>NW_020954557.1:43677160-44098863 GCF_900497805.2 Vombatus ursinus | reverse complement strand
GGCAGAGGCAGAGGCAGAGGCAGAGGCAGAGGCAGAGGCAGAGGCAGGCAGGCGGCAATATTTGGGTGAGCCAATCCAACAATCCTTCCTCTGATTCTCTCAAGCCACGTGCATGTGAGAGACCATCAGCTGTAGAACACTAGTAAGCAGGTTCAGGATGATCTCGGGAGCGTTGCTGGAAAGACTGACCGAGATCCTGAGAAGCCTGGAAGAGGGACGCTTTATGTATGGCCTAGAAAGTCTGCAGGAAGGGGCTAGCTTCATCTCAAGCTGCATTCGTCGTCTGCAGCAAGACCAGCTTTCCAGCCAGGGGGAGGTCCAAGACACCTTTGGTCAGGATAGATTCCTAGAGGCTTTGAGGAAGATCAGCAGGTCCCTCGAACGACTGCGCCCCAGACTACTGTGCAGGCTTCTGGATGACATGTTAGATTGCTTGGGTGCTCTGGATGGCTTCGAGGATTCTTCCTCTATGTTCCGCACTCTAGCTAAGATTCAGACCAGGCTGGAACAGCTGGCAGCTGCCCAGGTCCTCAGACGACTCGGGAACTTGGCTGAGGTGGTGCAGGATATGCGCCCTCCAGAGGGCTTCCAGCCCCTCTCTTATCACCCCACCCTGGCAGCTCGCCTGCACAAGCTCTATATCCTGCCAGTTCTCGTTACCCTCGAAGAGGTCATTGACTTCATGTTCAGCCCAACAAACATCCAGCAGCTCCACGTGCTCCACCACTTTCTCCACCCACGCCATACTGCACCAGCAGCTTAGATAGCCAATTCCTTTCTCCTACAACCCATACAGCTTATGCTTCAGAACCTTCAACGGGTGCATCATTTTCTCCCGTGCTTCATCAATAGTCGAGGGGATTTCTGTGTGTACGTGTGTGTTTCTCGAAGATCTTATTTCATTCTCTGGAAACAAATTTGAACATCTCTGAGGTTTTGACCCCTCTGGTTCCAGAGCAACAGCTGCCTCCAAAGCCAGAGACAGTTTTTTTGAAAGTGCCCAACATGCTCTTGGAGAGGGTCTCCAAAATAATAACAAGGAATAGATGTCTGCTGATTTTATTCCAATCATCCTGTTCCTCTAGCAACCAGCTGAAGATGAGGTCATACCATGCCATACCATGCCATACTGTATTTTATTAAATGCCATTCACAGTGCTGGCAAACTAACCTAACTGATTGCATCAAGACATGGTGAGGGAGAGACAGAAGGTGGTGTGTGTCAGGGAAGTTGAACTATCAACACCATCACTTTGGTCATCATTTCCCCTCCAACCCTGATGGAAAAAGCCCAAGACCCTTAATCCAAGAGCTTTGGGAGTAGCTGTGATGCCAACCCACTGCCCTCAGCTATCATCCTGGGCTGCAACCCATGTGGACATGCAACTTGGCAACTACTCCTCAACATGCTCAGCTCTTAACTACTGAAGACTCAGAAGAGAAGGGTCTTAACACTGTCTCATGGTTAAATGTCAGAAAAGGATACAAATTTAATCCATTGAAATAACATCAAGATGAAGTGTTAACATGCAGCTTTGCTGCTCCACCCTAAAACTCTGGAACTTTTGCATGTCACTGACAGCTGAAATCTTCCAGAACTCTTGTCTCTCCTATTTAACTGTGAACTCCTTGAGAGCAGTGATTATGTCCCCAACATGTAGCACAGTCCTTTGCACAGTCAGTATTTAATAAATGTTTCATTCATTCATTCATTCATTTGTTCGTTCATTTTTCTTGTGTTGCAACCTCCCACTCCCAATACTAGATTTCTCTTTCCTGAAATACTTTTTGTAATTTGATCTCCCACAAACCCAACCTATATCTCTCTGGCTATTATGACCATCACTTTTGCCTCTATCACGAACACAGTGAAAGCATAGTAAACTGTATCTCCCTACATATTGCCTTTCATTATAATGGACTGAAGACAATTTTCCAACCAAGAGTTTGGATGCTTCTTTGTTCTCTAGTGACACCATCCTGGAAAGGTCTGACAGAGGGAGACTCAGAGACAGAGAGGCAAAAATAGAAGGATAGATTACATTATGTTAACATCATTGAATACTAAGAAACAATACTGTAAGAAACAATATGATGAATATAGAGAAGTATGGAAGGACTTACATAACCTGAAGCAGAGTGAAATAAGTAAAGGCTAGAAAACAAGATAAAGAGTGACTACAACCCTGTCAACAGAATGAATTGAACAACCACAAAACAAGTGAAATTTGCAAAATTTAAGGAACAGTCAAAAGAAGTAGAACACAACTTCCCTCTTTTGAAATGAGGGAAGTTCATGAGTATGAAACATTGTGCATATTTTTCTGATGTTTTCAGTGTATTGATTATTTTTTTCCTTCACTGTCTTTTTCCCTCATTTAAAATAATATTACTTACATGGGATGGCTTGAAGGGGAGGTGGGAACAAGAGTTAAATACAAGTGATGTGGAAACTAAAGTTGTCAAGAGAATTTATTTTACAAATAAAACAGGTGTGGGAGGTGGGAAGAACCAACATTTTAATGAAGGGTCAGGGTATATTGAGTTCAATTTTGGAGTGAAGATAACCCTCCTACAGGTAAGTGAAAAATAAGGTTAGTTTGACTGGACCAAATAATACATGGGAGGAAGCAGTGAAGAATAAAGCTAGAAAGGTAGGATGGGGTCAGTTTGTGAATAGCTTAAAATTACAAACAGTGCAATTTATATTTGATCCTAGAAGCAAAAGAGAGTCATGGGAGAAGGGAGGAGAGAGAAGTGACATGGTCAGACAAAGTAAAAACATGTAAAACATTAAAGGGGATATATGAAGAAACTACATTATGCTGAAAGTAACTATAGGTAATAAACTAATATCAATATTAAACTTACATGTTCCAAATACCTTAGCACCTAAATGCATAAAGGAAATATTAATTGAGCTACAAGAAAACATAGCAATACAGTAGTGACAGGCTTTCAATTGCCTTTCATAGTTTTGGATAACTCTAAGAGAAAGATAAAAGTTAAAATAAATAGCTGAATAAATTGCTGGAAAAATTAGAGTCAAAAGACTTATAGTATCTTCTAAATGAGACTACAAAAATATACGTATGGAACTTCTACAAAAATTTACCATGTATTTGGGCACAGAGATATTGCAAACAAATATTAAAAGGTAAAAATAATAAATATACTATTTACAGACTACAATGCAATAAAAATAGTCATCTGTGTAGGGACCACAAACAAAAGATACAGACCCAGATGGAGACTTAATAATGGCATACTAAATATGAGTGGATCAAAGAATAAATCATAGACAAAATTAATAAATTATGTGAGGAAAATTATAATGATGAAGCAACATACCAAAATTTCTGGGTTGTGGCTAAAGCAGTTCTAGGGTGGGAGGGTATTACATCACTACAAACATGCATTATCAAAAATAGAAAAATAAGTTAATGAATGAATATGCATTTTTAAAAAATCAGAGAGACAAAAAAAACCAAATCCAAAATAAACACAAAAGAAAAGACACTAAAAATTAGAAGAGAAATACAGAAACTGGAAACCATAAAGCTATAGAAATGATAAATAAAATGAAAAGCTGCTTCTTTATAAGAACTAATAAAATTGATAAACTTTTCACCAATCTGGTGAAAAAGAAAAGGGCAGAGAAATCAAATCAGCAAAATAACAAACAAATAAGGAGAAATTGTAAGAAAATAGAAAAAATTAAAAGAATAATTCGAATCTACTATGCAGTTGTAGGCTAACAAAACTGAGAACACAAAACAGGGATATTGACAAAAATATAAAATATTCAAATTGACAAAAGACCAAACAAGAAGACCACTATGACCTTTATCATGCCCTTCACCTGAAAACGCATCACCAGATAAATTTATCACCAAAAAATTCATCTTCATGGAAATTACTTCAGCTTTTCCACTCATCCCTCATTAGTTCTCTCAGTTGCTTCTTTTTCTCTGATTGGAGAGTTGGAGGACAAAGCACAAAATTCCTCCCAGGGTCTCCCTTAATAGAGAACTCAGAATGACAGCCATGTCTTCATTTGCCACCAACTGCTTTGTTTGCTTGATGGCTCAAACATCACCTACAGCATCACTTCTCTTTCTTGTATTTTTCATCTTTTTTGTGCGTATTATCTTCCCCAATTTGTAAGCTATTGTGAGCAGAGACTGCCTTTCTTTTCCTTTTTTAAGTCCCTAGCACTTAGCACAGTGCCTGGCATATAGTAGGCACTTACTAAATGCTTATCATTTGTATTGTACCAAATAGAGATTTTAAATAGTCCAGTCTCAGAAATAGAGATAGAACTAGCTGTAAGGCAATTAACCTCTTGCTCCTGATAGATTCACAATAGAATTCTATCAAACTTTTAAAGAAATATTAATACCTATATTTCACAAATTATTCTCAAAAACTGAGAAAGAAAGCACCTTGCCAGAATCTTTTTATGGGAAAAAAATATAGTGCTAATACTTAAACCAGGAAAGGATAAAAAACAGGAGAACTAAAAACTAATAACATTAATAAATATCAATTCAATACTCTTAAATACAGCCCTGTTGAAGAGACTACAGTAATTTATCCCCAATTAAATAGTTAATTATGATCAAATTGAATTTATAATAGGGATGCAAGGATAGTTTAACATTAGGAAAACAATCAACACAATCATACAAATAAAAAAAATCCCAAAGCACATGATTATTTTGATGGATGCAGAAAAAGCCAGTGACAAAGTATAGCATTCATTTATGCTAAAAACAAAATAACAAAACTACTACAATGTATAGGGATAAAGGGACCTCTTTAAAAATAATAAAAAATGTCTTATCTAAAACCCAAAACAAGCATCATATGCAATAGAAATACACTAGAACCATTTCCAATACATATGGGAGTAAAGCAAGGATATCCACTTTAGTTATGGAAATACTAGCAAAAACAGTAAGAGGAGAGAAAGAAATTTAAGATTTGTAGATAGGTAAAGAGAAGATAAAGCTATCCCTATTTGTTGATGATGTGATGGTATTCTTGGATAATCCTAGGAAATAAACAAAGATATTAATAGAGACAATAGCTTCAGTAAAGTTGCATGCTACAAAATAAACTCTTAAAAATCAACTACATTTCAATATATAATAACAACAAAATCCAAAAGGCAACCAAAGAAGAGGAAATCCATTTCAAATAATTACAATATACTTAAAATATCTGGGGATTTACCTAACAGCTAGTCAGTAAATATTTATTAAGTGCCTACAATGTGCTAGGCACTGTGTTAAGCACTGGGGATATAAAAAGAAGGAAAAGACAGGCTCTTCCCTCAAGGGGCTTACAGTGTGGCATATTCATACAAACAAATATGTACAAACAAGCTACATATAAGATAAATAGGAAATAATCAATAGAGAAAAGGCACTATAATTTTTTTTAAAAATCAATTTATTTTTAGTTTTTACTATTCACTTCCATAAGTTTTTGAGTTTTAAATTTTCTCCTCCTCCCTCCCCTTTTCCATCCCCAAGATGGCATGCAATCTGATATCGGCTCTACATATACATTCCTATTAAACACATTTTCACATTAGTCATGTTATAAAGAAGAATTTGAACCAATAGGAGGAACCACAAGAAAGAAGAAAAACAAAATAGAAGAAAAAAAGAGCAAATAGTATGCTTCGATCTGCATTCAGACTCCTTAATTCTTTCTCTGGATGTGGATAGCATTTTCTATCATGAGACTTTTGGAAATGTCTTAGAGAAAATGCATTAGAATTAAGAGGGTTTGGAAAAGGCTTTCTGTAGAAGATGGAATTTTATTTGAAACTTGAGGGAAGCTGGGGTGGGGGGCAGAGAAGGAGAGAGAGCATTCTAGGCAAGAGGACAACCAAAGAAAATGCCTGGAGTCAGGAAATGGAATGTCTTGTTCATGGGACAGCAGGGAGGCCAGGGGGTCAGAGTATTGGGAGGGATAGGAAGTAAAGTAAAAGAAGATTGGAAAGGTGAGGGGAACCAGGGAAGGAGGGGCAAGGTTATCAAGAGTTTTGAATGCCAAACAGGGAATTCCGTACTTAATCCTGGAGGTGTTAGGAAGCCACTGGGTTTTATTGAGTAGTGGTGTTCGCATAGTCAAACTTATGCTTTAGGAAAATCACACTGATAGCTAAATGGGAGATGGATTGGAGTGGGGAGAGACTTGAAATAGGCAGACTCACCAGCAGACTATTGCAATAATACAAGTGTAAGTTGATGAAAGCCTGCACCAAGGTGGTGGCAATATCAGAAAAAAAGAAGGATGTGCTATTCAAGAGATATTGGGAAGGTGAAGTGTACAGACCTTACCAAAGCACAGAAAAGGTACATGTGTATTCCTCATATTTATTAATCTTAATTTGTTGTTGTTCAGTCATTTTTCAGTCATATCCAACCCTTCTTGTCCCTGTTTGGGTTTTCTTGGCAAAGATATTTGAGTGGGTTGCTATTTCCTTCTCTAACTCATTTTACAGATGTGGAAACTGAGGCAAACAGGGTTAAGTGATTTGCCCAGGGTCATATAGCTAGGAAGTGACTGAGGCTGGATTTGAACTCAGGAAGATGAGTCTTCCTGACTCCAGGTCCAACACTATATCCAGTATGCCACTAGCTTCCCTATTAATCTTAATTACAAGATACTAGTTAAGTAATCAATAACTAAGTATGATGATAAAACAATACTTAACAGAAATTAAATACAATGATAAGGCAAAATTAATCAGCTGGTCTCACTGGACATATCAATTGTTTCCAGTTTTTTGTGATAACAAATAATGCTGCCAAACTGTGTTTGGACATAAAGTTTTTCTTTTAGTTAATACTCTCCAAGTTTATTTCATATAATGGGACTAGTGGGTCAAAGGGTAAATCATAATTTTTGGAACCTTTGTTGTGTGCTACCAGATTGCTTTCCAAAAAGATTTCAACCTCTTTGAAATTCCAGTAATTGGGCATGACTGACTATGCCTGTTTTTCCACAATCACAAAAGGGTTTAAAGTTTAACAATTGATCCTGCTGATTTCTGTTTCAATGTTTACAGCTTCTTCAACTTGTTCCTTTCAAAGGGGGAAAAATGGAAAGAAATAAGCTAAACTATAGTTCTAAGGGGATAAAGGGAAAATGTTTTTAAAAAATCAATAAGCAGAGATCAAATCACTTCTGATAAATGACAGTTACTGTGTCAAACAAGAAGATGGCTCAAGGTGAGAGTAGTCATTTCCTTGATATATTTTCTGAAGTAGAAATTGTGAAGATACAAGATGCACTTTGATTCAGTTTCTAAGAAAGGAGATGCTGTGATTCCCTCTCCACAGGCATTAATCACAATCTCTCCACAAACTTCATAGATGTCCTTTTGAGTCTAGCTATGGCAAAGCAAATTCATTACTATGATCATGGCATAAGATATGATCCTGTCTCAACTTGTCTAGAGTGGTCTGAGGATAACATCCAGTTGAGCACCAGTCTGAAGTCAAAGCCTTTCCAGTTTGGGAGCACTCTTCAGATCTTACACTTGACTTTCATGAGCTTCAGGGACCCAGAATTTCTCGAAACCACAATGAGGCATAAGACTTTGGTGCAGGATCTAGAATAGGGTGATAAAGATACATGAAGAAGAACCACCTTAAGCATGAAGGAGGAGGAGAAGGAAGAGGCTGAGAAGGGAGGAAAAAGAAAAGGGAGTAATCAGGAGGAAGAGAAGGTGTAAGGAGGAGGAAAAGAAAGGAAGATGAGGAATAGAAAGAGGAGAAGAAGGAAAGAAGAGGGAGAAAAGGAAAAGGCAGGGGAGGAGGAGGGGAAAGGGAGAGGGAAGAGTGGAGACGGAAAGTGGGGAAGAGAAGAATAGAGGAGATGGAGAAGAAGTTAAGGAAGAGGAGGAAAAGATGAGAAAGAAAATGAGGAGGGAAAAGGATGAGGAAGAGTTGGGAGAAGAGGAGAAAGAAGGGGAAAAGATGGAGGAGGGGCAAGAAGCTGAGGTTGGAAATGGCTGCTCCAGGTAGATTTCAGAAAAACCTGGAAAGACTTATACGAACTAATGCTAAGTGAAGTGAACAGAACCAGGAGAACATTGTACACAGTAACAGCAACATTGTGCAATGATCAGCTTTGATAGACTTAGCTCTTCTCAGCAATACAGTGATCTAAGACAATTCCAAAAGACTTATGATGGAAAATGCTATCAACATCCAGAGAAAGAATTATGGAGTCTGAATGCAGATCGAAGCATACTATTTGCTCTCTCTATTTTTTTCTTTTTCATGCTTTTTCCTTTTTGTTCCAATTCTTCTTTCACAACATGACTAATGTGGAAATATGTTTAGTATGATTGTATATGTATAACATATATAATACATGTATATATGTATGTGTGTACCTATCTATATATCTATATCTATATCTGTCTGTCTGTCTATCTATCTATCTATCTATCTATTTATCTATCTATCTATGAGAGGCCAGTCAATAGAGGCAGCTGGTGGCACAGTGGATAGAACACTGGACCTGGAGTCAGGAAGATCTGATTTCAAATCTGCCTCAGACACTAGCTCTGTGACCTTGAGCAAGTTACTTAACTTCTATTTGCTTCAGTTTCCTCAACTGTAAAATGGAGATCATTATAGCACCTAACTTCTAGGGTTGTTGTGAGAATCAAATGAGATAATATTTGTAAAAAGTACTTAACACAGTATAGTTACTGTGTTTTATATATATATATATATAATATATAAAATATATACTGTACTATATAATACAGTATAGTACAGATAGGTGCTATAGATGCTTTTATTCCCTTAGATCCTAGGCCTTTCCTTCAGCTATGGCTGAGGAGTAGGGAACAATGATCAGAAGCTAAGAATAATTTTGAGAATTATATTGTGAATTGATCACATTTGAGATATTATACATATCAGCTACAAAGATATTATACATAGCAACTACAAAGTGGGATAAGGAATAGAATTAGGGTCTTACAGAATTTTACAAACAAAACCTGTGGACTCATGTGTCTATGAGCTCAGGTTATGAAAATCTTTGGGAGATGGGTTGAGAAAGTAGAAATTATTCTTGGAAAGAAGTGGGCTGACTCTCCCATGATAAATACAACTGTTTTTCCTGGGTCCTTCATAAGAAAATATCACTTGTGAAAATGAGAATTTTAAATAAATGGTATTAATGTATATTTATAAATTTCATCTTGTAAATTTAGTTGACTATGTCTCCTTTAAAATGTTTCATTTACTATTCAAGTGAGGTCTGGAATGGAGTTGTGCAAGGAGCCTTAATCAGGAGGCAAAATGATGAAACGAGTCACTATGTTGAACTTATATTTTTTCAAATTAAAAAAGGTGGATTATGAAATTTATTTCATAATTGCTTATTTTACATGAGAGGCAGAGAGTTGGCCTCAGGGCCGAGTAGACTTGGGTTCAAGTCTCACCTCTGACATGTATTGCATATATGACACTGGAGAAAACATTCAACCTTTCAATACTTTTGGGCACTCTCGAAGGCTGTAAGTTGCAGATAAAATACTGAGCTACATTGGTAAGGGAAGTTTCCTTATCTGGGAGTTCCCTATATCAATGAAATCATAGGCCCAGTGTCTATCACTATCCTTTAGTTCACACACACACATATGTATATCTCTATATACACAGATATACATATAGAGAGATACACACACATGTATGTGTCTCTACATCACTTTCCTTGTTATTAAATATAGATTTATTTTATCAGTGTCTAATGTGGAGAATGTTTTTCCAAATAAAATATTCAAAAATTATTTCCAAATGTAGATAAAGTATAATTAAAATTACCCCACAGTTTGAATACTCCACATAAGAATCATCCCCTAGAAATATCCAGTGGCCACCCCACCCCCATGCCCAGTAGAGTCCTCCTCCACAGCTTACGCAAGAGCTGTGACTCTTGCTGCATATTCCCTTTTGCCCACCCTTAGGACTAGATCTGCCAACATCAAAGCTCCCATTCTCCCCATTCCCTTGCCTTGAGGACTTGCTGCTCCTTATATCAACTATAATTTTGGTTAAATGTATTCTCTTTTGGTGGATTACCTTGGAATTATGAATAACACTTTCTAGTAGATTATAAATTCCTCGATCCCAAGTACAGTGTCTTAATTCATCCTTATGTCCTTTTGAGTCAAGGGAAGAGTAGATGTCTAATAAAGGTTTGTGGAATTGATTTTAATTCTATGGGAGAAGCAGATTCTGGGTTACAAAGAGTTGACTTCCTAATGAAATTATAGAGCCTACACCCCTTTAGCTGACCTGAATGTGTATGACTTGATATTTTAGCATTACTTTAAATACTTTGGGATTTCACCTGGAGTTTTTGTGCTTCTAGATGGAAAGGGCCTAGAGATCCTTATTTGTCTTCTCTATGATCCAGCAGACAAGAATGAGAAACAACCAAGTGTTTTTTTTTTGTCATGGAAATTGTTGAAGGAGGTATAGCACATAAATCTGGGAAGTGAGTTTGGAGTTGTCTTTAAAATTTTATATGAATTAATTTTGTAGGGAGGACTTGGGAATGTTCTGAATTGGGCCATTTTAGTACATGTGCACAGGTGGTAGGCAAATAAAAGAAAGAAAGAAAGAAAAAGAAGAAAGAAAAGCAACATAATGGAAATATCTCCACAAAGTCTTATTCCCAAGTAACAGGCACTGCAGTAAAGATCACATTAGTTCAGACTTAAATATAAACCATACCTAAGGATCTCTGCAGGATGCATATTGGCTTACTAAACCACATATTGGCATTATCTGTTTTTATTATATTTTTAATTTATTTTATTAAATATTTCCCAATTACATTTGAATATGGTTTGGGCCTCACTTGGGAGTGTGGGCTGATTGTTTGACACCTCCAATCTACATCCTTCCAAATCTTCTGCTTCAGAAGTGTCTGCTACTGTGTGAACACCCATCTACTACTTGAGTATTAATCATTTGGAAGGCTTTGGCCTCAAGGGCTTCACAGAACTTATCTGATACATGCATATCCGATTTTTTTCTCAGTCTTTTGAGTTGGTTGAGAAGGTAGAATACCCCTATCCCCTTGAGAACTAAATCTAAGCAGATAATTAGGTTTGACAGTGTTAGAAAACAATTTCCAGTTCAATGTTGGGCTTCCTGGATGCGGTGCTCATCTGTACCTGCAAAATAGTGCTAGAAACAACTCATTAGCAGTTGCTTGAGACAAGCCTACGTTAAGAAATTCATTCTAACATTTTGCCAAGTATTTGCAGACATCAGGTATGTATGGATATGCTACATGATATGAAATTATATGGTCTGTGACCATGTTCATGGTACAGTTCTGAACTCTAAAGGCAAATTCTCTATGAGTTGACCTTTTTCTCATGGAGATTTTTTTTACAAAACAAACAAATCCCTAACCTTCAATATGTTAAATTCTTTGTTTGAAGGAAAGCACCAGTGTTCTTTCCCAAGCCTACAGCTAAAAGCTTTAGCTCACCTAGACATACAGATCCATTTCTGCATTGCCCTTGTTCCTGTCCTCTTAGGACATCTCCTCCTGCCACCCCTAGTTATGCCTAACCTGGTGAAATGGAGGTGATCCTGGGTTCTCACAAGCCAGTATCATCCCCCTTTCTTGACTTGGCAGTGTCTAGATGATTACTGCCTTTGTGGCTGTGTATTCAAGCCAGGCATGCCTATCTGAATGAGAGAAGTGAGTTTCATAAGCAATACTACAGAACAAAAATTTAAGTCAAATGCAGGCCTTGGAGCAAATGGCCCCTAAGACACTTCAAACCCTGACATTCTGTGGCTCTTAGATTTTATCACAGTCTAGGCTTTAAGTATAGTCTCTCTTTCTTGGCTTGTTAGTTTCCAGATGATTGTTAGATACAGCTCAGAAGATGATGCCATTTCATCCGACAAAGAACAAGTGAATTTGACAAGCAAAACTACAGAACAAAAGTGTATTATCCAACATGGGTCTTAGAGAGAATGACCTCGAAGGTAAGGCTCCTTCCAGCTCTAACATTTTAGGATTCCAAATCTGTTGGCATTCCAGGCTTTTAAGTATAGTCTCCCTTTCTTGTCCTGGCAGTTTGGAGGCTATACTTAAGAAATAAATCCAAGAATCTCCCACTACAGAAAAGAAAAAAAAATGAGTTCAACAAGTAGAACTGCAAAACAAAAGAGTATTCTCTGAGATGTTGGTTGGAAAATTAATAAATGAATATAAAAGCACTTATTAATTCCTAATGTGCTTCTAAGAAGTCCTCTAGCTCTAACATTCTAGGGCTCTTAAGATCATATGATATTCTCAGTATCTAAGCATAGTTTCTCTTAACATGGCAGTTTCCTGATATTTACTAGAGAAGAATACTGTGGACTGGCCATGTAAAGAAGTAAAGTTGTGGTTCTCAAGCATGGGCATAGCTCATTATTCTAAAATTTTGTCCATAGCTCATTATCCACTGCTGATGCAAAATAAGAGAATTCTCAAGGTAAGTTTCTACATAGACTTTCTATGTCATATCATTAAAGAGTAACAAGATTATAACAACTTAAAATATGGGGAATGTTAGATAGAAAATGAAAAGTATGTAACACGGTATAACAGGGTGTGCCTCATTCTATAGTCTTTCTGAGCCTCTCTATCTCTCCCTCTCCTGCAATGGGGATTTTAAGAAAATACTTCACTAAGTATTAGGACATATAAGACACGAAACATGTCACTGAAATGCTATGATAGTGGCAGGGATGTGACCTAGAGAAGTGAAGGAGGTTGATGGAATGTCTCAAGGTCATAGCATTTGATTTTCTATGTAGTTTGAAAGCAAGAGAACCTGAGGTCCCAGTATGAGAAGGCTTGCAACTATTTGAAAGGCAGTCTGGTGACTCACAGAATTCAAAAATGACTTTGAGGCAATTTCTTCATATCGCAGGAGGGGGAAAAAAGCCTTCCAAAACTTTGGTGTATGTAAAATAGCTGCTTCAAAGGTTGATATTCAAAGAAGCAGAGAAGGAAGAATGAATGGGTGATTTCAGATTATTCCAGATGGGGCGTGGGTTTTCAGATATTGGGCATCTATTGGGAGTATTTGGTCAATCTTGATGCAGTTGGAGAAAAAATTAGACATGATGTATTTCTTCATAGGTGAAGCTTTTCAAGCAGAGGTCAGAAGAATGATCTAAGCTCTACAACAGAGACAAAAAGGCTTTCCCAAGCATCTTGTCATGTCAGAAGAAGCCAGACAGGAAACCCATCCCTGATTGCCCAGAATCAAAGGCAATGTATGTCAATATATAATCAATGTATGTCTGCTAGTAAATGCAACTCTGACCATTATCACTCCTCCTGAAAAGATCAAGAATCATGGGACCAGAGAAGAAAGCAGCTGTACTAGGACTCAACAGGCAGAGCAAATAACAAAAGGCAGAGTTATTTTCTACTAAACATGTAATACAAACTATATTTACATACTGGATGAATTTGAGAGGCAAATACAGAATTGGTTGAGCAGAAGCTTATGGCCATGGGATCAAGTCTGGGAATGTGATCAGGGATAAAGGGACACCCCAGACCCTATAGATCCTATAGCTTGACATGAAGATTCTTTTGCACCCCTTGCCTTGGTTGTCCTTGGATGACTGGCAGCAAGAGGAATGGGCATAATACTCAGGCACTCCTGTTTCATTCCCCGGAGTGTATTTGCCTATTGTAAGAACAATAGAAGTTTTGTTCCATGCCTAGATGACCCATACATTATTCCTCAGTATGTCCCTTCTTGAACAGTGGGTGTGTGCTCTTTGGAGCATGACCTCAATGTTTATGGGGTATGGAGGGAAAGTTATGATGTTATTTGCTTTATTATTAAATTGTATAATAAGAGCATAATTTTACACTATAACAGATTCTATACATGACAGCAAGAAAGAGTAAGATGCTTGAATTCATTGTTATAATAATCAAGGAGACTAGAGTTCTACTAAGAAACTTTGTTGTGTGAAAAACACTAGAGAGTAGACCATGGGAAGTCAAGTTATAGAAAGGTTGAGAAATGTGTCAGTTTTATTTTGTTTTCATAGCTTTGGAGAATGTTAGGGAGCAACAAAGGCAACGTGGTGAAATTACCCATATTACCCATAAAGTAATTATTTGACTTGTTGGTGAGCAAAAGGAGAAGAGTGATAGCAGCATATTATACTCTTAGGAGAAGAGCCAGCTTACATGGGGTGTGGGCTCTACTATGAAAGTTAGAGGCTTATTAATCATAGAAATCCTGGTGGATAACTGTAGCTAGCTCAAGGAGCTAGTGAAAGAGCTGAAGCCATGTAATCCCAGTGGATGATACATAGGGCATCAGATGACCCCCAAAATAGCTGGAGTTGAGGAACTGTTGGAGTTGAGAAAACTACCTGGGAGCAATGGAAAGAAACTTCAAAATGAGAGCAGCCAAGAGGACAGGAGAGCTATGAGCAGCCAAGCCTGGAGCTGACCCAGTCCTGCAGATAGCAGTGGGATGATATATGTAGAAGACATCAGCAGTTTTCCAATTCCCAAGGCATGAGTAACCACCACATGCTTGTGCTTTGCATGGACAGCTCTTCACAAATGCACTAGCCACAAGAATACCCCATGTCTAGAAGACCCACACATCATTCCTCAGTATGTCCCTTCCTGAGTGGGTATGTCTTCTTTGGAGACTGACCTCAAGGTTTATGTGATAAGGAGGAAAAGTTATGATATTATTTACTTTATTATTTAATTAATACACCATCATTATGTACTAAGTGTTTTGTATGACATACTGGTAAAAATGAAGTACATTGGTAGAGGCTGCTGAGTCATCTAATAGGTTGGGGGGGATTTGGACCCACTAAATACCTGGCACCAGCACCAACCCCAGGAAAGGGTATACATGAGTCCCCAAGGGCAAAAAAGGGCAGAACCCAAGGTGGTGATGGAGACAAAGAAATAGAAATAGCATAACCTGACCTTAGCAGTGTCAAGTAATCAGGATAAGGAAAGATGTTGAGCTAGGTTTCATGACTCCTGCCGCAAGGCATTGCTTCCATTGGACATTGTTCCTTTCATGAATGGATATTTCCAAGAGTGAGACATAGTAGGGGGAAAAAGGATATTGATATAATAACATGAAAATGAAACAGAGGAAGGAGCTCAATTTTGATGGTAATCCTCACAAAACATTTAGATTGAATAAAGGAGCAGTAAGTGAAGGTTATAATATCCATGAATTGGAGAACAGAATTCAGAAGAGACTAGAAAGAAAGCAAGAAACAGCATAATATAAAGAAAATTGCACAGCAACAGAGTTGTATTTAATTTAGAAGGTGTGGGGAAAAAAAGATAAGGCTTAAAAGTTGAGGAAAAAAGAAAAATTAAGAATTAGGTAAAGACAATAACATTGGAATAGGGTGAGAAAATAGGAAAGGTGGTCATTTGGGAGGAGGGTCTGTGGAAACAGTATATCAAAGTGTGCTATAAGCAAAATGGATCATGGTACTTTGATGAGGAAAGGGACAAAAATCAACGCCAATGAAATAAGTGGAGACAAACACCAACCTTAAAGGTAAATGGATTAAACAATCCAATAATTTTTTTTGAAAGGTTGTGGTTTAGATAAGAAAAGGAAACCAAACAATGAGATTTATGGAAGAAACACATCTGAAAAATGAAGACATACTCAGAATGAAAATCAGAGTCTTGGACAAAACATACTATGCATCAGCTGAGATCCACCCCACCTTACTCCAAACAAAAGTTATGACATACTTTTACACAAAGCAAAAAATTACAGTTCAGTGGTGAGAGGTAAATAACAGTGTTGCATTATGCTGAAAAACTCCAGTGAAAAACCATCAATACTAAACATGTATCAACCAAAGGATATAGAATCTGTATTTATAAGAGGAAATTTAACTGTTTCAAAAAAAATAATACTAATACTGTCACAGAATATAAAGTTCCTCTTTCAGAGCTAGATATACCTGAAAGAAAGATAAAGGAAAAGGATAAATATAGAACCCAGCTGACTGCTAGTGTGATGTTAGGTTTGAAAAATTTGTGATCTTCTGAATGAGAATTTTAAAGAGTGTATATAATTATAAAAAAATGTAACCTTTACAAAAAAATAAGGGAACACAGAAGTTCTAAATAATTATAAAAGGCAAGAATATAAAACACATCTTTCTCATACAATAACTCAGTAAAAATTAGTTATTAATACTGGAGACACAAATAAAAGCTATAGGCCTAAATGGAGACTTGATGTCATATGACATGATACGGCAACCACATGAATGGTTCAATGAAACAGAAAAGTTATAAATAAATATTAGAAAGAACGCTAAATACATCCTTTACACACAATAACAACATAAGCGAAAGATACAGTTGCTGATGGGGACATAAGTATGACTTCTTCAATAATGAGAGGGTCAAAGAATAAATCACCAAAACAATGAATTATGTGAAGGAGAGTGATGAAGTTGAGATATGCCAACATTTCTGGATGTAGGTAAAGCAACCCTCAGAGGAAAATTGTGTCTCAGAAAGTTCATATCAAAACACATAAAAAAGAAAAAATTCACGAACTGAATATGTAATTTTAAAACTAAAAAATAAGCTCCAAATAAACACATAAGGAGAACTATTGGAAATGAGGGGAGAAACAGAAAAAATGAAAGGCAGAAAAAATAAAAAATTCTAGCAATAATAAAACTAAAAGTTGTTTCTTTGAAGAGACCAATCCTAAACCCTTAGCTAAATTGATTAAAAAGAGAGGATAATTAAATTACCAAAATAGAAACATGAACAAGGTGAAATCATAGCAAACAAAAGAAAAAGTACCTGAATCTATTCTATCCAATTATATTCTAGAAAAATGAGAATTTACTAGAAATATGGGATTACTAACAGCAAGAGGAAGTACTCAAATTAATCCAACATTACAGAAAGGTCTTAAACCACCCAATATCAGAAAGTGAAAATGAAAAATGAATAAGCCATAAAGGAATTATTGGAAAATTAAAAACCCTGGTCCAGATGGAATTACACATCATTTCTATCAAATGTCTAAAACCCAAGTAGTACATATGTTAAATAATTCTCCAAAATGGAGAAAGAAAAGAAAAACCATTCAGCTGAACTCCTTTGATGAGAAAAATATGATCCTAGCATCTAACCCAAGGAAGGAGAATCCTAAGAAAGATAACAATTGATCAATACCACTAATGACTATTGACACAAATGTTATAAACAAAATCTTATCAGAAAGTGTACAGCAATACATCAGAAAGATCACCAAATAAAGACAACCTATAACCAAATTGAATTAGCAGGATTCAAGGATAATTCAACATTAGGAAAACAATATGAACATATTAAAAGCAAGTCATATCAATAGATGCATAAAAAGTCTTTTAAAAATGTAACACATGTGTTTAAAAAGACCAATAAAACATAAGTACAGAAGTACTCATTTTTAATTTTTTTTAAAGGATCTGAACTTTTTAGTGTAACAATGTAATGATGCAGTATAACATTGACTCATGTCTATAGGGCAGATTTATAGCAGGGGACTTGAATTCATAGTAATTCTTCACTTAGAAGGGTGGTTATGAAATTGCTCATGCTTATACCCTTGGTTAAAAAGCAAAATCTTCTAGCAATGGACATAGGGTGGAGCTCCCAGCCCTGAGCTAGGAAAGGTCCATTTCTCCTGTGTAGCTTCCATTGTATCATGCCACAAATAAAAAGACATTAGACAACATAAGGACAGGGTCAACCAAAGATATTTACGAGAAATGTCATTAAATCTGATCAATATCTTTACCAGAATTTTAAAAAAAAGGAGGCCAGAGAGAGGCAGAACCTACCAGTCCTCTCCTCTAGCTTGTTTTTTTTTTTTTTTAAGACCTCTTGCTACTGGAATAGAGGCCCACAGGAGAACACACATACACAAATTCTCACAAAAATATGCATATGCAGTTACATACATCCCACTTAGTCCAATTATGTCATCCTTCTTAAGGAAAGGAGTTGTGGATATGGCAGATACCAACTACTCCCTCAGTTGAGCTGAATACCTTGAGAAGACCCCTACTTCTTCCTTCTAATCTCCTTGTTCTCAGAGTGCCTAAAATCCCGTATTAGCTGATATATGAAAACTTCTGTCCTCTTATTCAAGGGATAATTTCACATTAGTTCTTTATCTAGGAATTTTGGTGGTCGGTAAACCCCTTGTCAGAGGTTATAGCACTAACAATATTTGCAATAGGGAAACATTAGTAGCTTTCCCCAAAACACAAGTGTAAAATCAAGGACATTACCTTTCTCCACTATTTTTTGATATGAATCTGAAAATGTTAGTGCTAGCAAAAAAAATGCTAAAAAGGTAATAAATAAAAAGGAGAAAATCAAAAGAGAACCTTGCTTCAGTGGTAAGAAGGGGTACCACTGATGAGTTCCTTGGGAGAAGAGAGATTGTCTATAAAGGGAGATTGGGACCTTACAATGGATATAATCTACAGGGATTCAATTCTTAGAGAAACCACTCATTCTGCCCCAGGAGAAGGGGAATCAGAGCTTCTGGGGGTAACTGACACCCAGAAGAGTGGGAAATGGACTCTGAGAAGAGATTTCAAGACAAATGGGAAAAAAGACCATGGTGGAAAAGGAGGAAGGTTAGCAATGAACTCCACAATCAGGGACAAAGGAAACTTCCTACCATGGGGCAATAGCTTATCACCTGCAGGAATTGTATTTCTACGAGTGATGCATAATAGAAAAAAGGGAGCTGGGGGCAAAATCTACAACACAATAACATAGAAAATGTTTGGAGTGAACCTAAAATAAGTACCTTCAAACTTTAATTCCATGAAGAATACAGAGACTAAAGAAAGACTAAAGTATAAAGGCCATGAATTCAAGAATAAAAGTCTAGAATGGACAGAAAGGAAAGATAAATCATGAAGAGAATGAGGGAAAGAAATCCCTTTTAGAAAAAGGTGCAGAAAATGAAATTTAAAAGACTAAGCAACAAAAGTTTAAGGAAAGGAAAGGAAAGGAAGGGAGACTTGTCTAACAAAGAGGGGAAAAAAGAGGGTAAGAACCAGATAAAAACAAGCAAGAAAAACTAATATATTAAGACTAATGTCTACTTAAGGTCAGTTGCTATCAAAGTATCTTATATTTTAAATTTATTGTATTTGAGAGCCCAGAGTGTGAGGCACTATATGAATTGTTCTTGGGTAGGCATATAGAATATGAAGATGAAGGAAGGGGGTTCCTACTCTCAAGGAGCAATAACCTGGTTTATAGGAGACAAACACACACACTTGTTCAATATATTGGAGCTGCAACCTGGCATTTGGATCTTGAATGCCTCAAGTTGTCTAGAAAGAGTTTAGTTTTTGGAAGGCCCAGTTAGATCTGTCTCCCCAATTACCTTGAAAGGAATCTCCAATATGGTATTGTAGCCAAATGCAGAGTATAGAATTTTTGTGATAGGGAAATGGAATGGCAGGTTAGTTTTCTCTGAGTATATTATTTTCTTGAGTCTATAACTTGAGAAAGCACAGTATTTCAAAGTGCCATGATCAGCATGTTCATAATTGCTTGAGGAATCTTGAGGGCATGCCTGATCACATTGTATTTATCTTTAGGGTAATAAAATGCATATAAGTGAACATTATCATATATTTCCATTAGTGTATTAGTTATTTAGGAAAGAAAACAAACATGTCTTTCTACAAATAGCCGATATTCTACTTTGGCTTGGCACTTTTGCTAATGCAATTCCCTTTACCTGGAATGCCCGCTGCATTCTATCTATTCAAATCTTATCTTACACTGTCTTCTGTGTATGTGTGTTCATCTCTTCTATTCCCCTATTCAGTTATATACTTCTTGAAAGTGTAGACCATGTTTTTTCATCTTCATTTATCCCACAACTCCTAGAAAAGTGTTTTGCACATAAGCATTTGTTAAGTGAATTAATTGTAGGAGGTTAATTGGGAAACAGGTAGTGTAGTACAGAAATGGAGTTGGCAAATATAAAACAGTTACTTAGAATTTTGAATTGTGAAAGTTAGGGGAAACTAAGATGGAATATTTTGAAAAGGGTAGCATAATTTTGGTTTTAAAAGTAAAATCCTTGCAGATTCTAATCCCACCCTCTTCTATTGGTGAACCAATAAACCTTGTCTCTGACTGAAAGAAGCCTTGAGTGGTTGAATTCTTTTGAGGCAGACCCTGGTTCCCTATTATGAGGACTTGCCTGACCCCCCTCAACCTCTGCTGTCAAGACCAGAAGGTATGGTAAGCCACCTCTCTCTCTCTATTCCGTTCTCGCTCTGCAGTTGGGGTAACTCTCCAAGCACGTAGGAAGAATTGGAGGTGCTTTTCAGGCCTGATGATCTCAGGTTTCATTCAGGTCAGATGGTTACTAGGCTGTCTCGACCTGGGCATGCCATCTGCAAAATGGTGGACACTCTGTCTGGAAGTGTATGCCCAATCCTCTCAATTCTCTAGGACACTAGGGAATTGGGAAAACTGCAGGTGCATTTTTGTTTCCTGAGGCTTACTTCCCTCTACACACCAGGACCCTCCTTCAAGGAGGGATTCCTTGTCCCCACACTCATCTCTGCATGATCCCCTTTCTCTTCCTGACCTCATGGCTACCAGATCATCAAAGCCTGACTCCTCGGAACTTCCCCAAGATTTGCCCCTAGGTTAGAACTGGAAAAATCTCAGACTCCAAGACCTTGAAAAGGAAAGTTTTGTGCCTCACCTCAGTACAACCTAGAGGACCAAGAAAAATTGTGAAATTTCAAAAAAAAATTTCTTGAGATTCTGCATCCTGTAGTTCCAGGCTCCAACCAGGTTAAGGCTATAGTGAAAAGTTAGAACAGCTAAAAACATCTTAGCAGATTCTGGAGGTTTTGTGATTGATCATTAAGGAGTTTTGAAATACCTCTTTACAACCCTGGTCACTCTCTTTCCCCACTTCCTTCCCTTGAGTCAAGAGAGAATCTCAGTGCGGGAACTGCAGACAGCCCTGGGTTTTTCTATTAAGCTCTCTCATCCCAGATCAGATTAGGAGAAGAGAGTTTCACTCTTGTTCCCCCACCTTCAAATTCACCCTGCCCCACCTGGCAAAAAAGGTGGGGTAGCAGTTATTTCGGGGCCCCACTGGCAATGAGCCTGGGCCCTGGACACCCTGTAGCCCACCCTAAAAGCCTAGAGTATCACCCAGGCTCAGAGCATCCTGCTTACTGCCCCCACCAGCAGCTATGGGTGAAAGTGAGAAGAGTCAAGGCAGTATGAGGTAAGAAGCCAGCCTCCAAACTTGGGTAAGCCTGCTCTTTTAAAGGTGTAGTTTTAATATGTTAATCATGAGATACTGATTTTGTATAAAGTAATTTGGA
Source organism: Vombatus ursinus (assembly GCF_900497805.2). Taxonomy (NCBI): domain Eukaryota; kingdom Metazoa; phylum Chordata; class Mammalia; order Diprotodontia; family Vombatidae; genus Vombatus; species Vombatus ursinus. The sequence goes on along the minus strand of NW_020954557.1, from coordinate 44,077,357 downwards.
AATGCATTAAACAAAATTGAAGTTGCCTGATTGGTAATGGGTTTGTTTCAAGTTTTAAATTGCTAAACTTTTCTTTCAGTTATGTCAAGCAACTTTTCATAATTTGGTTACAACTAAAACAATTTGGCTACAACTTATGAAAATTGTAAGATTATTGGTTATTCTTTTAATGCTGAAACCTAAAGCTGGTCATTGATTATTGTGTACAGAAAGGAAGGGATGAGGTGAAAGCCTTATCCAGATTGATTCTGCCCATTCAGAGCAGTTGTCAGGGCTAGTCAAAAAGCACAACCCACAGCTCTAAAGGTAGATGGGATGATTAGGAAGCCCCTTCTCTGGGGTCCCTGTTGATCCCCATTTCGTAAACTCATCAAAAAGCTTGTTTGAGTCATGGCTTGCTGATAATTTGCAAGTAAATAGAAATGATCTCCAACGATTAGCTTTTACACCAGGACAAATTTAAATTTGAAATGTAAACCTTGGTAAAGTTTTCCCTAGGCTGTAGTGAAACTTGCTGTTTGAGGTAAAAGCTCATGGGACCATAACTAATTTTACTTTGAGTTGTCTAATGAATCATAATAATCCATTCATAATCAATAGTCAATAATCCACCATCTGAGAGAAACGACATAAACTACTTTGAGAGAATGTGATAACGGTGGAAAGTCTGCATGAGGAAAAGCTGAGAGGACAATTTTAGCCTCAGTCTAAGATGAGATCCTCCTGGTTCAGTTTCTCCATTGTGTTCCTTTGAAAAGGAATATTACCAACCTGGCTATTCCTGTGTCTGGCTATGAGGTGAAATTGATACTGCATGATGGGAAAATTGAATTATCTGAGTTCTAATAATGTTTTGTTCTGTCGTACTTGGTATAAATCTTGTCCCTGGTTTTTCCTTTTATAGCAAATTTCTATAATCAGAGCAAATGGTCAGTAAAAGATATAAGCACAATACAAGTGTATGAGATCTTACTGTTTTGACCTGAATGTATGGTGATTCCATATACCAAATTATTGAAATTAAATCAGAAACATCTTCGCTTTGGTTTGGGGAAGAGAATTTCAGTGCAATCAATTTTCTTAGAGGGAGGTAACCTATTTGTCCTAGTCATTACTTGAGTGTCCTTCCAGTTATAATTGTTATAATTGGAGTAAAAGTCATCTAAGAGTAGAAAACTCCTACCTGCAAAAGTGTTGTTACTTCCCAATAGCATCTAATCCTCCTAAAAGGATTGGAATCAGAGTAGAAGCTTGGGGAAGTAACAAGACCAGATAATCCTGTTTGTCAAATGTAAATGATTCTAATGGGGCTACTGCTTTCTTTCTTTGTTTTCCCGCATTCTGAAATTATTTTTAATTCTCCCTATATTTGGTCCCTACATATTGAACTCACTTGTCAGACTTGCTTGTCGGATTTTTGTCTTCCAGACTACGGCCATCAACCTAGAGTTGGTAGCAAATGGTGGGTACCAGCCTATGTTCACCCATCATCCACCAGATGCAGCCTATGTTCAGTTCGGTGAACCTCCTCTTTGAGATCCCCTTGAGGCAAGGACAACTCCAGCAGGAAGCAGTTTAAGAAGCTGAGACCTTCACCCCTTAGCTCAAAAACTTTTGGGTCTCATTTTGTTTGAGGGGAGAATGATGGGGGTGAGATTTGCACTGGACCCCTAAAAGGAAAAGCCCCTGAACTTTCCCACAAATTTCAGGAACCCAGTCACTGGTGCCTCTGCCCAAGGCATCTGGTCCACCTCAACCCACTTTGATTACTAAATTACCTTACTTGACACTCCTTAATCCCAACCAGGCCCCTTTCTGTGTTACCTCTGGACCACCCCAGGATACTTGCCACTTCTTAATCCCATCCAAATGTTCCCACAGTTTTTCTGTATAAAATATCAATCTTACTGTCTTCAAATGTGCAGATTCTTAGAATCCCACCTGCTTCTACTGGCAACACAATAAACCTTGTCTCTGACTGAAAAAAAATTAAAATTTAAAAATTTTCTGATTGGAGGAATCAAAGAGAAAATAGAATAATAGCAACAAAATAGCAATTGAGCCTAAAGAAGCTGAAATATGAAATACATAAGGTGTTGTATCATTAGAACAATTTACTGTTAGTCTTCTAGTCCTGGTAAGTCTGAGTGATCACTGACTCAGTTGGTAGGAGGCAGGAACATATAAGTCTTTCAAAACCAAGTTAGATGTTAAGATAAAAGGGCTTAGGACAGGTGACAATGTAAGTGGAAAATTTTTTAATGACCTTTAGGGGTAAAAATGGAGTAAGTATGCTGTCATTAAATAGGTCAAATGTGACCCAAATCTATTGGAGTAAGGGGCGAAGGTCTCAACTTCTGAAACTGCTTCCTCTTGGCAAGGGGAATAGAACTGTTCCTACCTTGAGGGAGTCCGTGGGAAGAGGTTGACTGGAAAGGAGAAGAGGATGCATCCAGAGAATGATGGATGGACATGGGCTGGTACCCACTGTTTGCTACCTACTGTAGGTAAATGGCCTGTAGTCTAGAAGACACAAATCTGATGAGCAAGTTCAATATGCAGGGCCCAGATATAGGGAGAATTAAAAGGGATGTTAGAATGGGGGAAAACAAAGAAAGAAAGCAAGAGCCCTATCAGAATCTTTACATTTGACATACATAGTTATCTGATTTTGTCACTGTCACAGATTCCAATTCCTTTAGGAGATCAGATGCTATTGGGACTCAATCCTATACAGAAAAATATAAGTAACAACATTCTTGCCTGTAAAAATTTTCCACTCTTGGGTTCAATAGTTATACAAATGAATTTGCCAGAGACTGACTTTTACTTCAATTATAACAAAAGACTTGGGAGGATACTTAAGTTTGCCTCCCTCTAAGAAAATTTATTGTTCTGAAATTCTGTACCCCAAACCAAACTGAAGATGTTTCTGATTTAATTTCAGTAATTAATAGCAATACCCAATTAATATAATTTTAGGCTGAATAGCTCAGATCTTAAACACACATTTTATTATCCCAGCCTTAGTCTATGGTATAATAATTCACATGACTATGCCTGTGGGCAGATGACAAGCCAGTACTGATTTACCCAGTTATTTGGGATATAGAATGACTACATACTCAGGTCCAAACAGTAAAATCTCACTTGCATTGTACTCATATCTTTTACTGACCATCTGCTCTGATTGCAGAAATTTGCTATAAAAGGATAAAGCAGGGATATGATTCATCAATTCCACTTCATAGCCAGACTCAGGAATAGCCAGGTGGGTAACATTCCTTTTCAAAGGAACACAATGGGGAAACTGAGCCAGGAGGATTTCATCTTAGTCTGAGGCTAAAATTTTCTTCTCAACTTTTCCAGCTGCACACCTCCACCTGTATCAAATTATCTCTGAGTAGCGTATGGCATTTCTCTCAGATGGTGGATTATTGATTATTGATTTTGGATGGATTATTATGATTCATGAGACAACTCAAAATCAGTTATAGTCCCAAGGGTTTTTTCCTCAAACAGCAAGTTTCACTAATTACAGTTGGGGGAAAATTTTACCAGGATTTTCATCTCAAATTTAAACTTGTCTTTGTGTAAACACAAATCATTAGGGATCATTTCTATATACTTGCAAATTCTCAGCAAGCTAAGTTGATTGTTTAGGAACTCCACAACCCAAACAAACTCTTTGGTAAGTTTACAAAATAAGGGGGATTGACAGGGAACCCTGAGAAGAGCTTCCTATCCACCCCATCTACCCTTAGAGCTGCTATGGGCTGTGCTTTTTGACTAACCCTGACACTGCTCTGAATGGGCAGAACCAATCTGAATAAAGCTTTCACTTGATCCCCACCTTTCCACACACAGTAATCAATGACCAGTTTGAGGGTTTTTTTTAGGTTTCAGCACTAAAATAACCCAAATATCTTAGTTAACAATCTTACAATTTTCATAAGCAGGAGCCAAATTGTTTTAGCTGCAATGTCCTCTTAATTATAGGCTAAGGTGAAAATATCCAGTTTTTCCAGTTACAAAACACTATAAGAGAATTAGCAGGGAAACAATTTTTCCACTCTTCAGTTTCTCTCATTTCATACTCTAATAACATCTAAGTTACGAAAAGTTGCTTGACAGAAGTGATACAAAAGCTTACCAATTTGAAACTTGAAACGAACCCATTACAAATCAGATGATTTAAATCTTGTTGAATGCATTTCCAAATTACTTTACACAGAAAATCGGCATCTTATCATTAACATGTTGAAACTACAACTTTAAAAGAGTGGGCTTACCAAGTGTAGAGGCTGACTGGCTTCTTAACCTCATACTGCCATGACCCATCCCACTTTCCCCTCTTCCCAAGGCTGCTGAGTGGGTGAGCAGGATGGGCTGAACCTGGATGATATTTCTAGGTTTTCTAGGCATGCTACAGGGTGCCCAGGGTCCAGGGATGTTGCCATTGGGGCTTGCTGCCCTCCCTTCCCCTTTCTTTCCCAGGGAAGGTGAATTCTCCAGCACTCTCTTTTCTTACTCTGATCTGGGATGAGAGGAGTTAACAGGAAAACCCAGGGCTGTTTACAATCCCTGAACTGAGATACCCTCTTGACTCAGGGCAAGGGAGTGATTGGAACTGCAGGGAGATATTTCAAAGCTCCTTAATGATCAATCTCAAAACCTCCAGAGTCTGCTAAAGTGTTTTTTTTTTTAGCTGTTGTAACTTTTTGCTGTATCCTCAGCCTGGTTAGAGCTGGGACTACAGGAAGAAGAATCTTAATTTTTTTAAATTTTCACTCAAATAAACTTCCTTCACTTCTATGTCCAAAGTGGGGCATTGAACTTTCCAGACAGGTGAGATGGGACCTCTAGAAAAAAGATCCAGTTGGCAACTAGTTCCTTCTCCCTGGTACTGGAAAGCTTCAAGACTTCACTTTTAAGGTGTCTCTTTGTGAGATCTTTAAGCCAAATTTATTCCCATTTTTCAGGAGACTGTCTAGTGGGAGTCATATTATGCAAAAGCTTTTCTCTTTAGGTAATGGTTAAGTACTAGTCAACCTGCCTCTTTTTGATCTGGGGGAAAAGGTCCCCCCTTTTCCCCCTTTGTCTCTCCACATTTGGAACTTGGCCAGAATTCCAATGGGGGGAGAGAGGGAGAGAGATTTTTTAAAATTTTTCTTCCCAAAAGTTTCCAAACCATTTACTCTCAAACTGTCTGTTCACAATATTTGTGCAAATAGATTATGCCTTCCTTTCTATCCATGCTCCTCTTGTTCCTACATGCTAAAATTTTCTTGTCTTCTATTTTCTTAATGAGATCTCTGGTGGACTTTGATTAAAGCCCCTTTAAAACTGTACATGTCTTATTTCTTTCTAATTACAATCTGACACTTCTCTTATCCTCCTCTATTTGCCTTTATCAATTATATAACTTAAATAATAAAGTACTTTTCTTTCTCTTTCTCTGTCTTATCCTCCTGCTCTTCTGAGGCTGCTGCAATCAGGGAGGGAAGAAGAGGGGTAGAGAAAGAGAAAGAGGCATCCCAAGGAAAGTCTAGCTACAGCCCTTAGAAGCTTCCCTTGCTGGCTAGATTTTAAACCTTACAGGGTTTCAGATTACACATAAACACTCACTCTCACCACACAAAGACAAACATAGAACAGGTTAACAGGACAAACAGGATGATACAGATTATGAAGGGAAAATGCAAAAGCTCAGAGAGATTTGTCAGAAATCCCCTGCACAAATGAGATACTTTTTCTTGGTTCTTTAGATCGTATTGAGGCCAGGCACAAAACTTTGCTTTTCAAGGTCTTGGAGACCAAGACTTTTCTAATTCTATAAAAGACAACCTAGGGTCAAAACTAGGGGAAGTCCCACCGAGTCCAGCTTTGAGACTGAGGATCCAGAGGCCATGAGGCTGGAAGAGAAGGGGGATCCAGCAGGCACTGGCATGGGGATGGGGGAATCCCTCTGTGAAGGAGGATCCCAGGGTAGGCAAAAACCTCCCTGTGGGGGTAGAACATTTTACTTCTATTGTTTTTGTTTTCTTTTTGGTAAAGCAATCAGGGTTAAGTGACTTGCCCAGGGTCACACAGCTAGTGTCAAGTGTCTGGTCTAAGGTCAAATTTGAACTCGGGTCCTCCTGACTCCAGGCCAGGTACTCTATCCACTGCACCACCTAGCTGCTCTAGAACATTTTATTTCTTTAAAAAAAATATAACCCACCAGGTATGCACAGTTCCTACAGAAGTTAAATGTCAAATCGTAGTATAAATGAGTCAGGTCATAAAAGTAGATTAAGCCCTTTGGTGGAATGTGGTGGATTTCTGATTTAAATACTTATATTTAATTCTTTTTAACATAAAATCACTGTTAAAGGATGTCTGGGCAAAGAGATAGAATGAATTTTAATTTTGGAAATGAGTCAATTTCAAATTTTTTCTCCTTTTGTTGTATAAAAATCAGACTTTAAAATTATTGGTCCAACTTTGGGGACAGTCAGTGTTTGCCTCATTCCATTCTGTTTTGTTCCTAGGCACAAGTGGAAATTGTTTTTGGCATTAATACAATCATTTATCAAGCCACAGGTATTCTCTGCATGAAAATATATTAAGCATTTGCTTATCATAGGGTTTTTTTTTGTTTCTAAAGCAATCAATGCATTTCCATCATCAAGAGGCAATAAACTTTTTTCCTCTTGCAAGACTTTCTACAGAACTTCTGTTTTCTCTCCAATGACTGATTTGAAGTTGAGAGGGCAGAGCTGAACCCAAGTAAGCAGGAGACTTACTTGCAAAACCTGCAAAACAAACAAACAAACAAAAAAAATTAACTATCAAATGAGGTAGAATTGAATAAGTTCTAAGACCCCTGACCCCTCTGACAGGCTATACTTTTGTATGACATTTTAGCCTCTAAAATAGCCTTTTCTTGACTTAGCAGTCACTAAATAATGACTATATTATGTTGGAGGTAAAAGCAGCTCATCCTTGAGTGGACAACTGAGTGTGTGAACCATTGCATGAATATGCTTAAGTATCTCATGGAATTCATCGCCAATGATATAGATGGACAAGATCTGATTACACTAGTTAATAAACTGAAAGTAAGATTCCATAATGACTTCATGGCATTAAAGAATCGTGGTATATAGCCATTTATTTTATGGAGAACATGTGGTATAAAATGTAAATTACAAAGCACAGGTTAGCAACATTTTATATATGTGTATATATATATATATATATCCTGTATTTTGTAGTATGTATATGTAATGCATGCATATATATGAAATTATCTAGTCTTCCTTCTCCTTCTTTCTCTTTCACCTCCTACCCCTTCAAGAAAAAAATTGAGAACTTAGAAGGAAATTCTGGTGATTTACTTAAACAAGTATCCTGGAATGCTTCTTTTGTACTTTGGTTGATTGGCAGCCTTATTTTCGAAGTTCCTACCATTGGATCATTCTGTTGTAGGCTCCTATGGATTAGTAAGCACATCTCAGTAGACAAAGAAGCAGGACATAGTATGGGACCAGTCAGCTTTGCTTCACTGAGATTGATCCTAACAAGCTAATTGTGGAGAAAATGCAAAGTTTCATTGCAAATAAAATGACAGATTACTCATAAGGATATTTAAAGTGAAAAAGAGAGGAAGCATGGGGTAGTGAATAGACAGAATGATACCCCTGAAGCCAAGAAGATCTGAGCTCAAGCCCATCTCTGTCACACACTTGCTGGGGGACCATGGACAAATCACTTTATCTTTCAGTGTTCTAGACAACTTTCTAAGACCATAATATGCGGAGAATGTGGTACTCTTCATTGGTAGGAAGACTTTCCTTATTCAGGAGTTCCCTCCATCAATGAAATCATCATTCCAAGCCTATCTGTATCTTAAAAGGTAAAGATCAGTCAGAGTGTAGTCGTAATGATTTTAACCTCATTCACTGGGGATGCTTGATCAGAGTCCTTGTCATTTTTTTAATTCCACCAATGTTGTTTGTCCTTCATTTTTGAAGAGGATCAATGACATCACAGGGTGATATTTTGTCAGCTGCCTTCATGGCTGTTGGAATAAATTGTTCTCATTCAACCATTCTGCCTAGGTAAGGCTTCATATGCTTCACAAACCCAACTTACCAATAGGTTTGAGGACTCTCGATTATCCTCAACCTGGCTTAGTCTGTCTGCTGAGAAAGTTTACCAGGATGTGGCCTCTGTACATGCTACAACTTGTTGGAGCTGTAGGTGAGAGTTGAGTGCCAGGTGGACACCAAAGGTGGATGGGCAACCTTGAAAAGGATTAAGTAAACCCTCACACCAGAAGCACTAGTCCTCCCAGGACACCCTGTCCCACTAATATAAACAAGAGAAACTTTCACTTGGACTGGAATTTTCTGAAAGTTTTTTTAGTATAGATGTTCTCACAGAATGTTTCCAGAGCATCCCTGCATTGCACTATGTTACCTCTGAGTTCCTTTTCAGCTCTAAATCTAAGATCTTCTGATTCTGTAAGTTGGAATTAAATGTCACTCTCTATGAATTGAAAATTTTAAATGCATGTAGAATACGATTTCAGAAGCATCCTATTGCCTTTCTTTTTTTAAGAAAGCATGAATTCTACATAAGAAATTATATGCAAAGTTTTAAATCACAGTATAAAAAACCATCTTCCCATAATCTTGAATTTTTATGCTAATTCAATATAGAATTCATACTAAAATTTCAGAATGACTCAATTTATTATGTTTCCTCATGCAAACCTAGAAAGAGCTAATCATCTACTTGCCCTTCCTATCTAGAAATAGAATCTGGTTCAATAGGTAAATGGGAGGTGATAATGAGACAGCTCTACCCAGCAAAGACTATGTGGGAGCTACTCTCTATACCTCATAATTTATTTCTGAAGACATAGGACAGATGAATCTTCATAAAGTTTAAAGACCTAGCTAGATACCTTTACTATGATCCCAAAGGTGGTGTTTATTTGTTCCTTCTGTCACTCCTGGTTCTAACACATTCTAAAGCAGGATTAAGGAAATCAAGGAGGAATTTCAAGCCTCATCTTCCCCAAAATCACCCCTTCAAAAAAATGACTTAATTGCTTTAAAACTCTTCACTTTGGTGCCTAACAACTAATAAAAAGCAATGAAACCAATTGTTTTATTTGACTTGCAGAGTCAATCTCATTATTTAGTCATACTTTAGCATATATTAACACATTCATCCTAAGTTACTTAAAGATTAAGGAGATAAAGCTAGGTGTCCCATTTCTCCTTCCCCCACCCCTTTCCATTTTTAACACCAAATTAACATGCTCATTTCTTGCTGAAGGAGCTTTTATTCCAGCATAGTCATTTACTTTGGATTATAATTAGTACATTCACTAATTTTTTAGACATTAGAACTTAGTCATGACATATACACATATATCAGTATACATGCATATATTTTTTCTCTATATTAGTCTTTATGATAAATTATTTTCCCACTTAAGAGGACATGAACATGTTCCTGTATGACATTTTCCTAAAGTAAATGCTGTTATTTAGAAACAATTCTACAGAAAATCCACTCTCCCACTATGAAGATTTTAGACCAAAGTTTCTGACTTATTTTTATTTTTGTTCAAGCCATAGTATTATTTACCACAAGTAATCACATCATGCTGAACATTTAAAGTGGTGACACTGGAGAGTTGGGATATTAATGCAGGTAGTTTTGTTTTAATATAATCGGCCATTTTAAAAGTTGACTGACTGCCATTTCTATAGTACTTTTAAGGCTTGCAAAGTTCTTTACACATATTATTTTATTAAATCCTCACAATAATCCTTTGAGATGAGGTGCTTTTTATTAGGAGCAGTTAGGTGGTACAGTGAATAGAGCACTGGTCCTGAAGTCAGGAAGACTGGCCTCAAACACTTACTAATTGTGTGACCCTGGGCAAGTCACTTAACCCTGTTTGCCTCAGTGGCTCATCTGGAGAAGGAAATGGCAAATAACTTCAGGATCTTTGCCAAGAAAACCCCATATGGGGTCATGTAGAGAGGTGGGTGTGACTGAACAATAAATTATTATTATCTTGGCCTCAGAGGTGAGAAAACTGAAGCTGAGAGAATTTAAGTGATATAATTTCTTTGTGAATTCTAAGTCTGATGTATTTTGAGGCTAATATATACAGGTAGCATAGGCAAGTTTTGTTTATTTTGTGAATATTATATTTATTATACTACAAATTCAGGGTAAGTAAAATTTATATTAAAGTACTTATAAAACAATTTAAACTATAATAGCATAACATCCAGAATTTTAGAGGACAGCTAGAAAAATTCTAAGGGCTGGTATGCCACAGTGAGCCATTTGAGAGCTACTCTCTTACAAATGAATAATAAATCACTCTGTTTTCTTTCCATAGCTTCTTGAAGTCTATAGCCAAAGAGACCAATCCAAATTAAAGACAAAAATAATGGTCCTTAAGAGAATACAAAAGGAACTGGGAAAACAAAACTATTAACTTCAGAAGAAAAAGAGAAGTTGGAGAATTGGCAAACTAGTAGCTACTCCATAGAATGGAACAGCTAAATATGAATGAAAAGATTATAAGTAGCCCCCATATAGGACAAAGGAGTAAGATAGAAACTTTGTTTTCCTTAAATATTCTGAAGGGAGGTTGGCATTGCAGATCTTCTCTTTCAAAGCTGGAAGCCCAAAGAACCCAGATCTCTCTTCTCTCTAACTCTGGTGAACTCAGGTCACCCTTCATCCAGGCATAGTGCACTGAGTAATCAATCTTTTCCAATGAGGAAAGAGTCCTATAAAATTGACCCTTTGAGCCCAGGGTTACAATTACATTTGTTAATATATACATTCTGCACATATTAGCAAAAATAAAATATATGTAAGCTGTATTTATTGCCATATATATGAATATATTACTATGGCCATCATTTATATGGTTTTAGACTAATGACCTCATCAGGGCAGGTGACTTAGTGGAAAACGCCTTCCATTTAAAAATTTTTGGCTAGTATCTATAACACTGTAAGAGTTTAGAAGAACTTTTCTTTGGCACTCAGAGGCTATTTCTCGTTTATAATCACTAATCACGTAGTCTGGGCCAGATGAGAGACTTGAACACTGGTCTTCACTCCACAGTCAGTTTCTATCTGCTTTGTCACTCTGCCTAAAAAGACTGATAAGAAGCTGATCTCTGCTAAAGGCAATCTTTGCTTCCAAATATTGGTTCATACCAGCCAACAAGCCTAGGAAGGAGTTTGGAAAGTCTAGCTGTTTACACAGACCTACATCTTCAGACATTTTCAAACATGCAACATCATACCAACAGTCAACATACACACATACACACATAGTTTGGGCTCTAAGACAGCAGACCAAATATTTCTTATCAAGGTAAAAATGCGGTATTCAACGCGGTGTGTGTCTAATAGTAGGACTACTTAGTTAAGGAAGAAATGAGGATTGCTGTTATATTCTACCATCAAAAACTGTCAGTCTGGTGTCTATTTTGTCATTAACTTGAATGTTGTTTGGTGAAATTGGAGTTCTAGGAAACACATTCATTCAAAAAGAAAATGGCCTGTTTCTTTTCAGATTTAATGAGCATGTTATTTTCTATTCAATACTCTATCCTCAATGAAGTCAATTTTATTTCAAAGTCTTTCAGTGAGATGTTAATGAACTGATTTTGAATTGTATGTGACTTCAAAGTCTTTTGTATGTCAAGTGCTAATGCTAAGAACAGCTATCCCTGATTCTCTGGACTTCACCACCGTGCCTCAGTTATCCCTTGACTTGGCTCCTGTGGGCCTCTTCTTTTTTTGCTGAGTTCTTCTTTGGAACCTCCATTTTGAGGAAGGTCCCAGACCAAATACCATCATCATCATTACTGGTAACATTTATGTAGTGCCTACTATGTGTTAGGCATTGTGCTGTTGTTGTTGATCCTTTATTTTCAAAGAGGACTTGCTCATGAATTTGATTTAAGTGAGGCACAGTTGGACAAAGTTGCCAGCCTCACTCTCTTTTCCAGAGTCCTCAGAATCCAGTAGCAAGACAAAAGTCAGAACGACTGGTGATGGCCCTGGGTGCAGTGGATGATCTTGGCATCTTTGATGTTTGCCCATGCTCTAAACACTCCACAGTCCCAGCTTCAGCCACCTTTGTGGCTGTTGGAACAACTTGTTCTCATCTGCCTATTCTGCTAGGGAAAGTTTTCATATGCTGGAGGTAGATAGCCCTCTAACTCACTGATGGGTTTGAGGCCTGTCAGTTAGCCTCAATCCAATTTAAGTACTTTACAAATATTGTTTTATTTTAACCTCACAACAACCCTGGGAGGTAGGTGCTATTATTATCTTCACTTTACAAATGAAGAAACTGAGGTACTGACTGTGGACAGCTGACTCAGAGATAACTACCACATCAATAGCAAGTATTTTCACATCTGCTAAAATCTATTTTTTTTTTGTGATGCTGTTTGATGTTTTCAATGTCTAGCACCTGGCAATTCTTCAAGAAATTGTTTATGATATAACAACATGAGTCTTCTATGTAACCTGTACACTTTTACCTTATTCTTTTTTCCTGAATTATGCTTCAAATATATTTCTCAACATCTCCTCCTTTTTTTTTACCTTGCATTGAATTTACCAAACATCATTGTATGATAACTTGGAGGGTCTTAATCAAGTTCTTCACAGAATTTCTCAGTTTCTGCCAGAGTGCTCTGGTGTTCTTATTGTGATGTCAGAAGAAAATGAGGAAGGTATTTCATAGGGTGATTGGACCGACCTTCTGTGGAGAAATTATGAGAGGACATGGACAAGAGTTGTGCAGGCATTGATGGATTTCAATCTGTATCATTGAAGGGAATTTCCAAATTGATACCCTTACCATCCTTGAGAGACAGGAAAAGGTTTAGAAAAGACATTATGGAAACTGGAATAGTGAATCAATTAGGGATTGTCTTGCCACAGGGAGGGCCCAGTTTCAATGATGTAACATAAATTTATAGTGGACCCAGTTAGTATGGTTTCATGATTTCTTCCAGCTTCATCCAGCAACTTGAAAGTAGGAGTGAAAAATAACAAATTGGGAGTATTCCAAGACTGCGGCTTGGGAAGGTAAAATTGATGAAATAATAAGCAAACAAAGGATTTGAGAGAAAAGGGCTGTGTTGAGTTGAACTGATTCACCAAGGGATCAAGATGGGTACAGGAGGGGATTGCTGAGCTTTTTGTTGTTAAAGGATAGTAAATGTGTAAAGCCTTCTGGATTAAACAGCAAGATGTGTCTAAGTCTTTTCTTTATAGAAAGAATAAAACAACGACAACTTTAGCTGAGATGATTGACAATATGGCCAACTAGCCTTCAAAACTCTTGTTGAAAATATTGAGGACAGTATAATTACACTCAAATCTTTTGATTTGGAAAATTTGCCTAGATTATTTTGCAAATAACCTGTTCAAGCCTGGTTTATTGCATGGGACTCTTCTCAATGACAGGGAGAATAAATACAAAGTTGCATGCCTATGTGAGAGCGGAATTGGTGAGAGCTTGGGAGACTAGAGGCGTGTGAGAGAGGTACATGTTTCCAAATACTGTTGTGGGAGAGAAGAGGAGAGGAGGGAAGAGGGAAGGAAGGGAAAGAAGAAGGGAGGGAGGGAGAGAGAGAGAGACAGAGACAGAAACAGACAGAAAGAGAGAGAGACAGAGAGACAGAGAGAAAGAGAGACAGAGAGATAGAGAAACAGACAGAGACAGAGAGACAGAGACAGAGAGAGAGAGACAGAGAGTCAGAGACAGAGAGAATAGACTTTGGAAATCAGGAATGTGACAAGGGCTCTAGCTCCTCTACATGTATGCCTTCTAAAATCTGTTTTCTCCTGGAACCATGTGTGCCTCCTATGTAATATTATTAATAATAATAGCTAACATTTATGTAGCACTTATTATTGCCAGGCACTGTGCTAAGTGCTTTGTAATTATTATGTCAATCTATCCTCATAGCAACTCTGGGAGATAGGTACTGTTATTATCCCCATTTTATAGATGAGGAAAGTGAGACATAGAGAGAGGTGAAGTGACATGCCCAGGGTTACACAACTAGTAAGTATCTGAGACCTGATTTGAACTCAGGTTTTCCTGATCAATGTAGTTTCCAAGCATATCACCTTAATGCCAAATATCAAGTAAGTTTTTCATTAAGTTCTGATCTACCACAGTTATCCTAATAGGAGAACACATCTCATTCTAAATGAGACTACACTATAATTTAGTTTCAGGACAAATTTCAACCAAATCGAAACTGGATTTATAATCACAAATGATAACATTCAAAATCATAGTTTTCCCAAGGGCCATTGGGTGCTACCAGCACCTCAAATTATAGAGTTCGCTGCTTTCAGTTAGTTCACTTCCAAAAAAAAACCTCACATTCATTCTCACAAAGATCTCACACTTTCAGTCTCACATTCTTATCCTCCTCTTTTGCCTTCCAGGAGGCTCTAAAGATTGGAACACATTCTTCTAATACTTTTTCAAGGATGGAATTTTAAACTCAATTTATTCTGTGATGCAAATTTTATATGATGTGGTTTAGGTGTGCTGATACAGTTTAGGGGCTGGGATCCCCAAAATGTCAGGGTACAGGGCAAAGTTGCCTGGAACGAATTCATGCACTCAAACTGTCCTCCAGTCAAATGGCAAAGTTTATTGTGATACCAATAGAAGTGGGTGGAGTTCCTTGGGGAACTTGCAACCTGATAGGAGTGATGTTAAAACCTGTATGGAAAAGGGACAGTGAAAGGGTGCCAAGTATGCTAATTAGGTGATGTGGGGGCAGGGTTAGGTAGTGGTCAGCATGTGCAAGCAGTCCAGGTGCTGGGCTGCTGGAATGTATGGGAAAACTCAGGAAGTCAACAGAGATAGCTTTGTTGAAGGGACAAGGGTTGCCAGAGCATGGTCCTTGAGCAGGCACCCCCTGTGCCTGTGCTGATAGCCTTTATCTGAGAAATTACAGGGTTAACTCTGTGTCTCTAACAAGGAGAGAATTTTCTCGGGGGTGGTAGGAGGGAAGGGAGAGGGTGCTGCTGGGATTCTGTTTGCTTCCAGAGACATGGTCTTAGGGCTTTTTGGGGTCCAGGTCCCACCATGCTATCATATAGTTTCTATTTGGTAAACGTTGTCTATCTGAAATCTCTAATAAGTATTTCTCCAGAAAGTTTCTCATGTCCTTCTTAATCTCAATGAGATAAAAACCTCCTCAAGACTGTCCTCCAACTCCAAATCCTTTACTTTCAAACCCTCTATTCACACTGTCAGTGCAAAGGGACTTCATCTTTCTTTAACATTAGACCTGTTCTCTCATCTCTACTTGCTTAATTAAACCTTCTCTCGTCTCCTCTCCTCCCCCTAGTAGACTTTGATTAAAGCCCTACAAACTTCAACACGGTACCTTTCTTGTTGCACTCTGATTCATCATTTCACTTTACCTTGGATACTTTCTCCAGTCTATCTCATCTTGTTTCCCAACTAATATTCTAATCTAGTCTAATACTCCACTGAAATTCTCTGGTACAGATTTTCTTATACAGTGACAATTAATTGTTCTGTTTATTCTCTAGTTACTGAAATCGCCATCTAATAAAATAGTGCATTTATTGCCTTCAAGGGAGGGAAGAGAGTAATAGAAGCATGTGCTATTTACTAATAATCTTAATCTAAGGGAATTGCAATCTTACCTGGAAACTGCCCATTTTTGGGAACTGCCTGCCTACTTGCTGGCCACCCAGCTGCTAGTCCTTATGCCTTTGTTTAAACTCTATATAATTTAAACTTCACAGAGACTTTCCTCTGCCAAATAACTTAATAAAATCATTTCTAAAACTTTTTAAGGTTTTTGATTTGGACAATTTTGGTGTCAGAAGTGGTATCCCTCAGTGTTGACCCTGGTAAACCTGAAGATTCTCCTAAGACCACAGAATCTACTCTCCATGATCTCTGGCTCAAGCAGGGGCAGGAATAATCAATACAGGATCAAATTGGACATTATAAGAACCTGGTGAGTCCCCTGGGATTCAGACTGAATACAGTCAAAGTCCTGGATTAGGTCTAAGAGTTCTGGGTGTCCAGAAAGTTAAGAGTCTATGTTTGGCTTTAACCCAGGAAAGGAGTTGGGTGAGGTTAAAATTAGCTGCTGTGATCCACAAGAAAATAGTAATTCCATTGGCTTGGTCACTCAAGGACTCTATTGGTCAGTTAAAACTCAGCCAGTCTTTCAGCAGAACTTTTTCTCTCCTTTTCTTTCTCTTCCTGTATTCCTCCTCTCAACTCTCATACATGGTCTGAGACTGAGCAGTAGCTGTCCTAGTATCCTGGTGAACACACTGTCATTATTCAAAATTCAAAAGCAAGAGCCACCAGTTAAACCTCATGATCTTTCAGGAAGGGTCCACTTTATCAGATATTTGTGTAATTGAGCAACTTTGATGAACCAGTTGAAATAGTCAACCAACATTAATTTTACCCTCATTCACTTAGGTTAGTGAGGAAAACTCAAATTTGGTAAGCAATGAGGTAGGCTTTAACAGGGACTTCCCCTCAGAAGTTTTCATATGTGCACATGGTAATATTGACTTTGGAGATTTTTGAAGAGTAACACCCAGCCAGCCATAAAGACTGCTATTAAAAAAAGGTACCAAAAGGGAAATTAAAAGAGTGCAAAAGGCTTTACAGATGACTGGCCTCTTCTAATTTGCCTGCATTCCTAAAAAAGCTCTTCCAGCTTACAAATCTGATGCTAAAACTCTCCTCCCCAGAACAGTAGGAACTTTCTTTAACTCTTTTAATCAGACTTTCAGTGAGAGATAAGGAAGAAATCCTGCAAGATACTTTCTACCTTCACAACCCTAACCAGGTTGAGTTTGCAGAGATAAAAGACAGAAAAGAAAATCTTTTTTTCCTGGTTTATAGACATTTATGACATTAGAAACTACATTTGTTACTGAAATGTAAAATCTTTACTGTAAATGTCCAAATAATGGTTTAGAGGTTTTTGGAACTGTTAAAATATCTTGTTAGATTTTGAGACAGTTTGCAATTCCCTTAGATTAAGATTATTAGCAAATAGCTCATGCTTCTATTACTCTCTTCCCTCCCTTGGAGGCAATAAATGCACTATTTTATTAGATGGCGATTTCAGTAACTAGAGAATAAACAGAACAATTAATTGTCACTGTATAAGAAAATCTGTACCAGAGAATTTCAGTGGAGTATTAGACTAGATTAGAATATTAATTGGGAAACAAGATGAGATACATAGTAAATGAAATATCAGGTTATTCCTAATTGATCTTTGGAATTAAAAAAAAAACTCTAGGCAGAGTTATCAGGGCCTATCCTGAATTGGACATCTTTTTTTCCCCACCAAGGGAAAATAGAATAAATTGACCCAGAGGGTTCACTGTTCACTTAATACAGATATTTTCTAAAATATTTTGCATTTAAATGCTTTCACAGAATGCTACTTGAACACTCTTGTTCTTGAAATGAAATCAAATGCTGCCATCTGCTGATGAAAAATTAGAAATATATTGAGAAGATGATTTGATAAGCAGCCACCTTTGTATTTCCTCCTCCAGGAAATATACACTATGGATAAAAAATGACATTTCCAGGTTTAAATAACAATATGAGAAGCTTTGCCAGTCTTTCTACAATTTTAGAGTTTCACATTCCTTCGTTATACAACTGTGCAATCTAATTTTAAAAAAAACTCCTCAGGAAGATCTAGAAATACTTAACCATACTTATTTGGCTTCCTAAACAATAGAAAGGGCAGTGAGGTGGCACAGTGGATAGAGTGATAGGCCTGGAGCTAGGATCTTCTTGAGTTCATATCTGATCTCAGACACTTACTTAGCTGTGTGGCCCTGGGCAAATCACTTAACCCTGTTTGCCTCAGTTTCCTTATGTGTAAAATGACCTGGAGAAGGAAATGGCAAACCACTCCAGTATCTTTGCTAAGAAAACCCCAGATAGGTCACAAAGAGTGAGATACATCTGAAAAATGACTGAACACATATAATAGAACCTGACTGATTAAGTTGAGCAACCCTGAACAGACCTAAACAGAAACCTCATAGGGGTCATCTATGTGTTTTGTCATCTTACAACTATGGGCTTAGTGGATATCTAATAATTATAAAATTCTGACTATAGTCATGAAGGAAAAACTACCCCCTCTCTCCTATAATCTCAAAGTTGGGATAAGATTATTACTTATGCCTGATTTCTTAAATTCCCAAAACTAGATTAGGGAAATTGAGGAAAGAATTTCAATGCTCCATCTTTCTGAAACCACACCCTCAAAAAGGAGGTGTTTGGGGGATTAAAAGGAAACTTTTAATTTTATGCCCAATTAACCTAATAACATAAAGTAATGTGGCTGTTATTTATTTGTGGCATTACTTTTTCACACTTTGTATAGAGCATGTAAACTTTTTATCATCACTTAAAGACTAACGTGGCAAAACAAAATGTTTCATTTCTCTTCATCCCTTTTTTACTTTTAACAGTAATTAACACTTAAGGTAAGTAGATAGATGCAAGTCTTTTGTCCAAATTATGACATGCAATTGGTAGGTCAATTATAAAGCTTATCTATCAGCATGTGTGTACATACATACATGTAACATGTATACATATACACACATATGTACACACATGAATACATACCTTGGAAAGATACTGAAAATCAATAAGTTGAGCCTAGAATTGAACAAGTGAAGGAAAGTAGCATGGATTGTCTCTGGGAAATTAAATAGTTCACTTAACAATTCCAAATTAAACACCCAGCTTTTTCATTCTTCTATTCTTCTGATTTGTTTAATGGACAAAACTCAAGAAATGCTACACTCTCCAATTACTTAAAATTGAGAATCACAGGATAGTGGAGAGATGGCAGCACATACAGGTTATAACACAAGGAAATAACAAAGGGAAATATATGTCATCGAAGATGTGTAAGTGAAAAAAGAAGCTGTGTATTAGTTCCTTGTTAAAATCAAGCCATAACTGAGTGGCAGTAGATGTATTCCATTGGTATCCTCATGATGTCAGAGGAAAGCAAGGAAGGCTCCAATGTGTTGGGTGGACTCCCTGTGCTGAAGTAATGGCATATTATGAAGAGGAGTTATACTATATGGGTAGGCACCTGTAGGTTGTTATCCCTGAAAGGACAGTTCTTTTTGGACATTTAAATATAGATAGTTTATGTGATAAGTTCAGTTTTATAATGTGTTTTCTCTTTTCTATCCAATGAAATAAAAAAATTTGAGGTACCAAATTTACACTTTTGACAATTTTAAATAAAGAAGATACCATGAAGGGAATGACAAAAAAATTGATTAGCAGAACATCAGGTTCCTATAGAGTGTTGAAAGAATGTAGGCTGTTTAAAGGGAGAATTTGCTTCTAAACCAAAGTTTAGCACTCTGAATAGACATGATACTACTTAGATTTAACTTGAAGAGGGACTGCAGGAGGTGATGTTTTTCTAAATTAATTTGCGCTTTTGAGACAGTAATGTTGAAAAAGAAGTAATGGGAAAAAACTCTTATCTTGAAATTTTCAGAACTTTGTTGTCATACAACCACGTGCCAATTTCTCATTGGAATATTAACACAATTTTTTAAATTAAATAAAAATTTTCAATATGAAATTTTCTCATGTCCTTTTTCTTTTTTTTTCTTTTTAGGCAATTGGGGTTAAGTGACTTGCCCAGTGAGGCCAAAATTGAACTCAGGTCCCCTGACTTCAGGGCTGGTGTTCTATCAGCTATACTACCTAGCTGCTCCCCTCATGTCCTTTTTCCATCCCTCTTGGTAAAATAGCTAGGTAAAAGACTTGATATGCATGAAAGTTTTGGTAGTATTACACATTTTGGCTAGCCAGATAGGAAATTCTTTTTCTCCAAAGGTGACTTCTATCTAAGCAAGAGTATCACTGTGGGATATGGAATAACAATGAATATCTGGTTATCTGGTTATACAATATTCTGTTTGCAAAATGTTTTCCTCACAATAACCTCGTGAAGTAGGTAGTACAAGTAGAAGTACTTTTTTACATTTTTACAGATGATGAAGTGGAGACTTCAAGAGGTGAAGTCTCCCAGGTAGGAAGAGTCTGAGGAAGGAAGCAGACCCAGATCTGCCTCCTCCAAAGTCAGCACTCCTTTTCCTCAACTTCCGCTGCCTCTCTACAAGCTACCAAGCTCAGGAACTACAAAAAGAGGAATAATGTAATGCACTGGTGCAGTCATTCCCTATTTTTCCTTTATTCCTCTTGCCCACACAGGGTTAGACAAGTGCATCTTGATTCATCATATGGATCAGTGCTGTGGAATTCAGAAATGGGGACCACTAAGCTGTACATAAGAATCACTGTGGTGATTCTTGTTGGCTTAGAAAACCATACATGGTTATATATTCTTTTTTAAAAAATAAACATATGACATTAAAATCAGACAGAAACAATATTTTAACATGGTTTGGGTTGCACTTGAGACTGCTGAGGATTACATGTGGCCCATGGTCTTGTGCTTGACATCTCTGATGTGGATGGAATCACTGGTAAAAGAGCTTAGTCAGTCGATGAGCATTTTTCAAGTGTTTATTTATCTAGTGCTATGTGACAGGATGGCTCAGTGGATAGAGGGTGGGGCCTGGAGTCAGGAAGACTCATCTTCCTGAGTTCAAATACGGCCTCAGATACTTACTAGCTGTATGACCCTTGGCAAGTTACTTAACCCTGTTTGCCTCCATTTCCTTATCTGTAAATGGCAAACTACTTGAGTATCTTTGCTGAGAAAATGCCAAATGGGGTCGTGACAAGTCAGATAGGACTGAAATAAGTGAACAACAATAAAATGTGCCAGGCACTGTGCTAAGCACTGGGAATACAAGAAGAGGCAAAAGACAACCCCTGCTCTTGAGGAGCTTGTAGTCTAATGGGGGAAGACAGCAAGCAAACAAGTAAGTACAAACAAGCTATATACAGAATAAGTAGGAAATAGAGAGGGAGGATCCTGGAATTAAAGGGGGGTGGGAAAGGCTTCCTACAGAAAACAGAATTTTAGTCGGGACTTAAAGGAACCAGGGAGGCAGAGATAGGAGAGGGAGCATGCTAGGCGTTATGTGACAGCCAGAGAAAATACATGAAGCCAAGAGATGTAAGGTCTTGTTTGTGGAGCTGCAGGCAGGTCAGTGTCACTGGATAGAAGACTATGTGACAGGAATTAAGGTATCAGAAGACTTAAAGGTGAGGGGAAGGGACAGAGTATATTATGAATGTCAACCAGAGGTTTTTGTATTGAATCCTGGAAGTGATGGGGAGCCTCCGCAATTTCTTGAGTTAGGGGAGGGGAGACCAATGTGACATGGTCAAACCAAGGAAGGCTTTGCTTATTAAATAATAAGGTATTTGATCAATCTTACCAGGATTTCTCCTCTTTCATGCCCATGTGTCAGGCCTCAGATGTCCCTGTTTGTTCATAGCACATTACTAATGTTACAAAAAAAAAAACCAAAAAACCATGCTGTTTAAAACAAATTTAATTCAGACCATTCTTAGTAATTTTTAAGATTAAGATAAAGTCATTAATTTGTATATTATACAAATGTAATTCTAGTAGCTTATTACTAGAATAAAATCGGGATATATAATATATACGCCTACATAGGGAATACACATGGAGAAGTAAACATGGGATGGCAAGGACATACACATAAGGAGCGTAGTTGTCAGGGCATATATTTAGCAAGACAACTCATTTATACATACAGTGCTACAGGGCTACTGTCTCTTAGTGATCTCATTTGGTCACTCCCACTGACACTAGGCTCATAGCATCTGCTGAATGGGCTTCTTGTAGGCCTGGTGTTCTCTTCTGGACATTGTTCAGACAGTGATTCTGGACATTGGTCTCTATCAGACACTTCTTTGTGGTATATATAGTTTTTGTAGATTCTTCTTGGCTCTAGTCTCCATTGCCTCCACCTTCTGGCTCAGCGGAAATCCTTGGCTAGGGTACTGACAAACTCTTTTTAGCTGCCTAAACACTGACCTTTTCCAGCTCTTTTAGCAAAGTTCCTTGTCCTGGGAGCTCCAGAAAGCTTCTTTCTAAACTTCATCTAGAGTTTCTTCTCTGAAGCCTCCTATCTTGTTGGAGTGACATTTTCATGCCTGCATGTCAAGGTATTCAGAACAAAAACTCATCACAGATTCATCATAGTTGGCCAATGTGTGGACTTTCTTTGGACTTCCCATCATGATCAGAGACCTCACCCTAGTTTAGGATGACTATTTGATGATGACAATTTTTACCTCTGAGGATAAACCAGATTATGGTTAATTGCCCAATAATTATCAAACAGCTCTGGAATTTTGAGTATTTTACCATCTGTCAGTTTGTCCTTCTTTCTCAAAGAGGACCAATGACATCATGACGGTGATGTCTTGGCTTTCCAGTGAATTGGATTAGTGGACTGAGAAAAGGTGAGACCAGGGGCAAGGCCATTGTCTCAGCTACCAGCTCAGCCCCATTCCTGAACCTTTCATCAGTAGATATGTCCAAAGAAGTCTAAAAAGCATTTATTCAGTAGTTACTAGGCCAGGCACTTTACTAAAAGGGGAAAGGAGAAGTACAAAGAAAGTAAAAATAGTCTCTGCCCTCAAGGAACTCACATTCAAATGCAGGGAAACAATATAGGTAAGTATGAAGTGTTTTCAGAGTAGATGGGAGATAATTTGGTAGGGGGTGGGGTGAGAGTGGAGGAGGCTCTAACACCTTTAGGAGACTTGGAAAGGTCTCCAACCTGAAGGTGCTGGAATTTTCAGTGTGAGCATTTACACCTCAAGCAAATGCTAAAATCCAGAGTTTGATCCATTGTTTTGTTGGTTGTCTGGACCAGGATTCTGCAAACTACCTAGCCTGTTGCGTGTTTTTGTACCTCCTATAGGGAAGAATAGTGTTTTACACTTTTAAATGACTGGAAAAAATCAAAAGAAGAATACTATTTTGTGATGAGTGAAAATTATATATAATTCAAATTTCAGTGTCCATAAATAAAGTTTTATTGCACCACAGCCTTACTTATCTATTTACATATTGTCTATGGTTATTTTTGCTACAAGAGTAGAGTAGTTGAAGCAGACCATATATGGTGCTCAAATCACTTCACATTGCTGTTAGCACACACTCCAAATAGCAGAGATAGTTATAACTTGATAGCATTTCAAGTGCTTGTATCATCTTACAGCGACATTTTATTTATTTTGATTACAAGTACATACCCATTATGTCAAAACAAGAAAAAAATTGCATTTTTAAGACACAGTGGAATGTAGTTTATTTTGTTATTGAATTAGATGGTGAAGTATTGTGTTCACTTTGCAATGACATTATAGCTGTATTAAATGAACACAATACTTGTCAGACTAAGCATTTATCACAATATTCCTAATTTACAGAAAAGCAACAGAAAAATGAGATAATTTAAAATGAAATCTCTCATTGCAGCAGGATTTTTTTTACAAAAATAGAAAAGGAGAATAAAGCTATAACCATAGTAAGTTTCCAGGCAGCTTTTTATTTTTTTTAGCTAGCAAGGAAAACGCTTTACTGGTGGAGCATTAATTAAATTGTGTTTGATTGCAGTAGCTAAAGAAACGCATGCAGAGAAAATAAACTTGTTTAAGACTATTAGCCTTTCAGTTCAATTTAAATCATATCCTCCTGGGATTGATATCAGGTATTTGGCAGTATCTATCTGTGCGAAAAGACATTTTCAAAGATGAAATACATATAATCTCATTACAGATCAACATTAACAGATAAACATTTGCAATAAATTTTGATGATAAGGAATACTAACTTTATACCTCAATTAAGTGAGATGTTATCCTTCCCTTAAAAAAGAATTACATTGTTATTAGTGGAATTTGATTTATAAAATATTGCACTTGATTATTATTACATTTTAATTTCACCAATTAAAAATTGTGGAAATGATTTCTTGTTATGTTAAGTTCCTACATATTATCTTTGATTTTGCCTACTGACCAACAAAGCCTAAAATATTTACTACTTGGCCCTAGATCTCTGGTTTTCCTTATTTTCCTTTTTTATTTTTGTCAAGAAATTTTGCTGCAATGAGAGATTTCATTTTAAATTATCTCATTTTTCTGACTGTTGCTTTTCTGCGAATTAAGAATGTTGTGATGAGTGCTTAGTCTGGTAACATTGACATGTATTATATTTATTTAGTAAAATTATAATGCTACTTAAAAAGAGATTTAAAATGTTTATAAAAATTAATATTTAAAAAATTTTTACATGTAAAGACAACTTTAACATTCATCTTATATAATTTTTTTCTTTTAAATATCATTTTATTTTTTCAAATTACATGTAAAGACAATTTTTAACATTCTTTTTTTGGGGGGGGCTAGGCAATAGGGTTAAGTGACTTGCCCAGGGTTAAACAGGTAGTGAGTGTTATATGTCTGAGGTCAGATTTGAACTCAGGTCCTCCTGACTCCAGGGTCAGTGCTCTATTCACTTTGCCACCTAGCTGCCCCCAACATTCATTTTTTAAAATAAAATTTTGAATTCCAAATTTTCTTCCTCCCTCCCTTCCCTCCTTTCTACAATGGTAAGCAATTTTATATAGGTTATATATGTGCAATCATGTAAAACATATTTCCATATTATTCATGTTATGAAAGAAGAAAAAGAACAGAAGAAAAGAAAGAAAAAAAGAAAAAGAAAGAAAGAGAAAAAATTAAGTGAAAAGAGCATGCTTTGATATGCATTGACTTGACATTGTTCTATTTCTGGATGTGGATAGCATTTTCCATTATGAGTATTTTGTACTTGTCTTGGATCATTTTATTGCTGAGAAGAGCTAAGTCAATCACAGTTGTTCATTGCACAATGTTGTTGTTCTGTGTACAATGTTCTCCAGGTTCTGCTTGCTTCACTTTGCAACAGTCAGTACAAGTCTTTCTAGGTTTTTCTGAAATCTGCCTGCTAGTCATTTCTTAAAGCACAATAGTATTGTTATACCCACATACCACAACTTCTTTAGTCATTCCCCAATTGATGGGTATCCCCTCAATTTCTAATTCTTTGCTGCCACAAAAAGAGCTGCTATAAATATTTTTGTACATGTGACTCCTTTTTCCCTTTTTATGATCTTTTTGGGATATAGACTTGATCTTTTTGGGATATAGACTTAGTAGTGGTATTACTGGATCAAATGGTATGCACAGTTTGATTGGCTTTTGGGCATAGTTCCAAATCGTTCTTGTTAAGAGGATTTTTACTGAGCCAGTCTCTAACCAGAGAATACTTGAAACTGCACAAAGCAGGCCTAGATATGGGAATGTCAGTAATCAAGTAGTTTAATTATTCAATTTCAGAGTGAGGAACGGTCTTTTAGCTGAAGTAAAAGCACAGGTTATATACTTAAATCGCAACTAGGTAGATTATAAACAATCATTTAATGGTTTCCCATGAGAAACCTGTAAGTCCCACAATACAACAATTCTGGAGTCAAGTCTTTAGGGGTTGTGACCACCTCCCCAAAAGCACAAAATCAGAGTTCTGTGATGGGAACAGGTTCTACCATTTTTGATTAGCTTCACTTAAGGTCCAGTGATTGTGAGTGTTGTCAGAGTTTTGATTAATCAGTTTAAGATACATTATGAGCTCTGACTCCTAAGCCTGAGAGTCAGCTCTTGAGAAAACTAAATTATTGGTATATTCATTACACATATCATATCTATTAATATGAAAATTATAAATTCTTTTTTTACTCTCTAGAATGGTTGGATCAGTGCACAACTCCACCAACAGTGTATTAGTGTCCAATTTTCCCACTCCCCCAACATTTATCATTTTCCTTTTCTGTCACATTAGCCAATTAATGCAAATTTTAAAAGTTTGTTCTGCATACTTTTTTGGGGGGGGTGGGACTGAGCCAGTTGTTAAAATTTACCAGCATTGTTGCCTCCAGCTGAAGTAAGAATGGAGTTGAGACTTAAAAGAAGTCAAGAGAAACTAAGCTATGGGAGCTGAAAGGGCAGAGCATTACAGGAAAAGCAAAGGCTGGGAGATGGGGTGTCCTTCCAGGAACACTTAAGTAGGCCAGGTGGTACGTTTGTTAGAGGTCAGTGGAGGATTCTTGTGGCCACATCCGCACCTCACTAGTCCTGTGTTCCTGGACGTCTTTTGCCTTTCGGAAGACAAGCAAGCGACCAGGACACAGGGAGAAGCTGTGATCAGCCAACAGAGCTTAACAAGTCTCAGCGACAACCTGGGCAGAAGCCCAGGGAGAGATGTGGGGGGAGTTTCCAAAGAAGAGGCGCACGCATGCGCACGGAGGTTAGCCGCCTCTTGCTGTGTGCGCGTGGTAGGGTGGACATTCTAGCTGGGGGCGCCAAGCTGGTGATGTAAGTCAGAACAGGAGGTCGGTGGACCGCGAGTTGTGGAGGTGAGGGAGGAGGGAGGAGGGAGGAACGGCAGCAGGGCAGCAGGGCAGCGGGGTATATTTTAGTATTTGAGAAGGGGAACTGGAAGAAGGGATGGGGGAAGCTCTGGCGGAAGTGAGACCTGAGCAGACCCCTGTAAAGGACATGAGGGGCGGACCAAGGCAGGACATCCTCAATGACGTGGCCGGCGGGGGGCGCTCTAGGAGGGCTCGGGGTCCATCCCCCACCCCTCTGCTTCCCTCGCCCTTCCCTCCCCGCCTCCCCCCTCCCTCCAGGGCCTCGCACCTTCCCACCCCCTCCCCTCTCCATCCTCGCCAGAGCTCTCCTCCACTACCAACGGCTCCCAGCCATCACCATTCTCTTTTACTCTCTGGCTCCTCTGCTCGACTCGCTGAGGAGGCCGGACATCAGCAGGGGACAGTGGGATCCACCCTTTGGGTATGTGGTCCCAGCGACTGAGAGGAAAAGGGGTCTGGCAGGGGTGGGTGGAGAGGGGGCCTCCAAGGCGGCTGCTGCTGTAACCCCTGGAGGGGGAGCTCTCCTTACACTGGGCGCTTCTCACCTGGGCACCATGAAGTGTGTGTGTGTGTGTGTGTGTGTGTGTGTGTGTGTGTGTATGCATGCATGTATTGTTGTTCGGTCATTTCAGTCGTGTCCGACTCTTCGTGACCCCTTCTGGGGTTTTCTTGGCAAAGATACTGAAATGGTTTGCCATTTCCTTCTCCAGTTCATTTTACAGATGAGGAAACTGAGGAAAACAGGGTTACATCACTTGCCCAGGTTCACACAGCTAGTTAAGTGTCTGAGGCCGCATATGAACTCGGATCTTTATGACTTCCAGGTCAGGCGCTCTAAGCACTGCACTGAAAAGGGTGGGGGTTTTTGAGGTGCTCTTAGGTGCACAGAGGCACCCCAAAATCTGGGTAAAAAGCCCATATCCCCGTGCGGATCTGCCTGAATGAATTCAACTCTGATCTTCTTCCAGCCAGAGAAAAAGTTTATTAAAAATATGGCATATAGGCCAGACTCCAAAGGAACACAAACATCAGTGATCTAAATAGGGGTTAAGGTGGTCAGGTGAGGCTCCTAAGGACCGTGAGGCAGTCTAGAAAGCTCAACGTCTGAGAGGGGACTGGGGCTAAGGTGGTCAGGCCAGGTGACGCCCCTAACGGGTGGGCATGGGATCTCATCCTCTAGGGGCGTGAGAAATTCCCAGCGTCTGAGTGGGGGAAAGATGAGTCTTTAAGTACAGAAAGATTGGGGCGGGGTCTAAGGAGTGGTCAAGCAGTTTGGAGTGAGGAGGAGGGGTCCAAGGAGATCTGGATGGGAGTGGCCAGCAAGTTGGGGGGAACAGAACTCCTGGGTCCCGGACCTTGTGGCACCTAGGCTAGGATTAAGGGTAAGAAATGGCCAAAGGCCATAGGAAGGTGAAACAATGGGAAAGCCCAGTTGAAGGGGGGAGGTGAGCGTTTGGAAAAGGGTCCAGGTGAGAATTTCCCTTTGGAAGGTCTGAGTGATTTGAACAGACAATGAGGATAGATAATGAAGGGAGCTGGAAGGGGAAGTTTGCTTTCAAAGGGCTTTTAAAGGGAAATAAGGCAGTTTCTAAAACTTTAAGGGTTTCCTGGGACCGGTAAACAAAACTGAAGCCAGGTTCTTTTTGGGGCCGGGAGGAAAGATGTTAAAGAGAGATAAGTGAGTCTATAAGGAATCTAAAAGTTTTAAGGTTTTTCTGGGAATTGTGTAAACCTCTTCAGCACCACCTAGCTGCCTATGTTTATATGCATGTGTATACAAAACACCCATACGTATATAATGTGCATGTTTATATATACATATATATGTTGTGTATATATGTTAAGTGACTTACCCGAGGTCACCTCGGCGGTAAATTACAGGTGGTATTTGAACATATGACCTCTGACTCCAAATCTGGTGTCCTTTCCGCTGTACCACACTTTCTCACATTTCCTGACCCAAAGCTTTTCACCTTGGACAGTACTGAGAAGAGCCAAGTGCTCAGTGATGAATAGGAACCAGAGCAATAGCCTAGTCTGAGGTCCACCTGACCACCTCCAGTGGACTGAAAAGTTTCGGGAAAATTGATAGTAGTGCCAGAGAGGAAGCCAGCCAATGAGGTGAGAGAGAGTGAATGAAGACAGAATAGTTTTGGAACTTTAGGGCATGGAATTTGCCTCAGGTGCCAGACTCACTTGAACTCCCCAGGAAGAAGGGAATGACAAAGGTGGGAGGGAAGGCACCTGAGGGACAAGAGATGATTTTCATCGACTCCTGCTTTCAGAATAGAAAGCATAGGTTTTAATGATGACCAGGACTAAGGAACCTCAAAACCAGGGACCAAAGGAAAAGAAATACCTGAATAAAACTTTTATGGGAATTACTGTGAGGATTTTAGCAGTACGTCTGGGTTGCATACCACATAGAAAGTTTAAGTTCTGTATAGAAGATATCAGGGTAGGAGTACTATTTTCAGTTAAGTGTTATTACTATTTTAATTCTCAAATGATTTACACATTTATATTTAATGGCTACCCCATATTATAAGTAAAGTAAACTAATCCTGGCATGTCAGCATCTGGATTTTTTATTAAAATAAGTGTCAGGAACAAACCTTGACTTTTTAGAAGTTCTGAATTCTACGTAAGTAGTGTGTTCATAGCTTTTTCAAGGGTCATTGTGAATTTAGTTACTAGAAAGGTGATTACTCTGCTAATATATGTATGCTAAAATCTAAAAGAACTTTTGAAACACAATTGTTTATTCTTTGCACTGATTCATAGATTGTGACTTTAAAAGCTTTAATGAGATGAATAGTTAATTTAACTACTAATTTAATTCCAGATACTTTTCAAAGTGCTGCAGAGTATGCAAAGAGGAAAAGACAATGATTTCTTAAAAGAGTTTATAATCCAGAAGCGGAAGAGAAGACTTGTACACTAGTAGTTATAGTAATACATTGTTAAGTACCATATGAATTATGCAAACACTGATAAGGGAAACAAAAGTAAGGAGATGTTTTTAACTGGGAGGATTTCAGCTATGTTTCATGAAGGAATTGACAGTTGGATTTGGCCATCAAGGAAAGATAAGACTTTAATAGGCTCAGATGAGAAAGAAGACATTCCAGGTAAAGGGAAGAAACAGGAACAAAAATACCAGGGTAGAATAGTAATAGGGGCATTTGGGGGAAGACAAGTTAGTTTTACAAGAGCCTCAGGTTTGTGTAGTGGTATAAAAGATAGGAGGAAAGGCTGGAAAGATGGTTGGGGACAGATTGTGGAAGGCCCTGAATTTAGACTCTTCACTTAATCAGTTGGCAGTAGAGACCCATCGTAAGTTTTGGAGCAAGGCATTGGATATGATCCCTGGGAAAGATGAAACTTGCTATTGTGAATGTAAGACTATTCTCACTAATTTTTAACAAATTATGGAGGGACAAGAGTGGTAATAGAAGCAGGATATGAGTAAATGTCCCACTTTTTCAAAAGGGTTTGTTGATATTCTAAAAACTGCAGACCAGGAAAGGGGTTGAGGATATTTTAGAAACTACAGATCAGGTAAATATGACCTTATCAACAGCAAAATTATAGAATGGGTTATTTAAAAGATGGATTGTGACCACTTTGAAGAGGAAAATAATGATAGGAAGAGGTAGTATGAGTTCATTAAAAATTTCCTTTTTTCCATAGGGTTATTAGACTGAGTCCAGAGGCATATTGAGTCTCAGTGGTAAACTACTCCAGCCCATCCTTGAACATGAATCATATCCATAGTATCACCTGAAAAGTTGCTATTCAATCTCTGCTTGAAGACCTTCAGTGAAGGAGAACTCAATACCTTCAGAAGTAGCTCTTCTCGCTTTTAAATAGCTCTGAATTTCTCATGGGATCCTTGTGAACAGACTAGTTTATATATAGACTAGTTTACAATACAGTTAGATGAATCTGTATGGATTGATGTCACCCTAGAAAGGGAGTACTTTAGTATTATGGCACAGAATATTGTCCATATCCCTGCTCTAACATTTGTATCTGTGGTTTGGAGGAAAGCATAAAAGTCATTATTATCATTTTTTCAAATAATACAATGAAAAAAGAGATAGGTAATATATTGGATGAACACTAAAATTTAAAATGATCTTGATAGGCTAGAAAATTGGGCTGAAATAAGATGAAGTTTAGGAAGGATAAATCTAAAGGCATTCATTTAGCTTTACCAAAACAAAACTATTGCACAAGTGTAGGATGAAATAAACCTTTCTTGATAGTATTTCTCATACAAAAAAATCTTTAGGCTTAGTGTACCACAACATTGACAGAAGTGTTTGTGCAATCTTAATTCTATGTTAATAGAATAACAGTATCCATTATAAGGAAGATAGTGTTCAGTTCTGAGTATTACATTCTAAAGGAAACCACGACAAAACAGAATTCATCAGTTTTTGATGGCCAGTTTGCTGAAGAGTTTAAAAAAGAAACACATGAGAAGCAGTTATGCTAAGAGGAGAGATTTTGCCTGGAAGAGAATATAGTGGAGAGAGCATA
The DNA here is from genome assembly GCF_900497805.2 of Vombatus ursinus. Classification (NCBI taxonomy): domain Eukaryota; kingdom Metazoa; phylum Chordata; class Mammalia; order Diprotodontia; family Vombatidae; genus Vombatus; species Vombatus ursinus. The sequence continues at coordinate 44,046,215 of NW_020954557.1, read as the reverse complement.
ATTAGGAGTCAGAGGATCTGGGGTCACATTCTTCCTCTGATGCTTAATTACTTGTGTGACTATGGCTTCAGTTTTCTCAGCTATAAAATGAAGGGGTTAGACTAGATGACCTCTGGGTTCCCTTCCAGCTTTGGACCTGTGATCCTAGAAGTTACACATAATGTAAATTCACCTTAGTTCACAACAAAATTCTAGAATGGCTTATTAAACACATGGCTTGTCACCACTTACAAAAGAAAAGGTGTGATGACCAAGAACTATCATGTGTTCACTAAAGATAAGTCATGTCCAAACCCCCCCCCTTTTTTTGATAGGGTTATTTAATTGGTAGAATGATAGGATGCTATAGGCAGAATCAAGTAGTTGCATAGTCCAACTCATCTGTGAATGTAAATCCCCTTTTGAAACTATTTCTGAGATCTGATCGGTCCAGGCTCTTACTGAAGGCAAACAGAACCAGCTACCTCCTGAGGCAGCCTGTTCCACTCTGTTTTTAAGGAGTTTAGCTACAAAAGGCAGAGGAAATAAGAGGATAGTAGTTAGCAGGGATGTAAGCATGGGGGAGACATGAGGGCATGTTTGTAGGCAGTAGGGAATGAGCCAGTAGAGAGAGAGAGATTGAAAATAAGTGATGAGTGGGGTGACCCAGGGGGCAGTCTGTGGGAGGAGACAGAATGGAATGGGATTGTTTGAACAAGTACAGGAGTTGGCCTTGGTAAGGAGAAAGGCCAGTTCATCATGTGAGACAGGAGAAGAGAATTGAGGCCCTTGAGTGAATAGGAGATGAGGGAGAGAGGAGAAGAGTGAGTTCACAGCAAATGGCCTCAATTTTTTTTCTGTAAAATATGATGCAAAGTTTTCAGCTGAGAGAGTTGGGGGAAGGGGAGATATGGGAGGTTTGGGGAAGGATGAAAATGTTTGGAAGAGCTGTCTTGGAGAGAGGTATAGTGAGTTGATAAAAGGGGTATGGTAGAATTGCCTAGCAGCAGCAAGGGCCCAGTTGAGGTTACATAACAAATTTGTAGTGGACCCAGTCTGTGCTTGATATTCCCTACCTTTATTCAAGAGGATGTGTGTAGGAACGAAGTCAGTGAATGGTGGGAGTGATCCAAGGCAGAGGCTTGGCTGATTGGAATCAGCAAGGGGATGAAAGAGAGGAGGACGTTGTAGAATTGAATTAGTTCATCGGAGTCAAGATGCGAAGAAGATGAAAGAACAGTTGTGCAGGAGAGATGGCCTGGGAGAGAACTGACAGGTCAAGGGATCAGAAATCACAGTGCAGATGAAGAGTAGGGTTTTTAAGGGAAGGCATAGAGGGAGGTGAAAAGCCAATAGATTATAGTCAGATAAGAGGATTTCAGAATTTTTGAATGTGGAGTTGGTACATTTGTGGGTGATGGCAAGATCAAGGACGTGAACATCTTTTTGGCTCAGCTGGGGTAGAGGGTTAGCTCATGGGTGGTAAATAAGTGGAGGAACTGAGTGGTTAGAGCATTTGAGGAAGAATCAATATGTATGTTGAAGGCCCTTCATATCAGGGCAGCAAGGAGAGGAAAATTATAAGCCAGGTATTGAATTCGTTGAGGAAGGAAGGTAAGTGAACTGAGGTTTTTAGACAATAGTTACCAGGATTTGGATTAAGTGGTAGATAGGAATAGCATGAATCTCAAAGGAAGAGAGGACCTTCCTGCAAAGCCATTTTTTAAAGGAAAAAATGCTGGTTTTCATTACTAAACACATGATACTAAATATAGTAAATAATAAACAAAATACTAAATACAGTGCAATATTGTCTGAGAATTGGACTTCTCAGGTCAGGTAACATTTTGATAGTAGAATGGGATGTTATCAACTTATGGATTCAAGGAATATTTTCACTTAATAAAAATTTTGATCAAGGTATTTCTCCCTCACAAGATTTATATGACTTTATGTATACAGCCAAACTAAGACACTGTCTTTGAGGTTCCTTTTGTAGGACTGCATCATTGATGTAACTGAGATATAACTAGGGCTTAAACTAGTTAAATTTCATTAGGTAGGGCTCAAACTTGTTTATGCTTATGGTAACAATTTATGACTCCAATATTTTAAACACTTAATGTATCTTGTGTAAATCAGACCATAGCTCTTTGTGGGTAGGAATCATCTCCTTTATGTATCTCTTTTAAAAGTAGCTTACATAATGTTTGTTATTTGAACACCTAAAAACATGCATTAGAATCCACAATGTTAATTTTTGAAAGAATAACTCTCATTTCTTACTAATCTTTTTTATATTATTAATTTAATACATAAACTAGGCCAACCAAACAACTTTTTACATTTTGATACATAATTTCAATCTATAAGTTCTATTAAAAACTTATCATTTACTTTCTTCTGTAATATTCTTATCCATCTCTGTATGTATAAATATACCTTTCCTTTTTAACTTATGAACATTTTCCTTTTATACAGGTGTAGTTAATATGTACTCCTTGATATAGGTTCTGGTTTCACATTATTTCATGTTGATCTTTCTAGATTTCTTTAAAATCCTTATCATTACTCATCTTAATTACATGACAAGCCATAATTTACTCAATCATTCTCCACTTAGTGGAGGTTTTGGATGAATAGATGAACTGATGCAAAATAAAATAAGCAGAAACAGAGAATAATACACATAGTCACTAAAATGTGAAAAGAACACTCCTGAAAGATAGTTACATGCCATTGAATTATAATGATTAATTTTGGTCTTACAAAGAGAGGTTGAATTATAGAATGTGGCATAACATCAGACAAAAGTGCTGTGTTGATTGGTTTTGATTAAGTGGTAGAATAGTTGTGGTTATTGGTAGAGTGAGGGCACATATCATGAAAGAACTATGATATTAAAGTAAATCCAAAGATATAATAACTTAAATTTCAGCATATTTGCTATTTTAGGCTTATTCAATCTAGGACAAGAAACTTGTTAGCAATGATAAATTGTTTTTAACCTTGTTATAAAAAAGAAAGAATTTTGAGTTTAATATTAGGTTGAAAAATAACACAATACAAATGCCAAGTTTAGGTATTTCATATGATAAAAGTTCTATAACCAGTTTAAAAAAAAAAAACCTTTCGCTGTTTCCATTGTTTTCCTAATGCATTGCTGTTAGCCACTCAAACTTCTTGGCTATTCCCAGAAGAATGTTAGCTCCCAATCCCCACATTCAGGTTGTGTACTTGTAATATGCATAGTAATTTAAACAATATGAATATGCAAATGCATAAGCTTTCAGATGTCCACAATTTCTTGAGGCTGAAGTAGCATTTATTTACCAAAAGAATAAAAATATATTAACTAAAACTAAGTCAGAAAGTGAAATCATTGGTAAAGATCTCAAAGTATTATTAGATACACATGGGTATTCAGAATGAAAGGAACAAATGGAACCCAACATCTTATAGTTTGCTACACAAAATTGGAACACTCAGATTTAACAAAAATGGTGGAAAAGTAAAGCAAAGTATTCCTAGATCTAGAGCTGTAAAGTTCCTTCATAACCCTTTATTTTACAAATGAGAAAACAGTCCTGAAGAGGTTAAGTGACATGCCTCAGGTTACATGGGTAGCAAGTGGAAGAACCCAAATTTGAACATAGGTCTTTTGATTTCAGAAGTGGTACCCACCCTATGAAGTTGACTTTTGGTTTTCCTTCTTTCGACTTTTGCTATTTTAACACTTTGAATATAAATTTTAGTATACAAGGCAAGAGGCACTATGGCATAGTTGATAGAGAACCTTCCTTGAAGTCAGGTAGACTTAGATTCAAGTCCTGCCTGTGACATACTGTCCTGTGTAACCCTGGCCAAGTCAGCTAACTCCTTAGTGCTCTAGGCAACTCTCAAGTCTATAAATTTCAGAGAAAGTGACAGCTTGCATTGGTAGAGTTTCTTTATCTGGAAGTTCCATAAATCAATGAAATCGCAGGTCCAATCTATCCTTATTCCTATAAGATAGAAAAATCTTTACATCACAGAGAAATGTAAGGACATACACTTACTAGACATTGTTTTTTGTCTTTTAGAGTGCAGAAAGTGTCTCATGTTGACTTATTCCTGTTACAATACCTTCAGTGATGTTAAGAACCTGGTCAACTAGACTACAAAAGTGGTTCTCGAAGGATGTGCCACAAGTTTTGGACAAGCTGCTGCATTAATTGTGGATATTACATTTTTTATTTGTTTCTTGTTTTTATTAGAATTATGATTTCATCATTGTAGGGAGCTCTTGGTGAATAACATTCCCTACCAAAGAAGATTAGTATCTTTTTCTTCAACTTAGTTTTAGAGAATTGCCTGGGTCACTTTCTAAGTTAAGTTAACTTTCCCGGGCTTACACAGCAGCCATTATGTGTCACAGGCAGGACTGGAATCCAGAGTTCTTGAGTCTGAGGCATCCATTGATTATTGTCTGACGCCTAGGGTGGGAGTATAAATATAATATTAGACTTATTAGCAGTGCTTCACTCTAAATAGTTCTAAATAGCTGGGCAAAATGTTTGAGAATCACTTAACTACAGAACCAATCTGGACCAAATGGATCAAAAAGACTCTTTCATGTATACTTAGGAGACAGGATTATACTTCAGCATTTGAAGTCTGTATGATTTTATTGTTGTGGCTATTTCTCCACAGACACAGATCACAACCTCCAACTCAAAAAGATATTTTATGGGGGTTGCTGTGGCCCAACAATTCATTATCTTGCGACCAATGTGGTAATGATCTTATGTAAACTTATCCAGACTGATCTAAGACATATGGTCTCAGCAGTACCATAGGTAAAGCCTTTCCATCTCTCAGATTTGTAAACCTCTGTTGGCATCATCTGCAAAAACTCAGCATCATCTCCATTCCAGAATAAGGAATAAAAATAGGAGTTTGGTGATTGGTGGAAGCTATTAAAATAGATATCAGAACGGCCATTACCACCAAATAAAATATTGGTGTAATATTTAAGCATTATTTGGCCTAAATCACAAATGGCAAAAGTTTACTTAACATACTATATACAGATTTTGGAATAAACTCTTCACCTGAGGTGTCAGATTCATCAAATGTCTCGGGCCTGAGTTCGGAGGTTATTGAAAATAACCCAATTGAGATCCAAATATAACTTTTTTATTATAATGTTAACAAAAGAAAAAAACTACACGAGAGTAAAGAATTACAGCCCTATATCTGAAATATTTGGGATAAGTTTTGTAACTATCCAGGATTCTACAGGGAATTAACCAGCCTTAGTGAAGCAGTGAAAATTCTAAAAGGAATTTTAGGGAGAGTCCAGAAATAGTTTCATTGCTAAGTGAGTTGAAGTAAAGGAGAATTCATCCTTAGGCTTAGAAACAAAATTTTTCTTCATGCACATAGTTTAATGGATTTGAAGCTTACCCATGAGTATGTTGTAAACTATGAAAAGAGATAGATAGTAAAAATTGCATTTCATAGCTGTACCATAACCATGGAACATATAATAAATATAATTTTAAGTCATTTGTCTTGGATATAGGGGCTTTCAAACCCTTACAAGTTTGATTCTGTGAATTTGGGGTATTTAATGGGCTTTTTTCTAAAGTACCTGGGTAGAGGTTGTTTATAACAATACCATACTGGTGAGTCCTATCTGGGAAATCCTTTTGAATCAGTCAAACTCCAGTTACTTCATTAGATTTAGTTCCAAACATCCTATTTACTATAGTTTGTTACTTATCCTAAGGACTATGGGGAAAAAAAGTTAGCATATTCCAAATAGATTCCATAGAGTGACTAGTAGAGGCAGTAATAAACTACTAGATAGATGACCTATGAAAAAGAGTATTTTAAAACAGAATGGGTCTTTATTATATTGTGATTATTTTGAAATGGAATGAGTCTTTATTATAGTGCCCTTTAAGTTTGAATGCTAGTTTGGTTATAGTGATATTTTTAATAGTTATTTCCATAACCTGTGGCTACGTAATTCAGGCTATTGACTTAAATAGAACCAATTCAATCATGGGGGCTTCCCCAAAGTAATCACTCTTTCTTTTTTTGGGGGGGGCATTATTTTGCCACCACCCAGAATTTTCTCTGGGAAATCTCAAGATACAACTCATTTCTAGGTCTGTAGGTCTCTAGGTCACATCTAGAGATGTGCACAAAAGTGTCTTCAGATTTCATACAAGTACTCATGGTAGCAATGCATATCAGGAACAGGACAGCCTTTATTTCACCCCACAGAAAACAGATAAAAGACTTATGATAACCCATAAATAATAAAATTCTTGTTCTGGTGAATCTATGAATTTTCACCCTCTCCCAGGGGGCATATATAGTCCTCCAGCCTTTTGGTACCACTTGTGATTTGGAACTTCCTCAGAAAGGAAATATACTTTGGGGTTACTATAGAGGCAACCCCTCCAACATTCTATTTTGTTCCATTTTCATCTCAGAGACTCCATAGAGGCATTTAACCTTATGGAACTATCCTTTCAGTTTGAACTTTTGAGAAATAGACTGGTACAACCCTATAACATTCCAGTGAGTCCTAGTTTTGCCCCAGGCTAATGGTATTTTCCTGAGAGCTTGGCCTTCCTTAGATAGGAAATGAATGTAGGATTACTAGAAAGGTAACATCTTCCTCTCAGACTTAACACTGACTAATTATCTTATGATTTTAGTTGAGGGCAAAGTTCAGGTCTGTCACTTTTGCATGTTGTGGCTTTAGTAAACCCTTAGTTTTAGGAGCTGAATGTGTAATGCAGCTTCTCCACAAGAGACAAGTCTTCCCTGAAACTCCTCAGGCTGGATTTCAGAATCTGAGGTTCAAGAACTTTCGTGTGCATGGGGAAGTGCACAAACAACTCCTATGTGGCTCAGCCCGAAGGAAGAGCTATATGCAGCTCATGAAGGTGGGAGGAGGCCATGTCCTTACATAGGATTCTCCTCCCTCACACTGTCTGGGACCTAGATCTGTTCTTCTCTAGTCTGTGTTTAGCTTTCTCAGTCATCGGCCAATTTTGCAACTAACTCCTTTTTTCTAGATCCAGCACAAAGTGGTAGTATAAGCTTAGAATCTACCCCCTTCAATAATTCACTTCACAAAAGCACCAAAGTTTATTCATGCTTTGTCTATTCGGTTATTGAATTCACAAATATAAATACTTAAACCATTTTTAGCACAAATACAAAAAATAAATTAAATGTGAACTTCAAGGTGTCATAGGCAGTATATACATAACTTGTATTGGAGTTGGGATTTAAAGCTTCATTTGTAATCACTTCATTGTTACTCTATTTTTCCCACAGAATTATTTAATATTATAAATTTATTAATTATCTTCTTGACAACAGATGCTAAGGGATTCACATATGAAAAAGGATAAAACTATTTACCCTCAGAGAGCTTATCTGCTAGAAATGGTGTTATAAAGGACAGTTTCCCAAACTTATTCACAAGTTAAATCCACAGTGATGCCAAATGGAGAGGCAGTGGAGTGTAGTGAGTTGAGTGTTTGGTTTGTAGTCGAGAAAATCTAGTTTGAAATACTGTCTCTGACACTAGTTATATAATTTTTAATGAGTCCCTTAGTCCATCTGAACCTCAGTTACAGGTAAGTTGTGATCTACGTGCATCAGGGAAAGGAATTCTCACATTGAGAAATCACATGTCTTAATATATTGTTGCAGTTGAACTATATGTAGTACTAAGTTTCTGTCTTTGAACACACAGTTGCTGTCAAGGAAAGGATGAGGGTAGGAGGTCCGATGTTGACAGTTAGAAAAGTTGTGCTGGGGGGGGCAGTAGGTAGCGCAGTGGATAGAGCACAGGCCCTGGAGTCAGGAGGACCTGAGTTCAAATCCAGCCTCAGACACATAACACTCACTGGCTGTGTGACTCTGGGCAAGTCACTTAACCCCAATTGCCCTCATAAACACACACACAAAAGTTGTGCTGGGAAAAGGATGCTTTAGCAGCAGCCCCTATGTGTCCAGTGGGGAAGGTCTCTAAAATAATATTATGGAGTGAAGTAGCAAATGGATGTTCATATGTTCAAGTGGAGTTGTTTTATACATATACATATATATATATGTACACACACACACATATATAACACATACATATATATAACTTACTATATAGATAACTGTATATGTATATATAAAACTATATATATAATTCATTTGTAATCTTTGTGGGGGGGTGTTTATTTTGCCACCACCCAGAATTTTCTCTGGGAAATCTCAAGATACAGCTCATTTCTAGGTCTCTAGGTCTCTAGGTCACAGATGTGCACAAAAGTACCTTCAGATTTCATACCAGCACTCATGGTACACATGATTTATAATTATTTGTTCACTTTTGGAAGTTATATTTTATTTTGAGAACATGTTTGTTATTGGCCAGAGTTAAATACATTTAACTAAAACATGGTTGAATTTCAAATTTTTTTCTAATGACAGAAGGTACACTTAAAATCAGCAACTATAAAAAGAAACCAAATAAATTTTAAAAAATTCTACAGTGAATAAATCCCATTTCTACCTTTTTCTCCATCTTGTCTTTAGCTAATGATGGAATGGAGTGAAAGAGCACTTTTAAAGCACTTACTGTGCGGCAATTATTGTGTAATCCTTTCCCACTAAGTGCTGGGAACACAAATAGAAAAGCAAGGCAATCCTTGCTTCTGAGGAGCTAACATTCTAATTGAGTGAAACAACATATAAAAGAGGATTCAGTTAAATGGCAAATGGAAAGGCCAGGTGGTACTTAGGGTTCAGCAAGCAAAGTAGTAGGCCACATGGCAAACCTCTTGGGGAGTAATGAATGGTAGGGCAGATGGCCCCCTACACCAGAAAGTGTTGGGAAGAGAGTAGTACATCCAAGGGTTAGAGTGGAGTGAGGTTCAGGATTGTCTCTGGCAGGATGGGCTGGGGTTTGAATCCAGGTGGGCTTTGGGGATTAGGTTTAGAAAGGTCACAGGGTCTACTGATTGCTGGCAAGGACAGGGGAGGAACTTCTTCCCTCAGCAGCTGCCACTGCTACTGCTATTTGCTTTGATGTCATCATTGAGCTTTACATTTCAGGGGAATCATAGTCTTTATCTGAATAGGTAGAAGCATTCAGAGAAGGCATAGTAAACTAAATTTGAGTCAAAGCTAAAATTATAAATGGGCAGCTAAGTGTGATGCAGTGGATAGAGTTCTGAGCCTAGAGTCAGGAACATTCATCTTTCAGAGTTCAAATCTGGCCTCAGATACTTGCTAGCTGTGTGACCCTGGGCAAATCACTTCACCCTGTTTATCTCAGTTTCCTCATCTATAAAATGAGCTGGAGAAGGAAATGGCAAACCACTCCATCATCTTTGCCAAGAATATCCCAAAAGAGGTCACAAAAACATTGGGTACGACTAAAATAACTGAACATGAATAAAATTACAAATATACTCTAATCCTATTTAGGAAAAGCTAAATCTTTTGATTCATATCAAAGGGCTCTGGGAAAGAAATTTTCTTTTGGTAGAAGAGTCAGCCCTTTTCTCCAAGAATTATTTTTAATTTCTCTCACAAAAGCTAGCGGCTTCTTCTGACAGTGCTCCCATGGGAACACTATAGAGGTTTCATAGCCAGCAACTTCCTTGGGTGGGAAGAGACCTGGAGAGCAAGCAGTCACATATATCCATGGCATATAATTTAGAAGGTTATAGATCACACTGAAGTATTAAATCAGATAATTCAAATCAAATTTTATTTTATTAAATTTAGCCCAGTGCCGTAGCCTGCCATAAGGCTCTGTGCTTTTAGCAATGATGTTAGTTGGGACGCAGGATAGCTTTAGGCATGATGGCCTTGTCCTCTCCTATTTACCATTTTTGCAGATAATGCATTTGTATCCCTTATGATGAATCAACATGCAAGTAGAGATAATTTGGTTTATTTTGTTGAAAAATCCACATGTATGTTTTTGAAGAGCTGCATGTGATTCTCAAATTGTGGGTTGTTGACCCAACTTATTCCCTCCTAAACCGCCAAGTTCCTAGTGACCCCCTTTAATAATAGCCAGAAAACTTTGCTTTTAGAAACCACTTGAATAAGGTAAACCCTTAGAGAATAAAAATAAGAGACTACTGCCCATCAGCCAGTACACATGCAACTGATAGTATAGCTTTCCCTTTAAATAATGGTACACTTTCTAATGGACTCCTTTATGTCCTCTTGAGGCGTTGGGGGGGATGAATGCCTGAGTTTGGATGGTATATGATTTCCTGCTTCTAGTAAAATGATTTGCCTGCTTATCTGCCTGCCTCACCATCACACTTCTCCCTCCTCCATTTCTTGCTGCCATTCTGTAACCATCTTTTGGCTAAGTTTCATCCAGGTCCTGAAATCAATCCTGTATTGGGACTAAGGAAATCAGGATCCATGAATTTATTGCTCAAGTAGTTTAGCATCATGTCACCTCCACTACTGTTTTCACTCTGACATTCTATGCTGATTCCAACAACTGTGATCTTTACTTGTCCATTTCAAGTAATCCATTCTCCTGTCTTGTACCCTGATATTTGGACCCTTTATTATTCTAAGTACCATATCTGTGATTTGGAGTCTCTGTAGGGAGAGGGAGGTGAGTTTATAATTTTAGAAAATAAAAAAAAACTGACCCAGTTAATTCATAAGTTCTTTTGTCTTTGGCACCAAAAGTTCACAAAATTTATTTTCTTGTTTATCTCCATATTTCTGGCCATCAGGAAATAATTCTCAGCATAAGATTCTTATAAAGTGTGACAGTGTTTTGTGAATTTATATGTTAACAGATGGATGAATAATCTGAATCTGGATTTCAAGTAATGTTTGAGAGTTGGTAAAAGTCATTATATAGTCAAAATTTTGTAAGGAAGAAGTTAGTGATAGAGACATTGGGTTTTGATGAGATTCTGATTGTAACTTTTTGTCATTTGTTCTTATTTCGAGGGCATATGGCCTGAATTTCATATTTGTCTTGTGTGGGTTTCTTGATGTGTCTGTGATGTTAAATTGGGATCTCAGGTACTGAATAATTTGTACACTTGCACCCACATTGTATTCTTGAGCAACTCTTTTTTTTCTGGAATCAGCATAGTTCTTTTCTTTCCTGTTCTGTCTTCGTTGCTGGTACCACTTGTCTTAGAAAGAATAATTTTATCTTGTTTTCTTCTCTTTCCAGTATAGAGAAGAGCTTGAATGAATGAGTCTCTGTCTCTATCTCTCTGCCTATGTCTCTGTCTCTGTCTGACTTTTGTGCCTAACCAGAAACTGCAAAGCACCTGTTGTCTTGGGGGTCTTTCACTGGAAATTATAGCTTCTTCTGTTTCCACTCTCCTATCTCTGTGTGTGTGTATTGCCTTTGTTGAGCCTTGGTCCTGTTTTGTCTCCCTCTGTGTATTTGTCTTATTTTCATTTCTCATGCATCCAGAGTTGGAAGGAATCTTAGGGGCCATGTAGTCCAAGCTCCTCATTTTACAGATGAGGAAACAGCAGCCTTGGGATGTTAAATTAATAGCAGAAGGACACAAAGGTAATGTGTTGAAGTGAGATTTGAACTCATCTTCTAACTCCAGAGTACATGCTCTCTCCCCAGTATCAATACGGTGTATAATTTACCTTTATAAGTTGTTAAAATTTCTCATGCAAAGTGGTTACCTGATTGAACTTTCATTTGATTGTTTCTTAAGGCTCAACTCATGTGCAATCTCCTAAGGGAAGGCTTTCCTAATCTTCCTAGTTGTTAGTGTTTTCTCCCTCTACAAATAGGCATGTGTGGACTTAATTTGTTTACATGTTATCTTCCCTCCAATAGAATGTAAGCTTCTTGGATCCAGAGACTTTTATGTTTTGTTTTTATCTGGTGTCTAGCATTTTCTTGGGACAGCTAAATGGAGCAGGGGGATAGAGTGCTGGGCCCGGACTCAGGAAGACTCATCTTCCTGAGTTCAGATCTGGTCAGAGGCAAGTCGCTTAACTCTGTTTGCCTCAGGTTCTCCATCTGTAAAATGAGTTAGAACAGGAAATGACAAACAACTCCAGTATCTTTGTAAAGTAAAACCCAAATGAGGTCATGAAGAGTTGGACACTACTGAACAATATTTTCTTGTGCATAGTAGGCACCAAGTGATAATTGGATTAGATTAGATTGAATCTAGAGATTTGGAATGTTTAAATTATAATATTAAAACTAGAAAATGAGCAGTCCTGACATTGGCAACTTTGGCATATGTACTTCTTGTCCAAATATAAATGAAGTAGGCAGTCCCTAAAGATTTAAAAGTATTATTTATCAATAGTCTCTGTGACTTGTAGACTAAGTGAATTTAGAGTTTTGGCTTTGTGATATCTCACAATAATTTTTTCCCCATCCATGATTGACTTTTATAATTGCTCCCTCATTTTGATACTCAACATCCTCAGATATATAGGACTCCTGGACACAATGTCCTTTTATTCCCCTCCCCCGCTTCTTAACAGGGTCAAGAGTCCCATTTTACTTACAACTGATTTTTTACAATAGAGAAAAGAAATTCACAGAACCAAAGCTTAGAAAAGAAAATTGCAGGAATTCCAGTCTTTAAGATATTAATTTCTGCTTTGAGAAATTAGCAACAGGGGAATAAGTGAGAAAGCTTTATTGTCTTGCAACATTCATTTTGATGAATGATTTTCATGTACACAGTAGGTCTGTATATAGGTTGAGCTTTGAAAATACAGATTTAGCAAGACAACTGAACAATAGAACAATATTTGAAAAGGGTAAAGAAAGTAAATAATCCTGATGTTATCAAGATCAGAAAACGTTAGAACCAGGCCATGCTGAAGAGGTGACCCTGCATATGATAGAAAAAAATTGTATGTATATATACATGTGTGTGCATAAACACAGTATATACATATATATTTATATAAAAATGATAAGAGAGTTCCCTTCTCAGGTTGGCTGTCAACCTGATGACAATTGATGACCAAATGGCTAAATTATTTGAGGACTCAGATTCCTACAAGCATTTAAAGCACTTTGTAAATCTGCAAGCTGTATGTCAATATCAGTTATTATTGCTATTGTTTCATAAAGGAAATTTTGATAAATGGAAAAGCGACTGCTCTGCCATCTTTGATGCTGAGATAAATCCCCAGAATGTAAAGAGCATCTCTTGGAAGCCATGTAAATCACAAGAACACATAACATCTGGGAGATAATGAAAATGTAAAATTGGAGTGGTCATGTAGTAATCAGAAAAACTATTGGCAGCAGGATGAAAATTGAACTGTGGCCATTGTTTGCTGTCTCCTGTGATTTTGTTATCCAGATGAACCTACTTGTAGTGTGGACTGAATGTAAATAAACTACAATGAATTGTGTGATTTGTGTGCTAGAAAGATAATAACAGACATTTTGGAACTTGTAAAAAATATGGAAGTGAGTGACTTGAAGTTCCCACTTACTAATTTAGTGGTTTTTATTTTAAGTTCTTACATCTATTCTACACTAACACATTTTATAATGCTGTTGTTTTTACTTTATTTCATTGATGTGCAGTACGGATTATGTTGTGATGGCTATGTGGTATGTCATATATGAATGAGATGTGGGGCTGGAAGCTTAAGAAAGAGCTGAAAGTTTTGGAATGATATAGTAAGAGTTTGATGGGTTCAAAGGATAATTGATTGCTACAGTTGGAAACCAATACGATATTAGCTAATCCTGATGCAGAAATTTTATAATCAGCTATATAACATATTGCATAACTTCACATATCTTACTGTTATAAACAGTGACATCTACTTTTGTAATGTGGAACTCACTGAGATTATTAGCTATTTTTTCTTTCTATTATGATTCTATTTTAAGCTTGAAATTACATGTTAGAATAGACACAACATAAATTTATCAAATTAGAAAACTTAATTGGTGCTAGAATTTATTATTGTTGAGGATATGCTGATATTAAGCAACCCAGAAAAGGAAGAATATTAATAATCTCATTAAAATATATATGAAAAACAGACGTACTGAAGCCGTGATGGTAATTGATCTAGGTGGATCTGTGGGTGCAATGAGAGGAACTGGAGAAGCAACCTCTGGAAAGGAGTCCTACGACTTTTCTGAAGACTCTATTGTTATGTATCCCTGCAATAAAACTTCACACCATATAAGTAAATTTCTCTTGTGTGTGTATGTTTTCCCAAGACATTTTAATTTGAACCTAAGTGCCAACTGGCTAGTCAATCAGGATAGTACAGGATCTTAGAGTTAATTTATCTAGTCCAACCCATTCATTTCTTGCATAAAGAAACCAAAACCCAGAGAAATTGAGTGACTTCCCAAGGTTATATAGGTCGTAAGGCACAGCACAGAGATTTGATCCTAGCTCTGACTCAGAATCTAAGGGTTTTATTTTCTGTTAGATCATGAGGTCATTGATGTGGGTGCTCCCCTCACCAATGAAGATTAAAAATCTATTCATATCTTATTGTTTGATTTAATCTTCTGTAGAAGAGCCACCTAATATGCCATATCTATATTTTTATTAAATTGGTAAGAAGTAATACATTATAGTGATTGGTAAATAGAGAGCCAGGCTTGGAGTTGGGAATAACTGAGTTCAGGTTAGCCTTTGATACATACTGATTGTGTGAGCATGAACAAATCATTTTGGCTACAGTGCTCATTACTTTGTTAAAGAGTAGGTGTTGATCTGAACTAATAGAAGTTTCCTTACTAAGAATTTCACCAACAAAATCGTAGGTTCAGACCAAAGGAAAAAAATGTAATACAATTGAGAACATAATTACTATTAGTCTCCAAAGAGGGACAGAGAGCATGGCCTAGTGAAGAGAGGGCTGGCCTAAAAATCAGGAAGACCTCATTTCAAATCCTGTCTCTTACCCATATTAGCAGTATGACCACAAATAAATCACCTTTCAATACCCTAAATTTAGTGGAAACGATGTCCTAACTTGTTCTAGGTTCTAGGAACTGGTTCTAGGAAAACTAGGTTTTCCTTAAAAGATAATGAACCCATCCTTGAGAATTGAGTAACTTAGGGGACTGAAAGCTCAGGCTAGTGAGATCACTTTCTGGTTGCCCTTGTACAAAGTGGCCACAAGGAGCTCCAAGTGTTAGTGAACCAAAATGGGTGACACAGCTAGGGGAGCTTCAGCAAACAGTCAATTTGGGGTGTCCTCAGTGTATAATCTTGTTAAATATCCTCCTGCAATGGCAAAATAAATCTTAACTACTGAATGATCTATGACTTGTTTTGTTCCAATGTCAAACAAACTGCCAAGGGACTGACCTGGATCAGGTCCAGCATTAAGCAAGTCTCAAAGACTTTCAAGTTGCAGACAAATTATCATTCTTCATCAGTAGAGGTAATTTCCACACCAGGAGCTCCCTATCCTAAAGGAATCACAGTCCCAGACTTCCTAAAAACAGAACAAACCAAAAGACCTCAGGCCCATTTGGAGATGCATGAGTATGTGAAGAAAAGGATCCTGGAAAATTCCTATAACCTCTCATAGACACATTAATGAAGTTAGCTAATTGTCAGTTTGAGAAACAAAAAGAGAGCTCAGTTCTGAGCTGATAAGGTAGGAAGAAATGACAAGCATGACAAGTGTTAGAGGTTATGAGAGTTGCTCAAAGAAGGCAATAAGTAAAAGAAAATAAGCCTGTGTGGGGAACTATAGAACCTCAGAATCAAGAGACCAGAAAGCCATCGAGTCCAACCTGCCCCTAAATGAGAATCTTTACACTGTAGCTAACAAGGGATCCGCCAGTCTTTGAAGACTTCCTCAGTGAAGGGGCATTTATGTTTTCCTTATTTTGAGCCTGAATATCTGGGCAATTTCCACTTTGCTGTGATTTTGCCTTGCCCTCTATAATTAATCCATTCTCCTACCCTGTAATCTAATACTTTGGCCCTGTCTTAGCCTAATTCCCTTTGCTGCATCATACCTTATCACTTGGGAAATAGCTGACCAAATTAGGTTGTGTGAATATGATGGAATATTGCCCGTTAATAAATGACAAAACAAGACTTTCAGAGAAACGAGTAGATTTGTAAGAACATATGCAGATTGAAGTGAACGGAACTTGTTCAGTGATTTATAGAACAACATTATAAAGAAAAACAACTAAGAAAGAACTTTGATGAATACAACAACCAGCTGCAATTCCAGAGGACTATTAATGAATTGCTACCCATCTCCTGACAGAGAGGTGAAGAACTCAAAGTACAGAATGAGGCATATGTTTTTGGACATAGCCAATGGGGTGGGGGTGAGGAGAGAAGGGGGAGCATTAGTTTTGCTTGACTATACATTTTCGATTCAAGGATTTTGTTTTTTTTTCTTGCGATTTTTTTTGTGGGAGATGGGTGCTAGCAATAGGGTTATCAAAATGAAATTTAAAAAGAAGAAATGTAAGAAAGGATGGTCATTGAAATAATTTTTTTAAAAATGCATGAAAAAGAACATAAAGGAGACCAGTGGGAAGCCCAGATAAAAAGAACAGCTTTGAAAATATCATTGAATTTGTCATATGCTTAAAAAGAAAGGCAAGTTGTACATAATACACATTTGAGGCTTAATTGCAAATCTTTTTTGTTCTGCTTTGTATATAGAAATGCCCATCTTGCTTGGTGTTAAGTTCTGAATTAAATACGTATATGTATATATAACTAAATACATATATATGGTTAAATAACCTTACTTTCTCCAGGTGATAGATAAATCAGTGTAGGGTGCTTTGAGGAAGTAAAGGGCACAAACCAGGGAATCAGGAAAGGAGGTGATACCTGAGTTGAAATTGAAGGAAACTAATGATTCTAAAAGGAGAAGGCAAGGAGAAAATGCATTCCAACAGGGGATAGAAAGTAGACTAGTTTGTCTAGGACACAGAGCGCATGAATGGGAGTAATGTAAAAGAAGTTTGGATAGGAAGACTGGTGTTAAGATGGAGACTTAAATGTCCAACAGGACTTTTGTATTTTAGGGTAAGTACAGTGGGAAGCCACTGAAGCTTCTCGGGGAGGGAAGTAACATGATCACAACCTGCTTTAGGAAGGTTATTTTGGAAGCTATGTGAAGGAAGGGATAGGCCATGCAAGAGGGGATGGATGAAGACCTAGATTAGGATGATTATGGTGTACGTGAAGAGAAGGGGAGGAATGTGAGAGGTGTTGAGGAGATAGAATTGAAAAGACTTGGCAGTTGATTGGATATAAGGATTGAGAGAGAGTGAAGAGTCAGGCATGACTCCTAAGTGCCTGGAAGAATGTAGTATCCTTGAAAGAAATAGGAAGGTTCAGATTGGGGGGTGTAAGACTTCATGGTCTATATTATTTGTAATTCAAAGGACAATTCAAAATGATTACTTACTGTAGTCATACCATACTAGTGTACGTTATTTAGTCAAAGGTCACCAATAAGATTTATCTCTTATATTTGTTACAATGAAAAAAATGAGGCATCATTGTACTCTTGCCCTTATCAATAGAATTTGCTATGTGGGGAGAAAGGCAGGGACACAGAAACATTATTTCTGTCTGATTTCAGGTATGAGCCATTGGGAGCTAATTGTATGACAGGATGTCACATCCAGGTTCAGAATTAACCATGTGGGAAAACATCTTATATGAAAAACTGAGTCAAGAGGATCATTACCTTGGTATTCCTAAGTTCGGACCCTCCCCCCTGCCCAACTATTCTCTAGGGACAGATATCCACTGGTAGGAATTTACACATGCTACTCCCACTAATTGCTGATAATTTTTCTTAAATGACAGACTAGTGACCTTTTGAGAGGTCAGACACATATGTGAAATGAAAACTTATAAGAATATCAAATTAAAGTCCCACAAAATTCTGCCTTAAAGAGCAAAACTTCATTAATCATATGTTAGGGCAGGATATAATTATTGTGTTCATGTACATTAACAATGTTGGTACAAATTCATCATACATTTAGTATAGTTACTGGAGGCAAAATTCACCACATGTACATATATCCAAAAGTGTATCTAAATAAATATGTGATAAAAAACATGTTTAACACCCCCACCCCCTGTCTGCTCTGTAGATGGCATAAAGGAAGGGGAAGTACATCTGGCCACTTTAGGTAGGCTTCAGAGTACAGCTTGCCAGTGGGAGTTATGAGTTCCAGGAAAAGCTTTAACCCAATGAGTAAGTTGAAGAGAACAACAACAACACAGGAAATGATGGAGAAAAAAAGCTGGCTGAATGTTGGATAAGTTGGACAAGCAGCACAAATACTACATTCTGTAGTTTTCATGAATTCAGTGAACACTAGTTTATACACAGTGTATAGTTCAAAATATAACTTTACTACATACTAATTATTAACAGGTATAATTTCATGATTTTCTAAATGGTCTCAGATAAAATTCACTCTGTAATTTAAAGTTTAATTCATAAATTTCCTGCTTTGGTTGGGAGAGATTTTAGTTCTTTAAACTGCAGCACTACAGACTTCATAAAATGTCAGCAGGACTGGTCCTAAGATACCTCACAGACAGATCTCTTAAGAGGATTTTAATGTACTTTTCTCCCAACAGTAAGCCATTTACTGTTATTGTTATTTTCTTAATTTAAAACAAAAATACATCATTAAATATTAACAGGTTTCAAACATATTTGTCATATTCTATAACATACATTTATAATCTAACAGCATTCATATGAAAAGAGGATGTAACCTGCCTTAACAGCTTTAAAAAATAATATGAGAAGATTTTTGCATATCCAGGGTCAAGTATTTAAAACATGAAACTTACTGCTAGTCAGGTGATAATAAATCAGTGGAATGCATTTTAAAATTATATTACAGGGAAAATCTTCTCTCTTGGTATTTTATTAATCATACCTTATGACATTTAAAAACCAGTACAGAGTTATCCAGCATGGGTTACAGTCAATATAATTCATTTATATAGTGTTTACCAAATGCCAGGGTTTTTTCTAGTTCTTAAAGAATTTCAGAGGCCTGCTTTCTGTAGTACTTTAGAATGTTTAGTTTTTGATTTTCAGTTATTATTTGAACCACTTGTGAATTTACATTATAGGGCAGTTATGAATAGTAAGACTGAAGTGTTTTCCTTTAGGAGGCTAGCTTATACCAACCTTTCCTTCCTTCCTTCCTTCCTTCCCTCCTTCCTTCCTTCCTTCCTTCCTTTTCAGAACATGCCCTGACTAGAGAATTCTACTTCTTCCAGGCTCTCTGCTAAATCACGTTTTTTTAAAAAAGAATTTTTAAAAAAGAAATGCCTATTTTACTTCTTTAAAAGTTTTTTTTTCCTAAAATTTTTTTATCCCCTGGGGAATAACCTTCTAATAAAGGACTAATTCTAAATATAAAGAGAAAGCTGAAAAGTCATTTTGCTCCTACCATCTTAAGAACCAGGTCCATGTGTGCTTCAAGCTGGCTGGATACAGGACCGGTGCAGGCTAGATAGTAGCACCTCTCACACAAGGAAACACTGAGATAACCAACAACCATGTTGCTACTTTTATCATCTATGGACATTTTTTACTCCAGATTACCTTAAAGAATTTTGTTGGGTTTTATAAAGTTTTGTGCATGGGGCATCTTTCATTTCTGTGGGGCGATGGTAAACTTACCCTATAACTGTCCATTTAGAGAGCATTTGATATGAAGTGGGTAAAAATGGATGGAAGAAAGATGGCAGAGGGAAAGCAGTGACTGTCTTGAGCTCTCTCCCAAAACTCTCCAAATACCTATAAAAATGGCTCTAAACAAATTCTAAAGCAGCAGACCACACAAAAAGAGTGAAACAAATTTCCAGTCAAAGACAGCCTGGATGGTTGATCGGAAAGGTATATCGCGCCGGGCGGGAAGAGGAGCGCAGTTCGGTGTGGGCACGCAGTCCGCAGCAACCCTGGAGCAGGCCTCAGAGGACTGAATCACGGGCAGCTGTGGTGGTTTCCAGACTTCTCAACCCCTGAACGCCAAAGACAACTTAGAAGGTCAGTGGGAAAAGTCTGTGACTGCGGTGAGAGAGGAGCTAGGTCTCAGCCGCAAGTCTCGAGCACGGCCCAGGGCCGCAGCTTTTTCCTGAGCTTCCAGCCCACAGACTCAGGGGGAATTGAGTGGCTGATCAGAGGGGGATTGCAGGAATCTCTTTGCCAGTGCTAAGGTAGGAATCTCTTGCTTTACCGATGCTTGGATCTGGGTCACAGTTCTGAGTGGCAGTGCTGGGGCAAGGAGGAGTGCTGGTATGGTGGAGCATGTAGTGGCTGTGGAGAGGAAACACCTCGCCCCTTATACCACCTTGGAAGAACTGAACATTTACAGGCACTAGAAGTATCTCTGAAAACAGCTGTACAAACCCCTGAAGCTTGGGACAGTACACTCTTCACATTGGAAGCAGACTTTTACCTTAACAAAGAGTTTAAAACTCAAGTAATTGGCCGGGATCACGAGTAAGCAGTGCAAAAAGAGTCAGATTATATTATCTTACTTTGGTGACAAAGAAGATCAAAACATACAGCCAGAAGAAGACAACAAAGCCAAAGCTCCTACATCCAAAGCCTCCCAGCAAAATATGAATCAGTCCCAGGCCTTGGAAGAGCTCACAAGGGATTTTGAGAAGCAAGTAAGAGAAGTAGAGGAAAAACTGAGAGTGATGCAAGAAAATCATGAAAAACAAGTCAACAGCTTGCTAAAGGAGACCCCAAAAAATACTGAAGAAAATAACACCTTAAAAATAGCCTAACCCAAATGGCAAAAGAGGTCCAAAAAGCCAATGAGGAGAAGAATGCCCTAAAAAGCAAAATTGGCCAAATGGAAAAGGAAGTCCAAAAGATTACTGAAGAAAATGCTTCCTTAAAAATTAGAATAGAGCAATTGGAAGTTAGTGACTTTATGAGAAATCAAGACACTGTAAAACAAATCCGAAAGAATGAAAAATTAGAAAACAATGTGAAATATCTCATTGGAAAAACAACTGACCTGGAAAATAGATCCAGGAGAGAGAATTTAAAAATTATTGGACTATCTGAAAGCCATGATCAAAAAAAGAATCTGGACATCATCTTTCAAGAAATGATCAAGGAAAACTGCCCTGAAATTTTAGAACCAGAAGGCAAAATAGAAATTGAAAGAATCCACCTATCTCCACCTGAAAGTGATCCCCAAAGGAAAACTCCTAGGAATATTGTAGCCAAATTCCAGAGTTCCCAGGTCAAGGAGAAAATATAACAAGCAGCCAGAAAGAAACAATTCAAGTATTGTGGAAACACAATCGGAATAACACAAGATTTAGCTGCTTCTACATTAAGGGACTGCAGGGCATAGAATATAATATTCCGGAGAGCAAAGGAGAAAGGATTACAACCAAGAATCACCTACCCAGCAAAACTGAGTATAATCCTGCAGGGGAAAAAATGGTCATTCAGTGAAATAGAGGACTTTCAAGCATTCTTGATGAAAAGACCAGAGTTGAATAGAAAATTTGATTTTCAAATACAAGAGTGGAACATGAAGAGGTAAACAGGAAAGAAAAAATCATAAGGGACTTACTAAGGTTGAACTGTTTACATTCCTGCATGGAAATATGATATTTGTAACTCATGAGACCTTTGTCAGTATGAGGGTAGTTGGAGGGGAAAAAATCATATCTACGTATATATCGATATAGATAGATAGAGGGTACAGGGTGAGTTGAAGATGAAGGGGTCATATCTGGAAAATAAAATTGAGGAGTGAGAGAGGAATATACTAGGAGAAGGAGAAAGGGAGAGGAAGAACGGTGTAAATTATCCCACAAAAAAAAAAACCAACAACAGAAAAGAAAAGGCTCTTACAGTGCAGGGGAAATGGGGGAAGGTGAGAGGGAATGAGTGAATCTTATTCTCATAGGATTTGACTTAAGGAGGGAATAACATACACATTCAATTGGGTGTGGAAATCTGTTTTACCCTACAGGAAAACAGCGGGGGAAGGGAACAAGAGAGTAGGGGAATGATAGAGAGGAGGGCAGATTGGGAAAGGGAGTAATCAGAAGCAAATACTTCTGAAGAGGGACAGGGTCAAAAGAAAGAATAGAATAAATGGATGGGCAGGATAGGATTAAGGGAAATAGAGTTAGTTTTTCACAGCATGTCGACTATGGAAGTGTTTTGCATAACTGTACATACATAACCTATATTTAGTTGCTTGCCTTATCAATGAAGGTGGGTGGGGAGGAAGGAAGGGAGAAAATTTGGAACCCAAAGTTTTAAAAGCACATGTTTGAAAAAGATGTTTTCATATGCAACTGGGAAATAAGAAATACAGGAAATGGGGTACAGAAATCCATCCTGCCCTACAGGAAAATTGAAGGGCAAGTGGATAAGAGAAGGGGGGGAGACATAGAAGGGAAGGCAGTTGTAGAAGGGAAGGCAGACTAAGGGAAGGGGTATTTAGAATGTATGCCATCTTGGGATGGGGGAGGGGCGAGATGGGGTGAAAATTTGGAACTCAAAATCTTATGGAAGTAAATGTTGAAAACAAAAAAATAAATAAAAAATTACCACTAAAAAAAAATAAAAGAGCTTGAAAAGCAAAGGAGGGAAAGCACCTAGCATTTTCCTTGGCACATAAAAGGCACTTAAACAAATGCTTTCTGGTTGCTTAATTTGATTGATTGATTGGGGGGGGGAAGTGAACATAGCTCCAATCATTGACATCATGAACGGTTGACAATTAATGGTCAGGAGAAGATGACGTTTTCTAGTGAGGTTAAGAAAACTGTTCAGGCATGAATTAGACACAGTAAGGAAACCAATATAGTTTCGGCCAGATTGAAAAGTGAATTGTAGCAGCAATTAAAGAATAAAGAGAGAATTTCCCTGCAAGTTCAACTAGAACAGTTACAATTCTCTCACCCATGACCCAATTGCCATTAATTGTGAACAAACTCATTTTTAATGTTTGTGCCAGTCGCGCTGTGCACTCTCCTCCTATAAGGAGCAGGCTGCCAGGGTCATACTTACCAGTCTTCGGAGCCCACCCGGATAAACACAGAGACAAGCCGATCAGGAGGTGCAAACACTCGAACTTTATTCAGAGGCCATCACAGCAAGGCCAAGCAGGAAAGCAAGAGCAAGAGAGCAGGAGCAAGAGAGAGAGAGCTCCGACCCCTACCGCCCCTATATACCTTCCTAGCCCCTCCTCCTCAGCCCACCTACTAGTCATTGATTGTAGGATCAGATGCCGGAAGCGGATGTCTGGGGTTAGCACTGCACCAAGGGAGAGGACATGACAGGAAGCTAGGCCCAGATACCGGAAGGAGACGTCTGGGGTTAGCGCTGCACCTAGGGAGAGGACATGACAAAGGGAGCTCGTTCTCTGCCGTCCCACTCCCACGTGGCACAGCTCCCTGCCTCAGGAGCACATGCTCCAGCTACTTCCCCGTATCCTGTTCCTACCCTAGTTCACCACAACTCCACATGGCACAGCCCCCTGCCTCGGGAGCGTAAGCTCCTGTTACTTCCTAATATCTTGTCCCTGCCCCATCTTGCCACAAACCCCACGTGGCACGTAGCCAACATCAGACAATCCCTCACAAATGTTGGCATTCAATGGCTCTAAGCTAGTTAAACAACAGATATTTAACTCTGGTCTCTGTTTGTTATTAAATTTTGTGATTCTGTTTTGGTCTATAAATTCACCAAGATATTTCTTTCTTTCTTTCTTTTAAATTCCAACAACAAAAAGGGCCAGGATGACCTTTTTCTAGAAGGAATGTTGTAATGTTGGTACACCCCATTCTTGCTGTCCCTCAGCATAAGGAGTTTATATCTCTGACCAGTTGTTTTATGTGTAAATTGCCAAAACCTCAATCTGCATCCCATGCACATAGCAGAGTTTTAAATTGCATATTAAGCACTGTCCAAAGAAATGTCTTTATAGAAAAGGAAAAACAGTAAACTGAGTTGTTACTGTTTGGGTTTAATTTTTTTCATATCACACCAAGTATTTGTCCTCTAAACGTATCTGTACTTTAAACCCAGAATTTTCTACTCCTTCATCTCCATCTTTTAGCTTCTCTGGCTTTCTCTAAGACTCATCTCCAGTCCCATTCTTTCAGCGTACCTTTCCTTGTCCCTTCAGCTATTAGCACCTACCCCTCTCAAATTACCTTCCAATACTCTGTATATAACTTATATGAATATAGTTATTTAGATTCTCTCCCCTTTTAGAATATAAGCTCCTTGAGGTCAGGGACTGTATTTGCCTTTCTTTGCATTCCTAGCACTTAATAGTGCCTAGTTCATAGTATGCATTCAATACAATGCTTACTGACAGACTTAATGAAAATAGAGATTCTGTTGGAGAAGGAGGTCAGAATGAGAAGGGAAGAAAGAAGAATAAGTAAGGGGAGAGGGACAGGAATGAAGAGGAGAGAAAATTTATCATCTGAGTTTGCCTGTTTCTTATTAGTAATAATATATAAAAACAATTCAAGTCTTGCCTCTGGTGCATACTGTCTGTGGCCTCTAGTCCAGAGGTGGGAAACCTGTAGCCTTGAGGTCACATGTGGCCCTCTAGGTCCTCAAGTGTGGCCCTTTTATTGAATCCAACCAAAGGGCCCCACGTGGCCTCGAGGTCACAGGTTCTTCACCCCTGTTTTAGTCATTTAACCTCATAATAGTTCTCAGCTGTTCTTTGATACTGTAAGTTGCCTGTTTGCATTGAAGGATTTTTCTCAGTGGGAGTTGTTGTCTAAACCAAAGACACCATAGATCTGGGGGTGAAAATATGAGACATAACTCTTCCCCAATTCAGAATTTGTGGCATATGAACTACAGCTATAAAATCCTTATTGAATGAAATATTTGAGATAGCTTTTCCTTTTGTGAATTTTCAGGATCCTAATCACCCACATGGGAAATTTTGTTTAAAATGGACAGTTTTCCAAATAAAAAATTCAAGCAATTGGATTGCATCAACAAGACTTAAAAAATAAAATGGATGGAAGAGATTGACCCCCTTTCCATTCTCTAAAAACAAGTTCTTCAGAGCTGCTATGGTCAGTAACTGTTGGTTTATATGAAACTCATTTGCTGCCCTAACTATACTTCCAGAAGTCAGGTAAGGGAATTACATTTCTCTCTAGAGTTCCAGATACATGTCTCCAACTTTTTATGAGAATATCTCTACTGGATGTCATATTAGAACCACAAATGCAATATGCCTAAAATGATTTTATTATTTTTTTCAAATACGTTCCTCCATTTGATTCATTGGCACCATCATCTATATTAAATTGGAGATAAAATTTTCTGTGATTCTGTGCTTTGGGAGTTGTCTGCTTAGAGGTAATAGTTTCAAAGTTTGGGAATGAATTATAATAAGGAAGAAAATGTGAAGGAAGAAAAGGACAGAATTTTTGGATTCTCCTCCCTTGAAGGGTTGTAAAGATGAGGCAGCAGAAGGCACAGAAGAAGTGGTTAGAGAAGAAAGAGGAGAATCCAAATGTCCAAAAATTGCTTGAATAATAAATGATATTTATATAGTATTTAAAAGTTTGCAAAACATCTGTACAATTACTGCATAATTCAAGTCTTATAACAACCCCATGAGATAATTACTATAGGTGTTATTATTCTATTTTTACAGATAAGGAAATTGAGACTCAGATAGATGAAGTAATTTGCCAAGAGCCATACAACTAATAAATATCCAAGGCCTGATTTAACCCAGGTCTTTTTTTTATTAATTTATTTTGATTTATCAATAATCACTTCCATATGCTTTTGAGTTAAAAATTTTTCTCCCCCTTCCTCCCCATCACCCTCCCCAAGATGGTGCATAATCTGATATAGGCTATACATTTACATTCATATTAAACATATTTTCACATTAGTGATGTTGTAAGTAGAAATTATTAACCCAGGTCTTACTGGATTACTCAGGTCCGGCATTCTATCAGCTATGCTTTAGAAATACCCAGGTCTTAACTTTTCCCAGTCCGTGGTATGCCTGTTTGATAGTTTAATCACTAAAGTGAGGGCTAATGAGTCTAAAACATACCAGAGAGAATAAAATTTGATTCTTAAGTTTTCCATATACTCCTAGAAAAAGAGAATACTATAAGTGCTTTTCCAAACATACTATTAAATGAACAGTTCTGACTTGTCATCTCAAAGTTTTTTTTTTAAGGGGAAAATGGATTTTTGTGTTTGATTAATCCTGTTTTACAAATGGATAAACAGAGTTCACAGAACACTTCCACCCAGTTGAATAAGAAGAATGAGTCAAACTTGCCTCTCTCCCACCTCCAAAGACTATGATAAAAGATTAGTGAATGTGTTTAAAAAACAGCTGGACAGCAGAGGACTGATGATAAAGTCTCTTGAAAGATGATAGACTGAAGATGAAGAAAGACATACATTTTTGGAAATAGCCAATGCATGAATTTGTTTTGTTTATGCTTATTTTTTTTTACAAGGGATTTGTTTTTGTTTTATGTTTCAGTGGAGGGTGGGAAGAGAAAATGAATTGCTGTTCATTGAAAAAAAGTAAAATAAAATTGAAGTTAAAAAATAAAAATCAGTACAATTACTACATTGGCCTTGGCTAAATATTAAAAGATCTACAGATTTTCATCCTATTGCATAGATCCTCTGTGGAGGATTTATGGAAAGACATAGACAGGAATTGCATGGGATGAGACACTATGGAAAGGTTATAATCTATACAAGTAGTAAAGTAAATTTGAAAAATACTTTGAGATTACCAGCAGTAGATACTACTTAAGATAAGATGGCCCAACACACTCTTTCTATGTTCTAGGGCTACTGTGACTTGCCAATTTATTTTACTACTGCTCTAGAAAATATTTCCTATGGAGAGAAAACAAAATATGCTGTCAGAATTGCTACTTTAGCTTACATTTTCTTTGTACTGGTTTACTTTTGGAGTAATCAGCCCCTTACTGTGCTTCTCTAAATATTTAATTTATATAGATCATACTTGACTTGAAAAGTAACAACATGTGTTTTGACTATGAGTAGTAAGAAAATTCTTACACAGCTGCTAAGCTTTCAGGATAGGCAGGATATTCATTATGAAGTGTTACTGTTTAACTGTGTTTCCCTCTTCAGATTGTTTCTAGTTCTCTTCTCCATTTTTTAAAATTATGCACTGGAAAATCATCAAGCAACATGAATATTTCCACATACATAGGCCAGAAAACTAACATTGAATATGAACAGGCTTTTATTATATATTAAGTTTAATATTGTAGAAGCAACATTGCTGTTTATTTATGACCATTTTTGAATTTCCTTATGTCCTATTTATTTTAAAAATATTTTGTTGATATGCTTTTCTTTCTTCTCTCCTTTTTACATCACTATCGCTACTAGCACTTTCCAATTCCCTTAGCCCCAAATCAAAATTCTCCTTTTCAACAAAAGTATAGTCAAGGAAAACACATTTGTATTATCTGAAAATATTTGTTGCATATTGCAAATACAGTCTATCACCTCTCCTCTAATAGGTGAAAGCCATGCTTTGTTATTAGTCTTATGAAGTAGAAGATGATAGTTAGGACACTGAAAGGAGTTCTTGGGTCTTTTGTAGTTGTTTTCATTTATAGTGTTGTAGTCATTGTATAAGCAATTCAGTTTCTACTCACTTTAATTTTCATGTCTTCCCAGATTTTTCTAAGCTGTTGCATTTATTATTTCTTACAGAGCAACAGTATTGCATTATATTACATACCCTATGAAGCAATGCTATTGCCAAGACAGAACCACATACGCAGCAGTTCACCCACTGGCTATACTTCATTTGGTTATGAATGTGGTGGAGCAAATGATTTGTAGAAACTGCTTTAAGTGTGAGCCCACTCTCTCCAGGGACTGAGGGGAAAGACGTAGGGAAGAATATTAGGGGGAAATGTTTGTAATTTTATTCTTGCTATATTATCTTAGTAAATATGCCTTTGTAAAAGCCCATTGATATTAAGTGATTTATGTCCTATCAACATGACCATTTGAAAAGAGGAGTCACTTCAAAGATGACCAAGATATGAAGAGATCCCTGTAAGTAATTGAGAAGGAAATCTAAACCAAGTGAATAATAAGCAATGAACAAAAGTAAATGTATACTTTAAGCTTGTTTCTATTTCTTTTAAGATTTAATATGTAGTGATATAAGAATAAGATATATGATATTTTATTTTTGTAATAGAAGCAAACTAGAATTGGGTATAAGAATGTGTACTATAGTGATTAATACAGAAAGGTAAAAGAAAATTAAAAGAATCCATTTTTACTGATGAAAAGGTATTTAACAAAGATGAGAAACTTAGAGTTTTGCTATTGGCCATTTTCTTGACCATTTTTAAAGACTAATTTTATTGATTCTTTTGTGTTTTATAATATAGTAATTTATTGATGAATCTTCTTCCCCAAACTCTAGTTAGTAATTGAAACCTCCATTATAACAATGAAAAACATTTAAGTAAAGAAAACCAATCCACTTATCATAACTGACAACATATGCAACATTTCCTTAACCTATGAAGGGGTTTTTGTGGAGCTTACTCATTTAGTTTCTTACTGCTTAGTGCTGAAAACTTCATCATTTTAAAATAGTAAATGTTATTATACATATTCAAATATTTCATAGACCATAGTAGTTACTTAGTTACTGAATGAATGAGAGAAAAGCATAAATATGATTAGAATTTTCTTGATTCTCTCCACCCCTCCCCCCATTTTCTGTCTTCAAATCAATTTCTCCACAATACCTTGTTGAGACAAACCCTATATTCCTATTTTTAAAGGAGTCATTCTTGTTGAGAATAAGCACAATATTCCATATTATTATTTTACGGTGCGAGTGCTTTTAAATATGTCACATACAAAACTAAGTACTACTAACTTAAACATTCCATTTTAGTGAAAAAATTAAAATTTTATTTCCAATCAGATTTTTAACACTTATTCAACCTGTAGTTTGATTAATCCATAGTAAAGATGGAGAGAACTGTTCAGGGAGGAATTATTTCAGGAATTCACTCACATGCCCTTTTTAACACCAGTAAGATCAATAAGGGATCTTGACCATTTATCAGACATACTCTAGGGATCTGTGTTGCAGAACACACACAAATCAGTCATTGGCCTGTGAACAAGTTTTAATAGTTAAGGACAAAGACATTAACCATCTAGAGATCTGAGTTAGCTAAAACTTTTGCCTTAGTGATAGATCATAAAACTGGAAGATGGAAATAAATGAGGAGAACAGGATTCAGAGGGTGGAAGAGGGCAGAATTAAATTATTAGAATCGGTGAGCAAACCAAAAAGTATGACACTGGGTACGAATGAACTTGAGTAGCAGAGATGAACTTCCAGTAACATGTACTGGGTGGCTTTATCTTTAAACTTTATCATAGGCAGGGGGTGGGGAGGGGAAGTAGAGGGGAAGAAGAGAGGAGAGAAAGATTCAGGGGAGGATTTAAATATACTTGGCACATTTTTCAAAACTATATGTAGCATCCAACTAATGCCAGACATTTGGAAAGTTAAACCAGCTTGTAAGAGAGCACATTGTATTTTTTTGTAGCCACGAATGTAGGATGATGAAGAAGACATTTCTTTGCATAGGCTGTGCAAATGATTGCTACCTATGTCACCTCTGTGGGCATCACTTTCCTCAACTGCAAAATGAGGGGGTTGGATTAGATGATATCTGAGGCCTTTCTGGCTTTATATCCATGATCCATAACTTTGTATCCAGCAATTTATCATGGTCCTTCTACTTATCAATGATGTGCTTAGAAGAACTACAAGTCTTTTGATGATATGTAGAATGCACAGATAAGTTTAGCTGAAAATTACAGTCAGAACAGTTCTCAAAGCTGTTTTGAAGTCATGTGTACAGATGCTTTCATAATTAATTGTCATCAGTTAGGAACGTGCATTTTCTCTTCTTTAGTTCCTAGAGATAATGAATCAATATGTGAAATGTGGTATGGGCTGGTGATGTAGAAACAGTAACGATACACACTTGCCTCCTTCCTTCTTTTTGGCAACCTTTAGAAAAGAGATTTCACTAAATTAATCAAGCAACTAGGAAATAGGGAATATAATTTATTTACTAGCAAGTGGTTTTGTCAAAGCGTGCACCCAACCTTTGACTACTTCCCATCTACTGACCTGATGAACTTATGGCCAGTACCTGGGCAATGACCCAGGTTCATATTAGAGCTAAAAGTATGATATAGATCAGGAGTATCAAACTCATAGTCTGTAAAATATCCAGGTGCAGCCAGAATTAGATCAAAATGTAATTGTGAAATGTTAAAAATACAATACAACATAGATAATGTTAATTCATGGGGCTTTTTTTGTCAACATGCAGCCCACAGAGATCCATTTCTATTTTAGTTTGACACCACTGATATAGACTGTTTTGCAATGTCTAAAATAGAAAATCTTTCATCTCTACTCTTAAGCCTCTCCGTCTGCATTTGGGAACTATACTAGTCTTGTTGACCAAATTCACTCATGACAGTTGACTTTTTAGTGGCCATATGCTATGTTAACTTTGTTAGGTAACTTAAAAAAATTGTAGCATAGCAAAATCAATACTGAAATCAGAACTATAGGGAAATTGCCTCACTTAATTCACTTTATTCCCTTTCTTCCCCTTCACACCCATATCCAATAGAAGGGGGAAAAGAACTAGGGAAAGTATTTCAAGTTTTGGAATTCACAAACGATCAGCCCAGCAAGCAATCTGAGGCAACAGAACAAGGGGTTAGGATGGACCCTCAGGGTCTGGAATTCATGCTTATTGTCACCATGATTGTGGAGTTTCTCAACAGTTGCCAGTCTAGTTCAGTCTTCCTCAAGTCTATTCTGTACTGCAACAACTGGTGCCTGGTTCCTCTCCTTCTCATGGTCCCAACTTACTAGCCCCACATTACTCTGTTTTTACCATCATATCTCTTCCTCAACCATCACAATGTTCCAGGATTGCTCAGTGCTCATCTTTGCACCCCTTTTGGAGTCATATCACCATAACAGCAATTGCAACTGATTGTAGCAAGCAGTTGCTCTCCCCTTCCCACCAATGGCTCCCAGATTTTTAGTATGGAAGTAAAGACAGAGACAGATCAAAAGTTTCTTCAAGGGCAAAGGAAAAAGAAAGCAGTGATTCTGAGAATTTCTATTTCTTCACATGGCTTTCACTTACTTCTTCCCTGTATTCACTTCCATGGTGTTGGGTTAATTACATCAAATTAAAATCAATTTATCAGATCGTAGGGTTTTCGGATAGAAAAAGTATATTAATGACTTGAAGAAATCTTAATAAATATGAGGAAATGATTTCGTAATTTAAATCTTACTCAGACTAAGTGTGAGGAACAGAGAGAAGGCTAGTTTGGTTAAATCAGAGACTGTGGGAGGAATAATTTCCAATGATGCTGGAAAGAAAGGTTGGGGCTAAGCTGTGTAGGGCTTTAAAAGCTAAACAGAGGAACTCATATTTTGTCATAGAGGCAAAAGGCAACCGATGGAGTAACATCATCAAATCTTCATTTAAAGGCAATCACTTTGGTAGACATGCAGAGAGTAGACTGGAGTGAAGAGACACAGGTGTCTGTTGCAATAATCTCTCTTGGAATTGAAAGTCTGAACTAAGGCAGTAGCTATATGAGTAGAGAAAAAGGGTTGGATACAAGAGATGATGTGGAGGGAGGAATGTCAAAATTTTTGCAAATGTTTAGATATATATACTGGGTAGTTGGGGATAATGCCAGCATTACAAACCTGAAGACTGGAACATAGTGGTACCTTCAGCAGAAATAAGGAAGTTTGGAAGGGGAAGGGCCTAGGAGAAAAGAAGATGAATTCAGTTTTGGACACGTTGAGCTTGAGGTGTCCCTGGAACATCCAGTTTGATAGATCTAGGGGTCTTCTGCATAGAGATGATAATTAACTCCATGGGAACTGATAAGATTCCAAACTTTGGGGAACAGCTATAGTTAGTTATCTTCATTCATCCATTTTTCTCATTTAGGTCCTTGCAGCAGGGCCACAGTCTTTTCTATTGTCTTTTGTCCCGTGAAGGTCAAGGTTCTTTGCTGAGGCCAGCATTCCCTGTCATTAGGCATAGTGGTGGGTACCATTGAAGGTAGTACCTCTAGTGTTTACCCTCCCTAGCAGGAGACATATCACCTTCTCTGTCACAACTCTTCCTGTCACTGAGGCTTGTCCAGGAAACAGGGCCTCTTCTCTTCTCCAACTTTGAGAGTCTCTGTCACCAACTCCAGATTCAGATAGCATGAATACAAGTCCTGATGGCCTTTCTTTTCCTAACACCTAGAAAGTGTTTGTCACATTGGAGGAAACATTCCCTCTTTATTCAGAAGCCAAGGAAGTACTCCCACTGCCTCCCTAATTAATCTCTTAAGTATTGAAGTTCAACTGCTTATAGTTCCTTTATTTGAAAAGGAGAGGGGCCTGCTCTACCCAGATATGACCCTGAGACCCTATTATCTGCCAAAAGCTCCCAGTGTGAGGGGACACGTTTCTGGAGGGGGAGACAGGGATCAATTTCCCAAACACCCATGCTGGATACTTTTCCCCAGAAGTGGGAAGGTTTGTCCCCTTGAGTTACCAATATATACATCTTAAGAGAGACCTGACAGCAGCTTCTGGCTCTACTTGGTTCCCTTTCCCACTCTTCTACTCAGAAATTCTCTCTTTCCTAACTCCTCTAGCTTTTCTACTTCTTCCTTCCCCAGCCCTAGCTCCCAGTTTTCTTTTGTTGTCCTAGGAGTCCTGGGATAGGATGAATAATCTTGACTTCAGGATTATGCTTCTTGAGATGACTGTTCATTGTGAGGTCTGGATTAGGCCTCAGCCTTGGGATAGAGAGCTGGACCTGGAGTCAGAGAGACCTCAGATATGGCCTCAGATACATACTAGTTGTAGCAGCCTGGGCAAGTCATTTAACCACTGTTTGCCTCAGGTGTAAAATGGGGAATAACAATAGCACCTACCTCCCAGAGTTTTTGTGAGGATAGAATGTGATATTGGTAAAAAGTACTTGGCATGGTGCCTGACACATTGTAGGCTCCATATGAATGTTTATTCCTTCCCTCTCCCTTTCTATTCCCAGTCAACATTGGATAGATCCCTTCAGATGTGACTTGGCCCCATGAGTCCTGAGGTGGGTCTAGAGAAGCTAAACTGCCAAGCCTAACTCATTACTACCCCAATATCACAAATTAAATTACAACTAAAACATTTATTGTTCAGTTGTTTCAATCTCATATGGCTCTTCATGAACCCATTTAGGGTTTTCGTGGGCAAAGATACTGGAATGGTTTGCCATATCTTTCTCCAGCTCATTTTACTGATGAAGAAACTGAAGGAAACAGGGTTAAGTGACTTGCCCAGGGTCACACAGCTATTAAATGTCTGAGGCTGGATTTGAACTCAGGTCTTCCTGACTCTAGGCCTGGTGCTCTATCCAATGTGCCACCTAGCTGCCCCAAACATATGATTATTCTTTGTGTGTAATTTAGTCATCTGTTCTTGTAATATAGTCATCTATTTACAACTTCAAAAAATTACAGAAAATGAAATAAAATATTCTTTTGCACAGTATGTAACTGGTTATGTTCAGAGGTAACACAAACTGAAATTGTAAGTACTGTAGATCAAAGAAAAGATTAGATAGTGGCATGAGTAATAAATATAGATACTCAGGGTTTTTGGGATAATTATTAAAGTCAGTACCACAGAAAACAGCTACCGTAATGTCTAACAAAATACACTTGATACCTCTGTCAGAAACAGTTACTGGCTCCATACTGGATAGATCATAGATCTTTTTGTGTTTGGCATTTCTTAAATTCTTTTAGAGGAGGTCGGGGGGAAAACTCCTTAATGTCACTGAGGCATTCAGAATTCACTGGATATTTTTGGGGGTTTGGTAAAATGTTTTCTTTTTAGAATGTAAATGGTCTTACCTGACATTAATGTATGGGTAGTTAGAGTGGATATGTATTATCTACAAAGAACATAGCAATTATTTAATTAAGTAGGTGGAGAAGAAAAGAGAACACAGTTGTGAAGGAGAGCAAAGCACAGTGTGGCATAGCAGAGCATAGGAAAGGCAAATGTGAAAGTTGTGGTTAAAGCCCTGATGAGAGTCTAGTCCGGGAAATGCAGGACCATGTTTTATTCCTGAAGGCTAAAGGTTTTTTACATCTCTGGGATGAGGTGGAAAAACACTGATATAAATGAATTGTTTCACTTACATTAGTTACCATAAAGTAGCTGAGTCTCTACCCTGTGGCAACTAGCCTAATATATCTG
This sequence comes from Vombatus ursinus, assembly GCF_900497805.2. Classification (NCBI taxonomy): domain Eukaryota; kingdom Metazoa; phylum Chordata; class Mammalia; order Diprotodontia; family Vombatidae; genus Vombatus; species Vombatus ursinus. The sequence continues at coordinate 44,011,792 of NW_020954557.1, read as the reverse complement.
TATAGTATATAACTTTAATAATCTCTAACTGGATTGTTTTGCTTAGGCTAATTGCTAAAAGATACAGGTTGGGGAAAGGGAGAACCTGCAGCCTTGAGGCCATATGTGGCCCTCTAGGTCTTCAAGTGTGGCCCTTTGACTGAATCCAAACTTCACAGAACAAATCCCCTTAATAAAAGGATTTGTTCCATAAAACTTAGACTCAGGCCCTGGAGTGTCAAGATGAATTCCTCCCTAGCTGGCCCTGTACAAAGTACAATTAAGGAGGAATAAAGAACTTTTGAGCAAGTGGTACATACCTTGAGAGATATTCATTGCCAGTAAATGGTAACTTAATCAGAAAAGCAAAATTTAAAATGTAGTATTTTTTAAAAATTAAGCTGTAACACCCTATTTTTTTCTCCTAAATTTTAAGCTCTCTCGAAGTATTCATGGCAAGAATTTTGTTATACAAAAAAAATCATTTCTTAATTGTTGTCACATAACCAGCAGTCTGGGGAATATTTAATTTCTGTGAGAATTTGAATACTCTATTACAAAACACCTAGATACATCTAACAGAATAGTGACCTTTGGGAAATGAATACTTCTTAGATCTGGGAATTTGGAACATGAGTAAGACTCCAAGGAGATTAGATCACATTTTACTGTCTCCCAAACATTATTTATCCCACAATCTAACCATTTTACAAGAAAAGAATGAGGATCAGAAGGTTTAGAGGTAGAAAAAGTACAACACAAATGTTCCTTAAGCTAGAATGAATTTTTGTAGGGGAATTTACTGATAAAACCACTAGTAGTCTCATTGTTCTGGAGAAAGTGCCAAGGGCTGAAAACATTTTCTCTTGAGGTTTAAGAAGACATACATCTATGTCTTAAAGATCCCCTTTTGGTACAATTCCCATTGACTGCTATCCTATCCTACTTACTTCAATAGCTGTAGGGGTTTGGTCTCTGTCTACAGCTTTTATCACTTGCTAATGATTTCACTCCTTAGACAGTAAACTTACTAAGTTGGCATTTATTTTGAGCTAATCTAGGCAAAAAGTACATGACACAGTGTATTATGAGAGCTTAGGGGACATTTCCCTGGGCTTAAGGAGTATGGGAGAATAGCTGTTGAGCCTGGGTTTCAATTTGACACAGGACTTTTTGAGATTAATGTCAAAAAGCAACATCGTCCTTCCTTTTCAATCACTGTTGCTTCATAGTATTTTTCTTGCTGTTGAACCTGTAAGGAAAGGTTAAGTGACACGTATGAAAAAAATGCTCAAAATCACTATTGATTAGAGAAATGCAAAGTGAAACAGCTCTGAAGTACCACCTCACACCTATCAGATTGGCTAATAAGACAAAAAGGAAAATGATAAATGCTGGAGAAGATGTGAGAAAATTGTGACACTAATGCATTGTTGGTGAAGTCATGAACTGATCTAACCGTTCTGGAGAGCAATTTGGAACTATGCCCGAAGGGCTATAAAACTGAGCATACCCTTTGATACAGCAATATCACTACTAGATCTCTATCCCAAAAAGATCATAAAAAGGGAAAAAGGAGTCACATGAACAAAAATATTTATAGCAGCTCTTTTTGTGGTGGCAAAGATTTGGAAATTGAGGGTATGCCCGTCAACAACATGAACAAGTTGTAGTATGTGAATGTAATGGAATACTATTGTTCTGTAAGAAATGATGAGCTGGCGGATTTCAGAAATACCTGGAAAGACTTACATGAATTGATGCTGAATGAAATGAGCAGAACCAGGAGAACACTGTACACAGTAACAGCAACATTGTGTGATGACCAACTTTGATAGACTTAGCTCTTCTCAGCAATACAATGATCTAAGACAATTTCAAAAGACTCATGATAGAAAATGCTAACCATATCCAGAGAAAAAACTATGGAGTCTAAATGCAGATTGAAGCGTACTATTCTCTCTCTCTCTCTCTCTCTCTCTCTCTCTCTCTCTCTCTCTCTCTCTCTCACTCTTTTTGGTTTTTCCCTTTTGTTCTGATTCTTCTTTCACAACATGACTAATGTGAAAATACGTTTAATGTGATTATACATATATAGTTTATATTAGATTGCATGCTGTCTTGGGGAGGGGAGAAAATTTGGAGCTCAAGATCTTATAAAAGGAAATGTTGAAAACTAAAAATAAACAAATAAATAATTTTTTTTTAAAAAAAAGATCAAGTGACACTCTGAGGAATCAAAGTGCAGTAGGATGTTCCCTATGCTTTTGCTTTGCTCCAGACTTATTGAGCCTGGTTGAATGCTGGATTAATATATAGCATCTAGAAATAAAGCTTTTGTCAAGCATACTCATAGCCCACTCTAGATATTTCCCCTTCCTTTGAGTGGAGTAAATGTAGGTAACAATCATTCAGGCAGGCTGGCTCCTGTGTAGAAAGGACTTTAATTGCACAGATTGAATTTAGATAGCCTCCTGCAGGAGTGCACTGGAGTCAGCTCTAACTGATTGTTAGATTTTCAGCATGAGCATTTACAACTCAGGAATTAGAAATGCTAAAAATTAGGATTTGATTAATTGTTTTGTTGGATTATCCAGACTTAAGTGATGGAGAAAATGTTAATAATACAGATTAAAATTAATATTGTGTTATGCACATTTCTGCCTCCCGTCTTCCCTCCCCCTCCCCTTGCCATATGCCCCAAGAGCTAGTTAAACATTTACCAATACACTGCTCAAGGTCCCTTCCAAATCTAAGATCCTCTGACTCAATGCAACGAAAAAGTTCCCAACAATTAAAAGGATCCAAAAGTAGGATGGGCTAACTTGGGAGGTAAATTTCCTGTTACTGCAAGTTTTCAAGTGAAGACTGGATTACAAGTTACTTGTGATGTCTTAGAAAGGATTCTTTGTTGGATGGATTGGTCTAGATGGCCTCTGAGGTCTTTTCCTACTCTAGGACTCCGTGGAGTGAGTGTAAATGAGGAGTGGAGGATGAGACTGAGGTTGTAAGCATGAGTGACTTGGAAGTTGATGGTGCTCTTGACAATAATAAAAAAAGGTGGGAAGAGGAGAGGGTTTGGGAGTACAAGGAAATGGGGAGACAACAAATTCTGTTTTGGACATGTTCAGTCAGATTTGTCAAAAAGAAATACAACATGAAGAAAATATTAAAGAAGTCTATTTCTAAATCATATAGTATCATTTTTCAAATATTTATTTTTTTATTTTTCCCAATCATATGTAAAAACAATTTTTAACCTTTGTTTTTTTTTTAAATGTTGAGTTCCAAATAATCTGCCTTCCTTCCTCCAATCTCATTGAGAAGTCAAGCAATTTGATATAGGTTATACATGTGCAGTCATGCAAAACATAGTTCCATATTAGTCATATTGTGAAAGAAAACACAGACCAGAAAAAACCTCAAGAAAAATAAGGTAAAAAATTAGTATGCTTTCAGACTCCATTAGTTCTTCCTCTGGAGATATATAGTATTTTTCATCATCAGTCGTTTGGGATTGTCTTGGATCATTGTATTGCTGAGAATAGCTAAGTCATTCACAGTTAATCATCATACAATGTTGCTGTTGCTGTGTACAATGTTCTGTTGGTTCTGCTCACGTCTTTTCAGGTTTTTCCGAGGGCATACTGCTTGTCATTTCTTATAGCACAATAGTATTCCATTACAATCATATACCACAAACTATTCAGCCATTTCCCAATGGATGGGCATCCCCTCAATTTCTAATTTTTTGTCACCACAAAAAAGCTACTACATATTTTTTGCATATATAGGTCCTTTTGCTTTTTGTTTTTTATCCCAGTAGTGGTATTGCTGGGTCAGAGTTTGCATCATTTTTATAGCCCTTTGGGAATAGATCCAAATTGCTCTCCAGAATGGTTCAATCAGTTCACAACTCCACCAACAGTGTATTAGTGTCTCAGTTTTCCTATATCCCCTCCAACATTTGTCATTTTCCTTTTCTGTCATATTAGCCACTCTGATGAGTATGAGGTAGTAACTCAGAGTTGTTTTAATTTGCATTTCTCTAATCAGTATGATTTAGAGCATTTTTTCATATGACTATAGATAGCTTCAATTTCTTTGAAAACTGCCTGTTCATATTCTTTGATCATTTATCAATTGAGAAATGGCTCTTATTTTTATAAATTTGACTCAGCTCTCTATATATTTGAGAAATGAGACTTTTATCAGAGAAATTTGCTATAAACTGTTGTTCCAGTTATGATTACTGTGGATTTCCCACTATCCCATTTCCCCCATTTATCCTTCTCTTTCTTTTCATCATATTCACCTTCAAAAGTGTTTTGCTTCTGACTACCACTTTTCCCAATCTACACTCGCTTCTATCAGCTCCCTCCCCCCTTTACATATCCCCTTCCTCTCTTACTTTCTTGTAGGGTAAGATAGATTTCTATACCCAACTGAGTGTGTATGTTTATATAGTATTATTAAATAAAGGAGGCTATATCTTCTCAAAGGAGAATGAGAGAACACATTGGCTCTTTCTTTTTTTTTTTAATTCATGTCACCATTAATTTTAATTGTATAACCCATGATAAATGACAATTTTATTAAGCCTAAGATCAACTTCTTACAGCAAGTATTATTTTATAAAAGCCATAATTCCTTTTCCTCCTTGAGACACATTTAATTCCCTCCAAGTCATCATGTCAGGAAATGAAAGTTGATTTTGTGCTTTGCCAGAGGGTCATGCTCAATCTTGTTATGCTCATTGCAAAGCATTCTAATGAAGCAGCTTACTTTCTAAGAACCAGAAAATGGCTATTTTATATGAGGGTGAATGGGGCCAGGATGCTCATACATAAATAAGTGGCAAACATCGTGACTATAGGGACCCTGCTTATTTCCTAGTTTTGTAATAGATAATAAGATATTGGGTTATTTTATTCATTCCACCAAAGTCTGTCTTGATGTTGCTCTGATTCACTGCAATTATCCTGAGGTGTTATTTACCAGAGATGATTCTTCCCTGTTCTTGTGATTATTCCTGTTTTGGCTTATGCCCATTATTGTTGGTCATTCACACCATCTGGTTTTATCAATCCATGTGTTCCATAAGAATTAGCTTTGTCTTCTCAGTCCTTGCTTCAAAACAGAACAACATGTGACTCTGAAGTTCCAGGAGAATAAATCATTCTCCCATGTTCCCACTCACAGCTTTTCAATCTTCACAATTCTATCAGAGCTTTTAGAAAGTATAGTCTGAGAAGGTGGTTGCAGGTGATTGAGGTTAAAACACATGTGAATCTTTTTTGTTAAAAAATGGAAAGCAGTAAGAGTAGTAACGTATGTGCTATCAGTTACAATAGGCAATTACACTTTTGTGTAACTTTTTTTATGGGAAAGTATCATTGGGTAAATGGGACATATTATGTCAAAACCAAATGTCCCCCTCCTTTCGAAAGATCAAAGGTTCTTTTGTAAGGATTGATGTACACTGTGTTGTACTGATATTAATATATTAATAGAAGAAGTAGGGCAGCTTGGTGGAGACAGTGTCAGGCCTGGAGTCAGGAAGACTCATCTTCCTGAGTTCAAATATGGCCTCAGACACTTACTAGCTGTGTGACCCTGGGTAAATCATATAACCTTGTTTGCCTCAGTTTCCTCATTGGTAAAATGAGCTGGAGAAGGAAATGGTAAACCACTCCATTATCTTTGCCAAGAAAACCCTAATGGGGTCACGAAGAGTTGGACACAACTAAAATGACTGAACAACAACAATAGAGAACTCCCTGGCATGATCCTCCATGGAGGATTTAGGGAAGGACATATACAAGAGAATAACAGGTAAGAAGGCATAGATGGGGAAGGTGGGGTCAAGATTGTGGAGTGAGAGTCAACATTTTGGCCAATCTCACACAACATATCTCCTCTACAACAACCTAGAAAACCTCCAGATGAAATTCTGATCAGGAAAGCAAAAAAAAATCACCATGATTACAGTTATCCCTTCCACATTGAAGGAGTTAGGGGCATGGCACCACTGGGATCTGGAAAATCCATTTAAAAATTTTGGCCTCCCTTCATATCAGATAAGAAGTCTGATTTTTTTTCTTTTTTTTATGGGTTGATATTATACAACACTATACATCTACTTTATGCTTTTCTGAGTTTCTAAACTTTTTCTGTGTTGTCTCCTGGCCTTTGTGTGTCTTTTGCAGCTTCTGCAAAACTCCCCAAAATTCCCATTTAATTTCTTACTCCAGTCTTACTCCAATCGAAGCCGTGATGGGGAAAGTCATGATGTGAAATGGATAACTGTAATTTTCCAACCCAGGGAGGTTTAGAAAGATAGACAAAGAGGTCTGTAGATTCCAGGGTAGAGGCTAGCCAGGAATCACAGTGTAGAAGGAATGAAGGCAGCAGCAGTGGTAGCAGCAGTGGCAGGGGTGGGGGTAGTATTTTAGCATTCAAGGATGGTAAAGGGACTATGACCAATCAGTAAGGCAAGAATCACCAAGGCAGAAAGAGATCCAAGAGGACCCATGAACTAGAACTGAGAACAGAAATAGATTCCAGCTGGCATTTGTGTCACCCATAATCTAGTTCCAGAATAGAAAATAGCTGTCATAGTCTCAAGTGAGAAAGGTCCTAGCTTGTATACAGAGCAAGGGATAAGTTCCAAAAAACTTAGCTGTGTGATTCTGAGCCCAAAGGCAGAGGATGTAGGGGAGGAGAAGTGATTCAATTCTAACCTAATTTAGCCCCACATATAAACCTACAGAGGAATAATCAAGGAAGGAAACCTAGACCAAGGGAGAATCAAGAAATTCAGTAGCTCTGAACCTGCAAAATCTTCCAGCAAGCAATAGCGATTGAGTGCAGAAGCAGTCTAATGAAACTTGCTTCCAATTGCTCTATTCTAATTTTTAAGGAAGTATTTTTTTCAGTAATCTTTTGGACTTCCTTTTCCATTTGGCCAATTTTGCTTTTTAGGGCATTCTTCTCCTCATTGGCTTTTTGGACCTCTTTTGCCATTTGGGTTAGGCTATTTTTTAAGGTGTTATTTTCTTTAATTTTTTTTTGTGTCTCCTTTCGCAAGCAATTGACTTGTTTTTCATGATTTTCTTGTATCACTCTCATTTCTCTTCCCATTTTTCCCTCTACTTCTCTTACTTCCTTCTCAAAATCCCTTTTGAGCTCTTCCAAGGCTTGGGACTGATTCATATTTTGCTTGGAGGCTTTGGATGTAGGAGCTTTGACTTTGTTGTCTTCTTCTGGTTGTATGTTTTGATCTTTTTTGTCACCAAAGTAAGATAATATAGTCTGACTCTTTTTTCGCTGCTTACTCATGATCCCGGCCAATTACTTGAGTTTTAAACTCTTTGTTAAGGTAAGAGTCTGCTTCTTATGTGGAGAATGTACTGTCCCAAGCTTCAGGGATTTGTACAGCTGTTTTCAGAGATACTTCTAGGGACCTGAAAATTTTCTGTTCTTTCAATGTGCTATGATAGGGGGCGAGGTGTATCCTCTCCACCATCACAAGTTCCACCATACCAGTGTTCCTCCTTGCCCCAGGACCGCCCCTCAGAACTGTGACCCAGATCCAAGCATGGGAAAAGCAAGAGATTCCTGCCATCCCCCTCTGATCAGCAACTTGATTCCCCCTCAGTCTGTGGGCTGCAAGCTCAGGAAAAAGCCACAGCCCACGCTTGGAGCTTGCAGCTGAGACCCAGCTTCTCTCTCACCGAAGTTACAGACTTTTCCCAGTGACCCTCTAAGTTGTCTTTGGGGTTCTTGGGTTGAGAAGTCTGGAAACTGCCACAGCTGCCTGTGATTCAGTCCTCTGAGGCCCGCTCCAGGTTCATTGCGGCCTGTGTGCCCATGCCAAACTGCGCTCCTCTCCCCACGTGGCATGATATACCTTTCTGATCAACCATCCAGGTTGTCTTGGGCTGGAAATTTGTTTCACTCTGTCTTTTTGTGGGTTTTGCTGCTTTAGAATTTGTTTAGAGCCATTTTTATAGATATTTGGAGGGATTTGGGGGAGAGCTCAAGCAAGTCACTGCTTTCACTCTGCCTCCATTAGACTGCCTCCAGTCTAATGAAACTCAACCACATACAATACAACAAACCCAAACCTGAATCAGAAATTTGCAGAGTTCATACCAGGAAGGCAGTGAACAAACCTCTACCCAGATCACACCTTCTTTAAAGCACTGAAAACTTTCAGGCTCCCAAACTGAGCTATAAAAATAGCAGAAGCACATAAAAAAGATGCTCAAGCCAGATAGTCTCTCTCCACCCCAGAAGTGTGTCAAGTTCAACAGTAACATAAAATCCAAAGTCAAGAATTAGGCTAGAAGAATGAGCAGATGAAGAAAGAACCCAACTATAAAGAGCTGCTATGGTGATGGGGAAACACATGCCACAAACACAGAAGACAATGACTTACAAACATCTGCAAACAAACATTAAAAAATACAGATTGGACACAAGCCCAACAAGAATTCTTAGCAGAGTTAAAGAAATAGATTTTTTAAAAGTGCCAAAAAAAGTTTTTAAAAACCAAATCAGAGCAGTAGGACAAAAATGGAAAGAGAAATGAGAGTTATGCAAGAAAATTATTATAAGAGAATTAACAATTTTCTAAAAGGGGTACAAAACATTACTGAAGAAAATAACCCTGTAAAAATTAGAATTGGTCAAATGGAAGCTAATGATTCAATAAGACATCAAAAAATAATAAAACAATGTCAAAAGATTGAAAAAATAAAAGAAAATGTTAACTATCTCATAGGAAAAGCTACTGACCTGGAAAGAAGCTTGAAGAAAGATAATTTAAGAATAATTAGACTACCTGAAAGCCATGATTAAAAAAAAAGGAGGGGGAACTAGGCATATGTCAAGAAATTACCAAAGGAAAACAGCCCAGCTATCTTAGAACCAGAAGGCTAAGTAGAAATTAAAAGAACCCACTGATCACCTTTTGAAAGAAACTCAAAAATGAAAACTCCTAGGAATATTATAGCCAAAATTCAGAATTTTCCTAGGTCAACAAGAAAATATTGCAAGAAATAAGAAAGAAAGAATTAAAGTACCATGGAACCACAGTCAGAACCATGCAATATGTAACAGCCACCACTTTGAAGAAACTGAGGGCTTGGAATATAATATTCCAGAAAGCAAAGGATCTAGCATTATAGCCAAGAATAATCCATCATGTAAAAGTGAGTATAACCCTATGGGGGAAAAATGGATATTTAATTAACTAAGTTTTCAAGCATTTCTGATGAAAGAACAAGAGTTGAATATAAAATCTGACTTTCAAACACAGAGCTCAGAAGAAGCATAAAAAGGTGAATATGAGGGAGCAATCATAAAAAATTAAACAACATTAAACTGTTTACATTCTTATATGGAGAAAGGATACATATAACCTCTCAGCCCCTAGGCCTCTTAGAAGGAGTCCAATGAGATAGAAGGTCAAGGCATGATTCTTTTATGTTGGGATAATCTCAAAAGAATGGAAGGATGAGGAAGAGTAATACACTGGGAAAAGGGGGGAAGGTAGAGGAAAAATGATTACCTTACACAAATGGGGCTACACAGGGAAGAGTTTATACAATGGACAGAATAGCAGGAGGGAGCAGGCAACATTTGAACCTCATTCTCATCTGAACTGATTTGAGGATAGAAGAATACACATACACACATTTGGGTACAGATATTAATTTTAGCCAAAAGAAAAGGAGAGAAAGGGGTTAGGAGAAGGGGGTGAGGAGATTAGATGGAGGGCAGATTAAGGGAGGCACAAATTAGAAGAAAATAAACTCTTGAATAGGGAACAGGGTTAAAAACTAGAAGTGTAAGAAAATAGGATGGAGGGATATACATAGCTAACAGTCATAACAATGGCATGAACTTATCTACAAAATGGAAAAGGATACTACAATGGATTAGAAACAAAATCCAGCACTACGTTGTTTACAAGAAATAACTTGAAGCAGAAAGATACATATAGAGTTTTAAAAATAGAGAGCCAGAGCAGAATCTGTTATGCTTCAGATGAAGTAAAAAAAGGCAGAGGTGGCAATCATGATCTCAGACAAAACAAAAACAAAAATAGACCTAATTAAAAGAGACAAATGAGGAAATTACATTTTGCTAAAAGGGAATCATAGACAATATTAATATGACCATATATACACCAAATGGCATAACATCCAAATTCTTAAAGGAAAAGCTGAATGAGTTACAGGAGGAAATAGCAGTAAAGCTTTATTAGTGGAGGATCTCAATTTACTTCTCTTGAATCTAGATAAATCTAAGCATAAAATAAACAAGAAAGAAGTTGAGATGAATAGAGCTTTATAAAAATTAGCTATGATAGATTTCTGGAGAATATTGAATGGAAATAGAAAGGAGTATATTTATTTCTCTGTTTTGTAAGGCACCTTGACAATTGACCATGTATTAAGGCACTAAAAACTTCACAAACAAATGCAGAAAAGCAGAAATATTAAACTCATCTTTTCTGAATGCATTATAATTATATTCAAGAGGGTAGAAGAAATTAAATTTTAATTAGAAACTAAATTAATCCTAAAGAATGAGTGGGTCAAAAAACAAATCATAGAAACAATATAATGATAACAATGCAATAGTCTTCCAAAATTTGTTGGATGTAGTGAAAAGCAGTACTTAGGAGAAAATAGATAACACTGAAATTGCTACTCTTGCATGTCTAAATCCTGGTGACACAGAACCCCCATTATTGTTCTCTGAAAATAATCAAACTGTTTAGTATGACTATGGCTGTGTATAATGAAAAACACAAAATTAGAAATGTATGTCATCTCGTGCTTTGTGTGATCTAATACCTAATTTAGAAAGCTTTCTACTGAAAAGCCTTTTGTGGTTAGGGTTACATTTTATTTTTAAATAGTGGCATTATGTTCAGCATGTGTATCAATATAAAATTGTAACCAGACCAAAGCTAACATGAAATATTGATTGCACTGTATATTTTGCATGCATTTAACAGCCTTAACAATCCAAGCTTAATGTTTCCTATTTTTATTTGTCATATGTCAAAACTATTTTGTTACTTTTGTTTTACCTAAAGCATAGTAAAGAAATTGAATACCATGCTATGAGGAAGGAAACTCTGAACTAAATTTCAACAAGAGAAATTGCTTCTAAATTATGTTCTCCTTTTTTAGTTACATTATGTACATTTTCCCTTTTGTTGTAGAATACACTTACTTCATCTTGCACATGTACAATACTAATGAGAAAAAAATGTAGGGAGATTTCCAACTCTTTTAATAGTTATTTATGGCATCTGTCTTGTCAGTTTGCTTTTTGTGCAAATTATAGTTAATTCATATAACTAGTTTGCATTGCAAATATGAACCAGGATCCATATTTATAAACATTGTTCAAATTTAAGGCATTGTTAACACTCAAACAAGAATGAATTTTTCAAGTGCTCAAAAAAAAATTAATTGTAACTAGAAACTTTTCCCCTAATTCTTTTCCTTCTCTATCTTTCAATCTTCTCTGGTGCATAGAAGTGCTCAATACTATTATTTTTATTTCAGATGAAATTTTTCATAGAATCACACAGTAACTTTACTTTTAAGTGTAACATAATGATTATAGTAAATAATCATAATATTGTGGTAGAAAAAAATAGGTCAACAATTTGCATATTAGGTTTTTAAAAAGAAAGAGGAAAACCAAATTACTAGTACCAAAAGTGAAAAAATGAAGTCACAACTAAAGAAATAGAAGCAATTATAGGAGCTATTTTGCTAACTACATGGCAATAAAACTGACGATCTAAATAAAATGGATGAGTATTTATAAAAATGTAAATTGCTCAGAATAACAGAAGATGAAAAAGAATACTTAAATAACTCTATCTTAGAAAAAGAAATTAAACAAACTATAAATGAGTCCCCTAAGGGGGAAAAAAACTAGAACCAGTAATTTACAAATGAATTCTATCAAATATTTAAAGAACAATTAATTCCAATATTGCATAAACTATTTGAAAAAAACAGGTAAAAGAGTTCTACCGCATTGCTTGTATGACACAAATATGGTCGTGACACCTAAACCAAGAAAAGCAGAAACAGAGAAAGAAAACTATAGACCAATTTCCTTAATGAATATTGCTTAAAAATTTTAAAATATAATACTAGCAAGGTGATTACAGCAATATTTCACAGAGATCATACACTTATGGTCAGGCTGTATTTGAACCACAAATGTAAGACTGATTCAATATTAGGTAAACTATAAGTATAATTGACCATATCAATAATAAAAACTAAAAAATTCCACCTGATTATTTTAATAGACATAGAAAAAGCTTTTGACAAACTATAATATCCATTCCTGTGAAAAACAGTTGAAAACATAGGAATAAACAGATCTTTCTCCAAAATGATAAATAACTTCTATCTAAAACCAAGAATAAATGTTATCTGTAATGTGGATAAGCTAGAATCCTTTTCAATAAGATCAGAGGTAAAGAAAGAATGTCCACTATCACCATTTTCATTCAATATTGTACTAGAAATACTAGCTATAGCAATAAGGCAAGAAAAAGAAATGGAAGGAATAAGTAAAGGTTATGACAAAACAAAACTATCAATTTACCTACAGAATCCTAGAGAGTCAGTCAAAAAACTAAATTGAAACAATTAGCAACTTCAGTAAATTTGTAGAACATAAAATAAACCCACAGAAATTATCAACATTTCTTTATATTATTAACAAAATCCAATAGGAAGAGAAAGCAGAATAGATATTTGTTTAAAATAACTATAGAGAGAATCACTTGGGTGGCAAAGTGAGAGTCTTTGTTTCCTTTCCCTCCCAACCCCCTTTAACTAGAGGGTGACCTGGAGAACTTAAAAAGTTTGGAAGATTTGGACTTTCCCTCAACTCGTGTCCCAGAACATCAACAGCTGACTGAAATACCAGCAACAAGAACTCAGGACAAACTTGACACACCAAAAAAAGGCAGTTTCAGGACTCCACAAGAACACTGGCTTTTCTCCATTTCCCCCAGGGAACTTTGTGTATAATTAGGAAAGAGTTTGCCTCCCTCTAGAAATCTGTTCAGACACCATGTCAGAGTCAAAAGAAATGGTCTCACAGGAGCCATTACAGATGGGTACAGCCAAAGGAGACTGAGAAGGAGCTGCAAGACTATAAAACAAAAACAAAAACAAACAAACTGAGAGCTGTGTAGGAAAACCTAAAGTATCTAATAGGTGACCAAATGCTGTATGGAGGTCAAGAAGATGAGATCTGAGAAAAGGCCATTAGATTTGCTAATTAAAAGTTCATTCTTAATAAAATACATAGGAGTCTACCTGCCAAGGCACACAGAGGAACTATATGAACACAAATAAAGACAGATCTAAATAACTGTAGAAATATTTATTGCTTGTGGGTAGGCTGAGACAATATAACAAAAATGACAATATTACCTAATTTAATTATTTAGTTCCATACCAATCTAACTACCAAACAATTACTTTATAGAGCTAGAAAAAAATTAACAACAAAATTTATCTGGAGGAACAAAAGATCAAGAATATCAAAGACTATCAAATGAAAAAAAATGGGAAGGAAAGGGACCTAGCAATATCAGATCTCAAACTATATTACAAATCTGAAATCATCAAAACGGTTTGGTACTGGGCAAGCATAGAGAGATTGATTGGTGGAACAGAACAGATACACAATATGCAAAAGTAAATGGATACAATAACCTAATATTTGATAAACCCAAAGACCCTTGTGATAGGGGCGAGTACTCACTATTTGACAAAAACTTCTGGGAAAACTCAAATGCAGTATGGCAAAAACTATTGACTAACATTTCACACTGCATACCAAGTTAAAAATGGATGCATAATTTAGATATGGAGGGTGATATCATAAGTGAATCAGTGGCACATGAAAGAAATTACCTTTCAAATCTATGCTTTGGGGAAGAGTTCATGACCAAAGGAGAGAGAGGCTCATAGGAAGTAAAATGGAAAATTATAATTATATAAAATTAAAAAGTTTTTGCACTAACAAAACCAATGTAGCTAAAATTAGATGAAAAGCAAGAAACTGGTGAAAAATCTTTGTACCAGGTTTCTCTGATAAAGACCTTGTTTCTAAAATATATAGAAAACTGAGTAAAATTTAAAGAATAAAAGCCATCCTCCAATTGATAAATAATTAAAGATTATGAATAAGTAGATTTTAGAAGAAGAAACCAAAGCTATCAGTAGCCATATGAAAAAAGTTCTTTACATCATTAACAATAAGAGAAATACAAATTAAAACAACTCTAAAGTACCACCAGCCAGCATCACACCATCCATACATGAAACCATTGGTTACAGCAAATGGAGAAATCTTGAATGCCATGGATACGTTCACTTACTTTGGCAGTGTACTTTCCAGAGATATACATATAGATGACAAGGTTGACACATGCATTGTCAGAGCCAGTTTAGTGTTTGAGAGGCTCCAAAGAAAAGTGTGGGAGAAAAGAGGTATTAAGCTGCCTACCAAACTGAAAGTCTATAGAGCCATTGTGCTGACCTCATTTTTAGGAAATTGAATTGCTTCCACTTGAATTGTCTTAGGAAGATTCTGAAGATTAACTAGAAAGATAAGGTACAAGACACTGAGGTCCTTTCTTGAGCTGAACTGCCAAGCATTCAGACTCTACTGCAGAAAATGCAGTGGTCTCTGATGGTCTGACCATGTTGTTTGAATGCCAAATGCATGTTTACCTAAAGACTATTTTATGGAGAACTCACATAAGGCGAGTGCTCACATGGAGGTCAGAAGAAACGATACAAGAATAATCCAAAAGTCTCTCTGAACAACCTGTGAGATTGTGAGACATAGGAGAGATTGGTACAGCATTGTCTAGCATGGCGTGCCCTCATCAAAAAAGGTGCCGTGCTCGATGAGCAAAGCAGAATTGCTGTAGGTCAAAAGAGATGTGCTGTGTGCATTAGAGACATCTTCACTCCAAATGTTTATATGGACTATTTGTGACTGACATGTGGTAGAGCCTTCCGAGTTTGTATTAGTCTGTTCAGTCACAGTTGGACACACAGTACATTGACTCCAACATAGTGATGTCATTCTGGTCTTCTTTGAGTACAAAGGACAACAACCAACCTACCAACCAGCCCATATCTGTGGAGACCTAGATAAAACTATTTTTGTTGTTCAGTCGTTTCAGTTGTGTCCAACTCTTCATGAGCCCATTTGGGGTGTTCTTGGCAAAGATACTAGAGTGGTTTGCTATTTCCTTCTCCAGCTCGTTTTACAGATGAGGAAACTGAGACAAACAGGGTTAAATGACTTGCCCAGGGTTACACAACTAGTAAATATCTGAGCCCAGATTTGAACTCTGGAAGATGAGTCTTCCCAACTCCAAGCCCAGAGCTCTATCCACTGTGTCACCTAACTGCCAATATGAACTATAGTTAAGCTATATTTTGAGACTTTATATAATGAACTCTGAGTGACAGCAAAATGAATAAAGGAGGTATGATTTTGTGGGGCTGTTTCCAACACTGAATCCAGTACATGGGTCCCTGGGTAATATCTCTTTTTATTATTGACTAAAACCACTTTGAATTTGCTTTAAATTGTTTTGGACCTTTGAAGTACTTTTTCTAAATGCCCCAAAGAGAAGAGAAGGAAGGGCAGAAAGAAACAGATAATCAGGACATTTTGAAGTTACATGTTAAAACTTAAAATATAGTGTAAAGTAAGCAAGTTTTGTATACTAGAGATTTATAATTTTAGGTACAATGCTTCTTTTTTGTTCTATATAGAGAAATTCCCATTTTATTTGAGATTTGTTAAGTACAAAATGTTTTTTGAAATTGTTTCAATCTGCCTTATAGGTTTTTTGCAATGTTCAGACGAGAAAATAGATGTATAACCCCTTGCAGAAGCAGCCTCCACAGACTCAACACTTATCTGTCTTTCCCTTTTTATCCAGATCTCTACACATGCCAAAGAAATGTGAAAGTGTGGAACTAGAGAAGCTTCTGGGAGCACCTGTTGGCATTTATCATAAAGAGCAACTGTCAGAGGTCATTCTCTGGAAGGATTTTTAAAAAGACTAGACATAGTTTTTTTTTTTAACATCTGGCTTGCTCTGGCTTTCGTCTTAGTAAGAGACATATAGTCCTTCAGTGTTTCTTTGGAATCCTCTTGGAATGTTACATTTACTAGTGGGCCGCTAGGTATTAAGCTACAGCATCTGAATAATACCACCGTGAATTAGGGCTAATTATTGACATTGGTGATGGAAGAAGATGGTATTGGGCTGGATTGTGGTAAGCATCAGGTGCTCCACACCCACCCACCCACAGGTGTCCCCACTTACCCACCTGGTGACATCAGACCAAGAATTTTTGATAGTGCTCATCTGCCAAAGACCTTTTGGTAAACCTGTCCCTGAAGGGGATGAGATACAGAAGACAGAGTAAAGGACTGGAAATTCAAAATTTATATAAAGTGGTTGTGTGCATTTAGGACACTTCATATCTTAACATGGTTACATTTTACTTTATTAAATGCCTTTAAATCTAACTGGCAAATGAGGGAATTCTTTGGACCTTTTACTTCTGAAAAGAGAAGCAAGATTAGGGGCCAGAATTGAGAAGGACTGAGGCTCTTGAAATTGTGATATTTTAGGAAATTGATCTAGAGAACTTGGGAGATGGAAGTTGGGAGTTGTATTTGTGTTTGCTTAGGCTGTGAGGACAAGCTCAGATTGCCACCTTGTGGCTCACACAGATATAGCACACTTCATCCCTCCTAAAGAAACATTTTGCTGAAATGCCTTTTATATCAATGACTCTAAGACTCAAATGTTTCATATTTAAAATGATCTGAACATTCTAAATCACTCTATAAAAGTGAATACTTCCATAGCTACCGATTTCCCTTTATCCACATTTCATATATTGAGAAAGGAAGGAAAAAAAAAATCCATCAGTTAGGAGCAGGTAAACATAAACAGGTAGAGCAGCTAGGCGGCGCCATAGTGCATAGAGCGCTGGGCCTGGAATCAGGAAGACTCATTCCTGAGTTAAAATCTGGCCTCAGGCACTAGCTGTGTGACCTTGGGCAAGTCACTTAACCCTGTTTGCCTCAGTTTCATCATCTATAAAATAAACTGGAGAAGGAAATGGCAAACCACTCCAATATCTTTGCCAAGAAAACCTCAAATGGGATCATAGAGAGTTGGACACAACTGAAAAATGACTGAACAACCATAAACATAAACCATTAAAGCAACATTCCTCCCTGAAACCACCAATAACAACACAAGACAAAGGAACTCTTTCCACCTCTGTGTGCATCCTCATATAGCTTACTCATAATTATATTCTAAAGGTGCTATGGGCCTGTTGGTGCATTTGAAAAAAAAAATCTCATCTTCTTTTGCTGTCCTGAGTATAAACCAAAGTCACTTGAACCAATTGCTACTATCCAGACTATGGTTCAAGATAATGCTAATTTTCAATACCACTTCTCGGTCTGTATCCCAAAGAGATCATAAAAACAGGAAAAGGACCCACATGTACAAAAATATTTATAGCTGCTCTTTTTGTGGTGGCAAAGAATTGGAAATTGAGAGGATGCCCATCAATTGGGGAATGGTTGAACAAGTTGTGGTATTTGAATGTAATGGAAAACTATTGTTTTATAAGAAATGATGAGCAGACAGATTTTAGAAAAACCTGGAAAGACTTGTATGGACCGATGCTGAGTGAAGTGAGCAGAACCAGGACAACATTGTACATAGTAACAGCCAAGTTGTGTGATAACTAACTTTGATAGATTTAGCCCTTCTCAACAGTGCAAGACAACTCCAAAAGACTCGCAATGGAAAATGCTATCCATCCAGAGAAATAACTTTGGAGTCTGAATGAAGATGGAAGCATACTATTTGCCTTCCTTTTCTTTTGTTGTTTTGTTTTGTTTATTCTTTCTCGTGGTTCCTCTCATTATAGCTAATTCTTTTTTACATCATGACTAATGTGAAAATATGTTTAATATGAATGTATAAGTAGAGCATATATCAGATTGCATGCTGTCTTGGGGAGGGGGGGAGGAGAGCATGGAGGGGAAAATTCAAAACTCAAAATCTTATGGAAGTAAATGTTGAAAACTAAAAATAAATAAAGTAATTATAAAAAAGAGATAATGCTGATTTTTCTGTACTTTCTATGTGTGCTACTTTTCCTCTTGGGGAGGAACTGATTAGGGAGGGTGAAAATAAGCATTTATACAGCACCTGCAAACACTTTTACTACAAATATTATCTCATTTGATCCTCACAACAATCCTGGGAGGTAGGCATTGTTATTACCCCTAATTTACAATTAAGGAAACTGAGGCTGACAGAGGTGAAGTGGCTTGTCCAGATTCACACAGTCCTTTTGTCTGAGGCTGGATTTGAAATCAGATTTTCCTGATGCGAGGCCCAAGTACTTCTGTTCAGCATATGCAGCCTTGTATCCTTTTTATGTGTACCACCAATGGTACATATATTATCAATAAACTCTGTTGAATGATATTTAAGATGTACACTTACCTATATATGTTTCTTCTGTTCCCTGAGTTCTATTTCCATCTAACCTCCCAATCCATCCTGCATCTTCCTGAAGTACCACTTTGTTCACGTCATTTTCTTGCTTAAGAATGTTCAATAGTTTCCTGTTTACTATAAAATAGAATGCAGACTCTTTATACACCCATCCAAGGTCCTCAATAATCTTACCCCAACCTCTATTTCCAGACCTATTTCTCACTCTTACATGAACCTAGGACTGATCTACTCATCATCAGAGCTAAAGTCAGGTAGACCTGAATTCAAATCTGGCCCGAGATGCTTACCAGTTATATGACTCTGGGAAAGTCACTTAACCTCTGTTTGCCTCAGTTTCTTCTTCTCTAAAATGGGGATAATAATAGCACCTACCTTCCAAGGTTATTGTGAGGATCAAATGAGATAGTAATTGTAAAGTGCTTAGCATGGTGCCTGGTACATAGTAAGAAAGCACTATATAAATGTTCACTGTATATTATTATTATTCCATGTCCTGACTCCTGCCCCTCTTTCTGTGCTGTTTCCTTGTCTGGAATGCTCCCTTTCCCTGACTCCATCTTTTGAAATTCTCTCCCATTTCTAAGACTCAGCTCAGCCGCCATACTTTGACCTTCAATAAGACTTGGAATTAACTCAGCTAGAAGTGCTGTCTCTTCCCCTGGACTTCCATAGCACTTCTTATAGAGACTGTTCATATGATGCTAGCCTTATAATGCCACAGATTATAGTCATTGCAGGCACATGGCTTCCTTTCCTTTGTAGCCTGGGAACATCTAGGCACAGAGATCATATAAATCCTGAACTTCTGAGTCTTAGACGTCTTTCTCATTTCCTTTCACATAGCAAGTGCTCAAGAAATATCTGTTGACTAAATGAGCTAGGTGAGGCAGTGGATAGAGTGCAGCTTGGAATCAGGAAGACCTGAGTTCAAATCTGGTCTCAGATACTTAATAGCTGGGTGACCCTGGACAAGTCACTTAACTCTGCTTGCCTCAGTTTCCTCGTCTGTAAAGTGAACTGGAGAAGGAAATGGCAAACCATCCCAGTATATTTGTCAAGAAAACCCCAAATGAGGTCATAAAAAATTGGACACAAATGACTGAACAATAAAAATGAATAGAAAGAAATCTCCACTGGTGAAGCTGCAGATCTTCAGACCCCGCCCCCCCCCTTTCATCTAGATCAGTGGTTCTTAACCTCAATCCATGGATAGTTTTCCGAGTCTGTGAACCTGGATTGGAAGTTGTCCAATTGAAAGTTGAACAAAGGAGCCAGTCAGTAAATGTTGAGTAAGCACCTACTCTGTGCCAGGCACTGCACTAAGTGCTTGAGATACAAAGAGAGGAAAAAGACATTCCCTGTTCTGTAGGAGCTCACAATCTAATGGGAGAGACAACATGCAAATAACTATGTATAAACAAGCTATAGATAGCAAAAACTGGAGATACTTAACAGAGGAAAGGCACTAGAATTAAGAGGATCCAGAAAGGCTTCCAGTAGAAGGTAGAATTTTAGCTGGGACTTAAAGGAAGTCAGGAAAGTCTAGAGGGAGAGCATCGATGACATAGATGGGGGTGGGGTGGGGTGTAATTTGTCAATTACACAAAAATGTTAAGAACTCCTGGTCTATAGCTACTGTACAATGGGGAGAGTGGTTGAAGGGAGAGAAATAGTTCCTGTGACTATAGGTAAGCCTGATTGTGAAAGGACTTTTCCTGTATGCTAGTGAGAAAAAAATGTAAAAAATATGAATTCATCTTCAAAGGTATTCAGCACTTTTGAATGAAATTGTGCTTCTGCCATCTAGGAATTTGCAACCTGTGAAAGGTCTTTGGAATGGATTAAAGAAAGATGGCAAATTAAGAAGTAACATATTAGAGGTTTAGAAAAGTCTTTCAGTCTCTGTACTATATCATAGAGATCAAATTTCCTCTTGATTGGTTTGGTTCCTTTGCTCTGGTTTCATTAAATATGAATTTGAAATTGCGCTTTGTTACAGGAGCTATACTAACCTAGCTTGGAGGTTTCCATTTACTCTGAAGAAATGCAACAGGAGAGAAGTCATAGTATGATGTTCGGCTCACCATCCCAGTCTGATATTTAATACCAAGGTCTGGCAATTTTTCTTCCAGGGAATTGCGGATTTAGGTTAGGTTTTGGACCTCTTTCAGTTTGGCAAAGCAATCAAAGCTATATTTCTCCCCTTCCCCAACATTTGTTCTAGTTGCTTATTTTCTTGTGAAACAGATACTTCTATAAATCAAAGTGAAGCAAGTGCTAAGCAAAAGCTAATATGTGGGTCTTTTCCTAGGAAAAAACATTGCTGCTTTTTCCTTGACACATGTCACATTCTAAATTAGATGATAATTTGTCTTTCATTCTGAATAAGTTCAGATTTTGTGAATGTTTTAAGTTATTCTTACTACATTTCTTAGCTTGCGTGCATACACACACACACACACACACACACACGCACACTTTTACAATTTGGTGATTTCTTTCATTTTCCTTCCCATTCATTTTGAGAAATCAATATCAAAAATAAATGATAGAGTTGTTGTTGTTTGTCCTTCATTTTTGAAGAGGACCAGTGACTTCAAGGAGTGATGTCTTGACTCAAGAGTAAATGGATTTGAGTGGCAGAATTGCACAAAGTTGTCAGCCTCACTCTCTCTTCCTGAGACATCAAATTCCGGTGATAAGACAGAAGTCAAGATGACTGGTAATGACTCAGGATGCAGTAGATGATGTTAGCATCTTTGGTGTCTGACCAATATTTAAGCACTCCACAGAAAGAAAGTGAAAAATAGTAAGCTTTGGCCTGTATTCAGACTCCATCAGTTCTTTCTCTGGAGGTGGATGGCATTTTTCATCATGAGTCTTTTGGGATTGTCTTAGATCACTATTGTATTGTTGAGAATAGCTAAATTATCCGCAGTTAATCATTGTACTATATTGCTGTTACTGTGGACAATGTTCTCCTGGTTCTGCTCACTTCACTTTGCATCAGTTCATGTAAGTTTTCCCAGGTTTTTCTGAAATCATCCTGTTCATCATTTATTATCACACAATAACATTGCATTACAAACATATACCACAACTTATTCAAGCATTCCCAATTGACAGGTACCCCCTCAATTTCCAATTCTTTGCCACCACAAAAAAAGCTGCTAAAATATTTTTGTACAGATAGGTCCTTTTCTCTCTTTTTAAAAAAAATCTCTTTGGGACACAGACCTAGTAGTGGTATTGCTGGGTCAAAGGGTATGTGCACTTTTGTAGCCCTTTGAGCATAGTTCCAAATTGCTCTCCAGAAGGGTTGGGACAGTTCACAACTCCACCAACACTGCATCACTGTTCCAGTTTACCCACATCCACTCCAACATTTATCATATTCCTTTTCTGGAATATTAGCCAATGTGATTGGTGTGAGGTGGTACCTCAAAGCTGTTTTAATTTGCATTTCTCTAATCAATAGTGATTTAGAGTGTTTTTCATATGAATATAGATAGCTTTGATTTCTTTGAAAACTGCCTGTTCATATCTTTTGACCATGTATCAATTGGGGAATGGCTTGTATTCTTATAAATTTGACTGAGTTCCCTATATATTTGAGAAATGAGGCCTTTTTATCAGAGATACTTGCTGCAAAATTTTTCCCTGGTTTTTTACTTTCTTTACAATTTTGGTTACATTGGTTTTGTTTGTGCAAAAGCTTTAATTCTATATAATCAAAATTATCCATTTTACATCCCATAGTGTTTTCTGTAACTTGTTTGGTCCTAAATTCTTCCCTTAGTAATAGATCTGACAGGTAAACTATTCTATGCCCTCCCAATTTGCTTAATGTCTAAATCATGTACCCATTTTGGCCTCATCTTAGTATACAGTGTGAGATATTGATCTCTACCTTGTTTCTGCCATACTGTTTTCCAATTTTCCCGGCAGTTTTTTTCAAATAGTGAATTTTTCTCCCAAAAGTTTGGATCTTTGGCTTTATCAAACACCAAATTCCTATGGTCATTTACTATAGTGTATTGTGTATCTGATCTAGCTCACTGATCCACCACTCTATTTCTAAGCTAGTAGCAGATTGTTTTGATGATTACCACTTTATAATACAGTTTGAGATCTGGTACAGCTAGGCCATCTTCCTTCACATTTTTTTTCATCAATTTCCTTGATATTCTTGACTTTCTGTTCTTTCAGATGAATTTTGCTATTATTTTTTCTAGCTCTATAAAATAATTTTTGGAGTTTGATTGGTATGACACTGAATAGGTAGATTAATTTAGGTAGAATTGTCATTTTTATCATATTGGCTTAGCCCACTCATGAAAAATTAATATTTTTTCAACTTATTTTGCCCTGCACTATACCAACTGTATTTGAAAATATGCTCAGTTATGGGAAAAGCATTTTAAGAGGAATTCTTACAAGCTGGAACTCATTCAAAGAGGGTGTCTAAAATGGTATAGAGACTTTAAACCATGTGTTATAAAGCTTGGTTGAAGAAACCAATGATATTTAATATGGAGATTTAGGGAGATACATAATAATTGTTTCAAATGTCTGAAGTGCTGTCATGTAGAATCAATAGGTGGCTCCCAAAGGCAAAACAATGAGAAAGGGGTATGAGTTATTAGGGAGGTTGATTTTGCCTCAAAAATAGGAAGAACATTCTTATTTTTAGCATGGTCTAGAAATGAAATGACTAACTTATTAAGCAGTGAGATCCTCATCCCTGGAGGCATTCAATCAGAGGATGAACATTTGTCAGGAGTGTAGTTAAGGGGGATTCTTTTGTTTTTGTTTTTTTTGTTTTGTTTTTTTCTTGTCGGGGGGTAAGGAGTCAGCGCTTCTTAAATTGTGGGTCAAGAAATGATGAAGGAATCAGGAGTGGGAAAAGTTTAAGAAGCCCTGGACTAGATAATCTCCAGCACAGATCTGTGTTCTCTTCCCACTGTGGTATTCAATGAGTCTATAAAACCTCTGAAAATCCATGTGCCGGCTTCAAGGATAAGAGGGCAGATAAATTAAGCCTACTCACTGCAGCAGTCTGAATGAGGGCCCTTTCTTGGGGGCTGTAGTGGTGTTAAGATGAGGAAACTTGATCAGTTTCTCCTACCCATTCCAAGTTCTACACTTGACATAAAAGGCCTCTCCTAATGGTTACTGGTAATCTACGCTAGAAAGGGGAAAAAGAAAAAAGCAAACAAACAAACAAACTGCAAACTCAAGCACAAGACTCAGCAGTGCCCAAATGAGAGTTATCAGATTTCTGAAAGCCAGCTGTGAGACCTCTATAGGGCTGAAGGTGAGAGTAATGCTTTGTTGTTGTTATTCAGGTGTTTCAGTCATGTCCAACTCTTTGTGACCCCTTTTGGGAATTTTCTTGGCAAAGATACTGGATTGGTTTGCCATTTTCTTCTCCAGCTCATTTTATAGACTTGCCCAGGGTCACCCAGCCAGTAAATGTCTACGGCCAAATTTGAAGTCTGGAAGATCAGTCTTCCTGACTTCAGGCCCAGCACTCTATCTGCTGTCTCTACCTAGCTGCCCATGAGAGTAGTGCTATGGACCTCCAAATCTGCCCAGGTATTTGAGTAGTGATGTGGCAGTTTCAAAGATGTCTTCCCAGTTTTCCTCTTTCCATTTCTGATATGTTTTATGAATGCTCTCTCACTTATACTGTGCCTTCCAAATAATTTACAAAAAATTGGAAAGTTGCAGACAGCTTTAAATGCTACTCAAATCTTAGGGAGAAGACACTAACTTAACACTGTCAAGTCATACAGAGGAATATTTCCAATGATTTCCCAGTCTAATAATTCCTAATGATTGCAATTTAACTATTCTGTTACCCTCTTTTAGGTTTTGTTTTGTTTCATTGTTTTACTGATGTATATCCCAAAACTTAACTGCTCTCAGAAAATGCTATCAACCTGAATATAGCAAGAGCATGGACCTTCAGTTCTTAGCATTTTCTGACAGCTAACTTTGATTTATCCTTACTCAATACTTGTCCCTTAGGGTTTCTCTTCATTTTACTTTTTTAAAAAAAGTTTTTATTGATATTTTCTGATTCTTATATAACCTTAATAGTCTATATATCCTTCCACAAAGCACTCCCAGAGAGCCATCTAATATGACAAACAGTATTTTTTGGAGAGGGGAAAAAAAACAGTCAGCACAACTGATTAATACATTGAAAAAGTCTGGAAACATGTGCAATGTGTAACCCTTATGGACCTCCCACCTCCTTGAAAGTGTGGGTTGGGGATGTCTTCTAATATCTGTTCAATGGGGTCCCACATGATCTTTAGAGTTTTGTTACATTTACTTTTGGTTTTTTGGTGAGTCATTGTTCTTTCCATTTACATTACAGTTACTATGCATATTGTTTCTTGGCACTGCTTACTTCACTCTGCATCAGTTTAAATAGATCCTTCCATGATTCTTTGTATTCATTATGCTCATCATTTCTTACAGCACAGTAATATTCCATTACATTTGTTTACCACAGTTTGTTTAGTGATCCCCCAATTGATGGACATCTACTTTGTTTTCAATTCTTACCTATCACAAAATAGTGCTGCTATAAATATTTTGGAATATATAGAGACTTCACATCAGTGGTTTCCTTGGGGGGATATAAGCTCAGCATTTGGGTCTCTTGTTCAAAGGATATGAACATTTTTCCACTTTATTTGCATAATTACAAATTGCTTTCTAAAATGGTTATACCATTTTACACCTCTTCCAACAATGTATTAGTGTGCCTATCTTTCCACAACCCTTCCAACATTGACTATTGCCATTTTTCATAATTTTTGCCAATTTGTCAGGTGTGAGGTGAAGCCGCAGGATTGTTTTGATTTGCATTTCTTTTATTATTAGTGACTTGCGGCATTTCTTTCAATTGGTTATATTTTGTAGTTCTTTTGAAAACTGTTTGTTCATATCCTTTGACCACTTATCTGTTGGGAATGACTATTATTCTTACATTTATTTATTAATTGTTTATGTATCTGGGATGCCAAACCCTTTTCAGAGAAATTTGATGCAAAGATATTTTCCCATTCAACCACTTCCATTTTTTATCCTGGATGCATTAATATTGTCTGTGTAATGTTGTGTAATGACTAACTTTGAAAAACTTAGCTCTTCTCAGCAATGCAAGGATCTAAGACATCTCCAAAAGTCTCATGATGGAAAATGCTATCCACATCCAGAGAAAGAACAATGGAGTTTGAATGCAGATTGAAGCATACTATTTAGTCCTTTTTTCCTCTTCTGTTTTGTTTCTTCTTTCTTGTGGTCCCTCTTATTGGTTCTAATTCTTTACAACATGACTAATATGAAAATATGTTTAATAGGAATGTATACATAGAGCCTATATCAGATTGCACACCATCTTGGGAAGGGAGGTGGGAAGGGAAGAGGAGAAAATTTAAAACTCAAAAGCTTACGGAAGTGAATGTTGAAGACTAAAAATAAATTAATAAAAAATGAAGTGCTCCCAGTAAAAAAATGTATATTGTCTGTGCAAAAGCTTTTCAGTTTCAAATTCCATCTTCTACTTCTTCTACTTCTACTATAGATGTAATATTAAATTCTTTCACTTTAATTTTTTTAAGTTGGCTCTGTTCCCACTGACTCTCTTTCTTGTACCTCTGATCCCCTCTTCTCATTTGTTATTCTCCATTTTTCCCTCCCCTCTAGCTAAGGAATGATTGTATTCCTTAGTTTTTACATTTATTTTTTTTGCACCCCTGAGGTAACTATTTCCATTTGCATTAATTTTTCAATTGTGCAAAAGCTTTTCCATTTTATGAAATCAAAATTGTTTACTTCCATGATCTTCTATGATCACTTTTATACATTGTTTAGTAATGAATTATCCCCCTAGCCAGAGTTGAGAAAGGTATTTCCTTCTCTTTAATTTTTTTAATGATCTTTTATATTTAGGTCATATACACATGTGAAATTTATTGTGGTATATGACATGAGATATTAGTCTCAATCCAACTTCTGCCAAATTGCATTGTCATTTTTGTCAAATAAGGAGTGCTTATCACAGTAGATGGTACCTTCTATGATGATGAACTCTATTGTACATAATTGCTCTTATTGTTTGTTTACCTAATCTGACACATTCTTCAATTTTTGAAGAAACCATCACCAAATAGCTTAGATGATTATTTCTTTATTATGTAATCTGAGATATGGTACTGCTAGCCCTGCCCCCTTCATTCCTAATTTTTCATGATTATTTTTTTTTAATTTACCACATCTTATTCCTTCAATTGAATGCTTATTTGGTCTAGTTTTATAAAGGAATCCCTTGGTAGTTTGGTATGGTTCTAAATCTTTAAAATTATGTAGTATCACCTTATTATATAACACAATCATGGGCAATATCTCTCCAATTGTTTAAATCTTCTTCTATTTCTGGAAAATATTTTGTACTTGTATTCATAAGTCCTGGGTGTCTTGGTCAGGAAAGTCTCAGATAATTTATATACTTTATAGTGTGAATAGAATTGATTTTTCTATTTCATCATTCTGTATTCTGTTAGAAATACAGCAAACCTGACTTTTTGTGGATTAAATTAGAACTACTCTTGGCAGCAGTTGTAATGAAGGCTGCTTGAGTTTGGAGAATTTAAAAATGAGAAGATGACTTGATCAATTTCTCCTACCCATTTCAATTTCTTCCTTTGAAGAGAGACACCTCACCAAGTGAGTGATTTTGTGATAACACAAGTGCCCACAGTGGGGAGGGGGAAAAAACCCTTACACAAGACATACGTTACAATGATTTATTAAAGCATATTCTTAGCAGCTGGCTAGGGATAGGAGGAAAATACTGGGGCCTCTAAATGTCTTTCATATTGGGGTGATGGTATGGAAACTCTAGGAGGGAGTGCAGCTGGGTTGCTCATTGGATAGAGTGCCAGGCCTGAAGTTAGGAAGATTTATCTTCCTGAGTTCAAATCTG
The DNA here is from genome assembly GCF_900497805.2 of Vombatus ursinus. NCBI lineage: Eukaryota > Metazoa > Chordata > Mammalia > Diprotodontia > Vombatidae > Vombatus > Vombatus ursinus. The sequence continues at coordinate 43,984,145 of NW_020954557.1, read as the reverse complement.
GCTTCAGATATTTACTATTTTTTGACACTGGGCAAGTCACTTAACCCTGTTTGCTTGTTTCTTCGTCTGTAAAATGAGCTGGATAAGGAAATGGCAAATCACTCCAGTATCTTTGCCAAGAAAACCCCAAATGGAGTCACAAAGAGTTGGACACAACTGAAAAAGAACTGAACAACAACAAATGGAAACTCCTCAATTTTCAATGAGATGTCAGCCTTAGAGATGGCTTCCTAGCTTTTCCTTTTTGTGTAGAAAAAGTCCCATCTCTGACTGTATTTTCTCTTTTGGGGGAGTTTCAGGATGGTGACTGGTGTGGTAATCTATTATCTTCTCTACCTCTGTAGATCTTTGAACATAGTAATTGGTTGATGGGCAATAAGAGAGTGAGAGTGGGATGTTTCCTGATTTAGTCAGGTTTGGCTAACAAGGGACATCTGGAGAATCTTATCTATAGTGCCAGATGCTATGGGGCCATCTGGGTTCAGATGGACACTTATCTATGAGATTATTGGGGAAATATGGAGAGCTTTGATTTTAGAGTTTAAAAAAAAAAGCAAGGTATAATGCACACTTACCTTAGAGGCAGCTTGTGGTGAAGTGGATAGAGCAGTGGGCCTGGAGTCAGGAAGACCCAAGTTCAAATCTGACCATAGACATTTACTAGTAGTATGACCCTTGACAAGGCACTTAACCTTTTTCTCAGTTTCTTCTACAGTAAAATGGAGATAATAATAGCACCTACCTTTCAGGGTTGTTGTAAGGATCAAATGAGATAATATTTGTAAAAAGCACTTAGCACGATTTCTACCACATTGTAGGTGCTATAAAATGCTTATTCCCTTCCCTTCTCCACTTACATGCCAATTATCATTCAAGAGCCAAGAGAATCACTTTGGGTTGCTCTCCAAGGGAGAATCAGAGCCCTTATAGAGGTGCTTTTGAGTTCTGACTCATGTCCCATTGGGTCATATGTATGAAATGCTAGCTTAGATTCCATGGAGGAAAAGGAATAAATTTCCTACACAAATGCAAGCAGTTGTAAGAAAATAAAGGTCATATTTATATACATAGATATACATATATTCTATGGCAAGCAATATTAGTTAATTTGCATTCCTGAGGGTATTAAATAGCATAGGGTCAGGGACAGCTCTTTAAGACTTTCAACTATAGATCTCCCTTCAAGATGAGTGACCCCTTAATGACTATTTTTAGGTCCAATCATTCAAACAGTTCTAAATCCAATTATTATATATTCTTCAAAAGAAAAAAAAACTTCCAACCTTTACTTTCTATTATAACAATGATCTATATAATTTGGGGAAAATAGATAAAGTATTGCTATGGGCATAGAAATTTATATAACTTAGTTTTTTTGTTTTTACAAAATATAGTGATATCAGGAGTGTTGAACTGATATACTGAACATCTGTAAACATAATCTTTGGGCTGATATCTGGACAAGAATCATGGTAGATGTGCTTTTAAGCATGGTGAAACAGTTTATATTGTTCAATAACTACAGTGGGTTTTGTAAAAAAATAATTTATTTATTTTTAGTTTTCAACATTCACTTCCATAAGAGTTTGAGTTTTAAATTTTCTCCTCCTCCCTTTCCTACCCTCTCACCAAGATAGCATACAATCTGATATAGGCTCTACTTATACATTTATATTAAGCATATTTTCACATTAGTCATGATGTAAAAAAGAATTAGAACTATTGAGAGGAACCATGAGAAAGAAAAAAAATAAAACAAAACAACAAAAGAAAAGGAGAGGAAATAGTATGCTTCCATCTTCATTTAGACTCCAAAGTTTTTTCTTTGGATGTGGATAGCATTTTCCATTGCAAGTCTTTTGGATTTGTCTTAGATCCTTGCATTGTTGAGAAGAGCTAAGTCTATCAAAGTCAGTCATCATACAATGTGGCTGTTACTGTGTACAATGATCTCCAAGTTCTGCTCATTTCACTCAGCATCAGTTCATATAAGTCTTTCCAGTTTTTTCTGAAGTCTGCCTGCTCATCATTTCTTACAACGCAATAATATTCCATTACATTCATATACCACAAGTTACTTAACCATTGCCCAATTGATGGGCATCCCCTCAAATTCCAATTCTTTGCCACCACAAAAGAGCTGCTACAAATGTTTTTATACATGGGGGTCCTTTTCCCATTTTTATGATCTCTTTGGGATTCTAGAATGGTATTACTATATCAAAGGGTATGCACAGTTTTATAGCCTTTTGGGCATAGTTCCAAATTGCTCTCCAAAATGGTTGGATCAGTTCACAACTCTACCAACAATGCATTAGTGTTCCAATTTTCCCACATCTTCTCCAACATTTATTGTTTTCTTATTTTCTCATGTTAGCCAGTCTGATGGGTATGATGTGATACCTCAGAGTCATTTTGATTTGCATTTCTCTAATCCATAGTGATTTAGAACATTTTTTCATACAACTACAGATAACTTTAATTTCTTCATCTGAAAACTGCTTCATATCTTTTGACCATTTATCAATTGGGGAATGACTTGTATTCTTGTAAATTCGACTCAGTTCTCTATATATTTTAGAAATGAGGCCTTTATCAGAGACATTGCCTATAAAAATTGTTTTTCAACTTTCTGCTTCCCTTCTAATCTTGGTTGCATTGGATTTGTTTATGCAAAAACTTTTCAATTTAATGTAAAGTCATCCATTTAGCATTTCATAATGGTCTCTTTCTCTTGTTTGGTCATAAATTCTTCCCTTCTCCATAGATATGATAGGTAAACTATTCTTTGCTCCCATAGTTTGCATATAGTATCTGGCTTTGTATCTAAATCATGTGCCCATCTTGACTTTATCTTGGTATAGGGTGTAAAATGTTGATCTATGCCCAGTTTCTGTCATACTGTTTTCCAGTTTCCCAGCTGGAGTCTTTGGATTCATCAAATAGTAGATTACTCTAGTCATTGACTGTTGTGTCTTGTGTGCCTAGTCTATTCCATTGATCCACCACTATGTTTCTTAGCCAGTACCAAGTAGTTTTGATGATTGTTGCTTTATTATCCATTTTCTGATCTGGTGCAGTGAGGCCACTTTCCCTTGCATTTCTTTTCATTAGTTCCCTTGATATTTTGGACCTTTTGTTCTATCAGATGAATTTTGTTACTTTTTTTTCTAGCTCTATAAAATAATATTTTGGTAGCATGTGCCAGAGTCAAGAATTTACTTAGGTCTTCCTAATTCCAAAGTTGATCCTCTATCTATTTTTTTTTTAGGCAATTGGGGTTAAGTGACTTGCCCAGGGTCGTCACACAGCTAGTAAGTGTCAAGTGTTTGGTCTGAGGCCAGATTTAAACTCAGGTCCTCCTGACTTCAGGGCCAGTGCTCTATCTGCTGCGCCACCTAACTGCCCCCCTGATCCTCTATCTACTCAACCACTATACCTCCTGAGATTTCTATTATAGCTTTTATGTCCCATATTATGAATAAGGAAACAGATGCCTGAGAAAGTCAAGTGACTTGTCCATGTCAAACTGCTAGCCCTCTTTCTAAGGCTGGTAGTACTTGAACTTAGGAGTTCTGAGCTACATTTGGACTAAAAGGTGATCAATGTTTATTCTGGTGACCCCCTAGGATCAGAAAACCACTGGGGTGCCTATGGAAGAGTGAACTAGCTCAGGTGGGAACTAAGTATGGCAAAGTTTTCATGCTGATCAATAGCGGGATCGAGCCTGTGAGCGAGTAGAGGTTGCTCTCAGATTAAGTGAGATAGAGAGACCCAATCTCAAATGGCAAAGGAAAAAAACAACTGATGTAAATATAAAGTATTATTCTTACCACCAAATATGATCGTAATTACCATGTAACTTTCAAATAAATAAGACCATCGCCCTTTACTCCAAGTATAGATACTACAAATTAGTTTGAAAACCAAAGGGAGTAACATAGGAAGTTTCTGACTATTTTATGAATTTGGTTCATTTTCAAATCAGTCTTCTCAGTAAACCCTTTAACGTAGCAGGGACCTTTTACCATGGCTATTCATTGGCAGGAATTTCTATAGAAACTCTTCATTCTTCCCTTAACCTCCTCAGAAGCTATGACACTTAACACATGTTAGTAGTTACTTGAGAGCTAAAATGAACAGAGGACAGTGGAACTCACTTGACTGAGTTCAAGATGAAGATCAGTTATAAGATAATTAGGATAATTAGACAGGTTTATTACCTGGAATATAAGGTCTACTGCTTCTTTGTTTTCATCCCTCAGATGAAAGAGTCTGCACTGAAAATCTGCAAGCAGCCAAGAAATTTAATAAAACACAAGCATATCTGCTTATCTCATTGTACATAATCCTAATTTCAAAGGTACAAATAAATACAAGTACAAAGTTGCCCAATGGGTTAAAAAAAGAAAAAAGCTCAAGCATAATACTATTGAGGCTAGGTCTATAAATTCAAATTGGAGGAGAGAACTTGTCTTACATAGAGTGCTGGTCTTGGATTCAGGAACACCTGGGAGGTGACAAAATTTTATGGTTTGCTGCAAGGTCTATTGTATTGGTGGATCCACCTGGCATCCAAGTTTGGTTTTTATTATAGTGCATCAGATTATAGATTGTGGAGTTCTATAATGTAGGTATTTGAAAGTAGCCTGGATCATTTCAACATGCCAGGCAAGGTCCCTAGAGTAGACAAATATATTATTTAAGTAGTCTATCACACCTCCCACCACCAAGTCTACTAGATCTTGAAATCCTGAGTTCCTGAATCTGTGATTCAATGGTATTATATAAGCCAAAAGACATCATCTGATAAGCCTGATACAGGTTATGCTGGGCCTGAAAAATCATATTTAAAAACTGTTTTTCTAAAATTTGTTTATATAGATGGCTAATAATCTTTCTACACACCTATACTCCAAATATTAATAATTTGCTTATTATTTTTACCTTAACTTTAGCAAAATAAAAATTAAGAGCCTATTGGGTTGTTTTTGGGGTGTTTGTTTTGTTTTGTTATCCAAGCCTGTCACCTTCCACATCCTCATCTGATCTCTTTTTATTTAGGATGGTTTCATTTTTCAAATGCTATTGTAATTCATTTACTGTGATGAATTTGTGATCTCACTGACTGTACGGATGGTCCTCCCAACAGCGCATATCACAGTCCACATGTGCCAGCCCAGTCTTGTCCACGTTCCACTTTCTCATAACATCCCAAGCTTAACAGGAAGTGACTTCTGTCACTTCATATGAGTTTTTTCATATTTGAATTCATATTTATCACAATGATATAATAATATTCCATTATGTTGATGTAACAATTTGTTCAGCAACTCCTCAACCATTGGACATAAGAGTTGTTTCCAAGTTTTTTTCTTTTAAGAATAAAGTGGCTATGGATATTTTTGTGCAGATGTTTTCCTCCTTTTAATAACATTCTTAGGCTATAGTTTAATAACATTCATTAAGGTTGTCCATTTGTCATCCCTTGTACTTGCCATGTAACCCAGGTTCCTTTTGCTTTTGTGTATTTCCCTGGTGACATACTTTCCTCCAGTTTTTATGGAGTTCCTGCCCCCTGTTTACACTCACTATCAGCTTCTACATTGTCCTCATGTTCCATTTTTGGAGAATGTAGTATTTTCTGTCTTGAAGCTGCTATATCAATACCTGTAAACTATTGGTATTCAAAGTATGGGCCTCTGATTGTGGGAGAAATTTTGAGTCAGTAAAGGAATTTTGCAATTTCCTAAAGTCAGCGTAGATGGCTCTCCTCCTGCTGCTTAATTCCGGGCTCAAGTTGCGGCCCCGGTGTACAATCTGTCTTTTCATACAGTTGCTGCTGGTGCCATCATTATAATTCTTTACAGAGCTGTAGTCAAGATGTGCACTCTACATCTGCTTTTTCATTCTGTCATTTCGTATGAGTTTTTCCATATTTGCATTCGTATTTGTCAGTAGAGTACAATAATATCTCATTATGTTGACATAACGTAATTTGTTCAGCAACTCCTCAACCATTGGATATAAGGGTTGTTTCCAAGGTTTTTTTTTTTTAGAATAAAATGGTTACGGTTATTTTTGGGCAGATGTTTTCTTCCTTTTAACAATCTTCTTAGGTTATAGTCAATTCATTAAGCATTTCCTAAAAATACATATGCCAGGTACTGAAGATTCAAAGATAAAAACAGAACAGTCCCTGCCCTCAAGGAACATATATTCTACCAGGGGACAAAATAAATCTGCAGGAAAGTAAATGCAAAATAATAATGGGGTAGTGACAGCACTAACAGAGAAATCAGCAAAGACTTCTTGTAAGAGCTAGGTGACTCTTGATCTGAGAAGGAAGCTATAGATTCTTAGAGGTGAGGAATGAGAGTGTCCCAGTCATGGGGGACAGCTTGGGTAAAGGTGTAGGGAAAGGTAGAATGTCTCATATAGAGAATAGCACACCTGCCAGTTTGACCAGAATATAGAATACTAGAGGGATAATCAACTTACCAACATGGGCTGAAACAAGGTTGTGAGAGGTTTTAAAAGTAAAACAGAGGAGTTTGTGCTCTATGTTAGAAGTCATAGGGAGCCACTGAAACTTCTGAAAGGTCAAGGATAAGCAGTTTAGTGGTTATATGTAAAGAGGATTGGGAAGGATAGACATGGTGGAGACAGCTGGAGATTATAATAGTCTAGGGGAAAAGTGATAAGGATATGATAGGGTGCTTGTGAAATGATAATAGTGAAAGAGAAAGAGGTGAGAGATTTTGAGGAGGTAGAGGAGATTAACAAGTTTGGTTACAGATTAGATATGGGAGAATGAGTAGTCAAATATAACTTCTAGGTTGAGAAGCTAGAAAAATGCAGGAGTCCTTGACAAAAATAAGTTGACAAAAATTTAGGAGGAGGCATGAGTTTCCAAGTAAACACTATCATGAGTTCTCTTTGGGATATTTTAAGTTTGATATACCAAAATGACATCCAGGTAGAAATCTCCATCTGGAAGTTGGACATGTGGGACAGGAGCTAAGGAGAAAGATGAGGACTGAAAATATCCACTTGTGAGTTATCTGCATAAAGATAATTTGTATTCATGTGCACTGATGAGTTCATGGAGTATAGTGAGAAAAGGTCTCAGAACAGAGGCCTGAGGTAAGCTTAGGGGTGAAAGTCTAGTTTCATCTGCATTTTTCATATTGTCTTCATCATTTGGGGATTCTGAAGTGTAAATGCCTCATGCCGAAAACTGAACAATCAGCTATCAAAGCCAGTCCAAGCTGGCCCTAGCATGCCCCTTAGAGCGCCTATGGAAAGGAGGCAACCTAGAGACAATGATTCTGTGATTGAGAAGGATCAGTCAGGTGAGAAGAAGAAACTAACCAAACATTGTCACAAAAACCCAGTCAGGAGAGAACTTGTAAAAGAAGAAGTTGATCAGTAGTGTCAAAAGCTGCAGTGATGTCAAGGATGAGGACAGAGAAAAGGCTATTTGGATTTAGCAAGAAAGAGATTATTGGTGGCCTTGGAGGGAGTAGCTTCAGTCTGGTCTATGGGAGGAAAGCCAGGTTGTAAAAAAAAGTGCACTAGAAAATAGAAAGTAGAAGGAACCATTGTAAGAAGCATTTTCTAGGAAATGGAAGAGAAAGGAAAACAGTTTTAGAATAATTTGAGTCCATGGGATGGTCAAGTAAAGATTTTTTTTTAGGCAATTGGGGTTAAGTGGCTTGCCCAAGGTCACACAGCTAGTAAGTGTCAAGTGTTTGGTGTGAGGTCAGATTTGAACTCAGGTCCTCCTGACTTCAGGGCCAGTGCTCTATCCACTGCGCCACCTAGCTGCCCCCAAGATTTTTTTTTTCAAGGATGGAATAGATCTGGGTGTTTGTAGGGAAAGTCAATTAAAAGGGAGAAGAAAATTAGAGCAAGACAGCAGGTCAAAGTCTGGCTTAGAACATAATTTCTTACCAGTACAAAGGTCATCCAGGCCTTTAGATGACAGATACCAGGGACCAGTCACTTATGAGGTCCTGGCACCAGATTCATTTGGTGTTCCACATTTCCTATCTGAATTCTACAGGTCTTGCTTATGCCTCCAATGAGATGCGTAACTTAGAAAGCGTCATTTCACATCTCTCAACCTCATTTATAAAATGAATGGGGGTGGATTAGATGACCCCTAAAATCTCTTACAACTCTGATATCGTATTATTCAGCAAATTACAAAGCTTTGTAAATCATTACTTTTGTACTCAGTATGTTTTAATTAGCAAAGATTTTTTTTTTCATCTGTACTTCCATTTAATGAGTTTGATAGAAACACGTGCAGAGTGCATAAACCATCACTAACAGTAGAGGCAGCTAGGTGGTGCATTGAGTGTGTTGTCTAGAAGGACTTGAGCTCAAATCCAGCCTCAGACACTTACTAGCTGTGACACTGGTTAAGTCACTTAACTTCTGTCTGCCCCAGTTTCCTCAACTGTAAAATGAGGATAATAATAGCGCCTGCCTCCCAGGATTGTTGTAAGAATCAAATAAGATTATATTTGTAAAAGCACTTAGCACAGTTTCTGGCACAAGCTTATTTCCTAGAACCCTCTTACGGGTCTAAAACATCTAAGGATTACACAATAAGGCAGCCAGATTACTTTACAGCCACAATGAAGGGCAAGAAATGACATAGGGATTCAGGAAATGTCTGCACCTGCTTAAATACATAATTATCTGTTTACAAATGGCATTTTAAGAGGTATGCTGTTATTTGTTTCAAAAACAAAAAAGGACCAAATACTAGTTGAAAAGTTTCACAAAAGGTTAGAATTTAGTTAATTACTATTTTTGATTTTAGAGGCATCTTCAGCAACTACAGAATCTAAAATATTTGCCACTGAAATTAAAAATTATATATAATTTTGTGTACCTGCTATCACTGTTTTATAATGAATTAGCCTGTCTAAAAAAGAGTCAGAAACCATATGAAAGAAGTTGAGCTAGTGAAAAATATTAATATCAGAACCAAAATTGAGGAGAAATTATTCATTTATATAATTTCTTATTTATAGAAAAAAACTAAAGTCTGTGTATGTACAGTCTATGTATGTATACTTACAAGGTGAAATAGAAGATTGGTTATTAATTTTGTAAACATTATTTTTGCCTGAAATATTTAGATAAGTAATTCAGAGTTGAATTTTTATCTTGTTATACTTTAGTAATTTCTCCAGTTTTCTGAGTTTCTAAGGCCAGCCCGTCTAGACTTATCCTTGAACCCATTCCCTCCTGTCTTTTTCCAATGGATTGCCTGTACCATCATCCTCTTCTGCCTCTTTGTCCCATCTCTCTCTCTTTTTCTCTTTCTCTCTCTCTCTCTTCCTCCCTTCTTCCCACCTTGCCCCCTTTTCTGCTTTACTATACAAGGCAAACCCTTCTACGTGCACAAGTAATTCTATTCAATCCTATCTTCCCCAACAGATTGCCCCAAATCATCCCAACTCTTAATAATCTCTCTCCCCCCATATGTTGGCTGCTTCCCTGTTTCCTACAAAAGAGCCCATATCTTCCTCATCCTCAAAAACTCTCACTTGATCATTCCACCCAGGCCAGTTATCATCCTACATCTTTCTTTCCCTTTGTGGTTAAACTCTTTGAGAAGGCTATCTACTATGGGTACTTTCACTTCCTTCTTTCTCTCCTCTTGACTCTCTGTAGTCTGGCTTCTGACCTCATTATTCAAGTGAAACTGCTTTCCCCAGTTACCAATGATTTCTTAATTGCCAAACCTAATGGCCTTTTCTTGATTCTTATCCTTCTTGTCCTTTGACAATGGTGGTCTCTTCTCTCTAGGTTTTCATGACACAGATCTCTCTTGCTATCCTCCTATCTCTGATCTCTTCCAAGTATTCTTTGCTGGATCTTCATCTAGATTACACCTGCTAACCATGAGTGTCCTCCAAGGCTCTGTCCTGGATCCTCTCTTCTTCTCCCTCAATACTATTTCACCTGTTAATTGTATCAGCTCCCAAGGTTTCAGCTATTATCTCTATACAGATGATTCTCAGATCTTCTTGTTTAGCCCTCAACTCTCTGCTGACCTCTAGTCTCATGTCTCTAACTGCTTGTTAGACACTTCTAACTGCGAACACTGTAGTCAATGAGGCAATAAACATTTATTAAGCCTCTACTACAAAGAAAGGTAAAACAGTTCCTACTCTCAAGGAGCTCACACTTTAAGGGGAGACAACACTCAAACAGCTATGTCCAAACAAATTATATACAGGATAAAATGGGAATAATCAACAGAGGCTATTAAGGGAGAATGGGAAAGGGTTCCTGTAGAAGGTAGGATTTTATCTGGAACTTGAGGCAGTCAGGAGCCAGATAATGAGTAGGGAGAGAATTCCAGGCATGGAGGACAGCCATTGAAAATGCCCAGAGTCAGGAGATAGAGTGTCCTGTTTGAGGAAGAGCAAGGCCAGTGTCACTAGATTATAGAGTATGTAGAAGGGAATAAAATATAAGAAGCCTGGGAAGGTGGTGGTGGTGGGCATAAGATTATATATAAGATTATAAAGGGCTTTGAATGACAGAGGATTTTATATTTGATCCTAGAGGTGAGAGGGAGTCTTGGAGTTTCTTGAGTACAGAGGTGACATGGTCAGACCTGTGCGTTGGGAAGATTGCTTTGGCAGCTGAGTGGAGGATGGCCCAGAGTGGGGAGAGACTTGTGGCAGGCCGACCTACCAGCAGGCTGTCAGAAGTCCAGGTGTGAGGTGTTGAAGGTCTGTAGCAGGGTGTTGCCAGTGTCAGAGGAGAGAAGGGGGCATATGTGAGAGATGTTATGAAGGTAAAACGCATAGGCCTTGGCAATAGTTTGGAAATGGAGGATGAGAGAGAGTGAAGACCAAGAAGGAAACCTACATTATGAGCCTGGCTGACTGAGAGGGAGGATATTAGCACTGTCAAAATTAATAGAAAGTCAGGAAGAAGGGAGTTTGGGTGGAAAGATAATTCAGTTTTTGTTGCTGTTGCTGTCATGTCCAACTCTTTGTGACACTATGAATCACAGCACACCAGTATTGTGCATGGGGTTTTCTTGGCAAAAATACTGGAGAGGTTTGTCATTTCCTTCTCCGGTGGAATGAGGCAATTGGAGGTTGTGACTTACCCAGAGTCACACAGCTACTAAGTAGCTGAAGCTGGATTTGAACTCAGGTCTTCCCGACTCCAGGCCCAGCACTCTAGCCACTGAGCCATCTAGACACCTCCTAATTCATTTTTGGCCACGCCAGATTTAAGACATCAAATAGGGATATCCAGTTTGAGATGTCCAAAAGACCATGGGTGCTGCAAGACTGAAAGTCAGTAAGAGGATGGGGCTGGATTTCTATGTACTCAGGTTGTAAAGGACAAGAATTTAAGAATATCTGGAAGAACCAGTATATTTTTGTGTAAATTGATACACTTGGTCTCCACTTGTTTCCAGTAAAACAACTTAGGGTTGGCTAATGAGTATTTATCAATGAGTTTGTGAATCTCTCCTTGGTATACAGTGGGATGGGGGTGGGATGAAGATTCACTAATTCTGAAGGCTTCCTCTGTACCTCACACATAGGCTATACGGGCCGCACGCCGACCTTCTGCCAGTCGTGCGCCAGTACCTACTTCCCTTAAAAGAAGTACACCACCAGAGTCTTACCCACGCCTGGGTCCTCGGTTCTGAGCCGGATCACCACACAGAGACAAGCCATCGGGAGGCACCAACACCAGAGCTTTATTCAGAGGCCAACACAGCAAACCATCATAGCAAGCCCAAGCAGCAAGGCCAGAGCAACAGGCAGGAGCCAGGGGAGCGCGCACGTGTATGATCTGACCACGCTTGTTCCTAAGTACCTACTTAGCCCCTCCTCCCCAGCCCGCTACTAGCCAATGATTGTAGGGTCAGATACCGGAAGGGGCTGTCTGAGTTTAGCACACCAAGGGGGAAGGGAGTGACGTAGGAGGCTAGGATTGGATACAGGAAGGAGGCATCTGGGATTGACGCATAGACAAGAGTACGTGACCTAGGAAGTCAGACTCAGGAGGGGACTGGGTCAGTGCTGCACAAGGTCAGGAAGGTCACAAGAGGCATCTGGGGATGACGTTGCATATAGGGAGGGGACTAAGCAGAGGGAACTCAGTCCTCTGCCATCCCACTCCCATGTGGCACCGCCCCTTGCCTCAGGAGCTCAGGCTCGGCTACTTCCTTGCACCCAGCTTATCTCATAGCACTGCCCAATTGCCTCATGGCTTCTCTGAATCCAGCCCATCCCAGTACACACGACTCTGCCTACCACAGTCCCTGCCTCGACTTCCAAAATACCCAGATCTTACCTTACCCATGCCACAGCACCCAACTGGCAGCTGCCAACATCAGACAGTCCCTCACAATTCCCCCTTTTTGTTTAATAGAGGGGTGGAGACGGGGTCTCCATACTAGGCCTTCGGTACTGAGTGCCTCTACAAAACCTCTAAGAATCCTAAGAAAACCTCCTAAAATAGTGGGTAGTAACAATAACAGTATAAATGCAAAAGGGGTAACAAATGCCCAATGGGTTACAAAGGAGGGGATGGGGAAAGACATATGCTTAATCCAATCACTAAGGTGATGAACAATATCATCAGTTTCATGTTGGTGCCAAGTGTCAGATATGTACCGTGCCAGTCTAATCAACACCCGCAAAACCTGGAGTACAGAGGAAAGATTTGTAGCCTAGATCTGGGAAAAGGCACAGGTAACATTACATCAAATAGAAAAGAAAAGAGAGTGTCATATACTTTGTGAAATGGTATCGCAAGTGGCGTTATGGTATAAGGGTGTTACACAAATGGATCAATATCAGCCATCGCATGGCAACTGCTATCTCAATTCCAGCCACATAAGTTCATTCCCAATGTCCTGAGTAGCCAATGCTACTTTTTCAATCTGCTCCTCCAGCTGCTGATCAATATCAGCCTGCACTTGGAGGGCTTGGACGAATTTATTGGCCAGTTCCTCTATTTTTGAGGCAAGCAATTGCTGTCCACTATATAAGTCCTGTATCTGGAACTCCTCGAAGATGGATGCTGCCAACGCCAAGTGCCCCCAGCCATTCTCTCGTGTCTCCCAGGGCACTGGAGCTGGTGCAACCTGTGGCAAAGTCCTGATCGCGCAAAAAGTGAAAACAGTTTTACTCAGATTAGACATCCTAACTGTCTTTTCTTTCTGCTCTCTTTGAATTTTCTGCTGACTGTGTTTCTTCTCCTGTCCTTGTTGTCTCTCCCGGGGCTTCTTCAACTCATTTTGTTCTTCTTTCTGGTACCCAGCGGCTCTGGCCATCAGAATCTGTAAGACATAAATACCCCGGCCCTCTCCACAACACTACAGATGGGCCTTGCCAGTTTCCTTCATCGTCCTTCCAGAGGACTTTCTGGTTAAGGGATGGTGCATGTAGTGCTGTTTTTAAAGGGCCAGATGAATTACAAGTGGGTGGTGTTATTAGCTGTAGCATGCTAGGGGATAGGCCCGTGTCTCTATCTAGACAGAGAAAATTGTATGTATATAAAGCTTTATCCACATCTGCTTGGGTAGGCCACCGCCCTGAGCCCCGACCTCCTACTCCCCCTTTTTGTTTACTGAGGGTAGCTTTCAAGCCACTTTGTTGAAAGGAGGTGTATGTGACATTGTTGGACCTGTGCTTTAGGAAGATCAATTTGACAGTTGAGTGGAGGATGGACTAGAGTGTGGAGAGGCTTGAGGCAGGGAGACCAACCAACAGGCTATTACAATAATCTTGGCCCACATCAGGGTGATGGCAGGAGAGAAGGGGGTATGCACAAGAAATGTTACGAGGATAGAAATGATAGGACCTGGCAATAGATTGAATATGGAGAGGAGGATGTATGACATCTGTGTTGTGAGCTCGGATGACTGGGACAATGGTGGTGTTCTTGACAGTAACAGGAAGGAAGAGGAGAGAGATTGGGTGGGGATGGGGAAAGATGAATTCAGTTTTGGACATTGAATTTAAGATGTCTACAGCCTATCCAGTTTAAGATGTCCAATAGGCAGTTGGAGATATAAGATTGGAAGTCAGGGAAAATTTAGGGTTGCACAGATGAGAAAATCATCTGGGAGTTGATGAGATCATCAAATGAAATAGGGAGGGAGGGAGGGAGAAGAGGGCCTACAACAGAGTCCTGTGGGATATCCACAGTTGGTAGGCATGACCTGGATAAAAATCCAGTAGAAGAGACTGAGAAGGAACAGTCAGACAGGTAGGAAGAGAACCAGGAGAGGCTAGTGTCACAAGCATCTAGAGAGAAGAATATGAAAGAGAAGACCATGATGTCAAAGACTGCTCAAGAGTTCGAGAGAATTCAAGAAGGATGAGGATGAAGGAAAGGCCATTAGATTTGGTAACTAAGAGATCACTGGTAACTTTGAAGAAAGTGTTTTCAATTGGATGATGAGGTCTGACCGAAGAGAGTTAAAGCGATAGTGGAGGAAAGGAAATGGAGCCACCTTCTCAAGAAGTTTAGCTATGTAAAGGAGGAGTGATATAGGATGCTAGCTAGGAGGGCTGGATGGGTCAAGCAAGGGGTTTTGGGGGGATAGGGGAGAAATGGGAGTGTTTGTGGGCAATAGACAGGGGGAGGTTGAAGATTTTTAAGAGAATAAAGATGATGGGGGCAATCTGCTGAATAAGATGGGTTGGAATGGTATTACTTGTGCATATTCAGAGAGTTGCCTTTGCAAAGAGAAGGGCCACCTCTTTGTATGAGTCTGGGTTGAAGGAGGAGATAGTGGCATAGGGTCTCTGAGTGATGCTAGACAAGGAGAAAGGGATAAGAGGGAACTCTCAAAGAAGGGCCTTAATTTTCTCAGTGAAATATGGGAAGAGGAGAAAATTATTCCCCGTCAACAAACCAGCAATGTACTACTGCCATAGTAATTCATATATACACATACATAAGTTCTGGCTGTCTAAGTTCATCAAGGTAGGAAACTCAGATTGTAGAAACCCCTCAAAGACTAACTCTTCATTCATGTTGTTGGAAAAGGGTGGCAACAGTAAATGAGGGGAATGTCAGTTGGGATGTACATATAGTAGGTACTTTGCATATGCTGCAACTCTTTATGGCATCTGTGACTCTCTGGAAGGAACCCTGAAATACTGGCAAAATGGGCTCTGGTGATACCATGGATTAAATAGTACCTTGGTCAGAGTGATGAAACTATTCTTGAATCAAACAAACAGGGGATTCTTGAAATTTGAAAGATTCTTGAAACTTGAAACTGTTGTGATCAGCTTAACACAAAGGACAGTAGAACGATTGGCTCTCCTTCATGTTCTGGTGCCACATGATGGCAGGATTTACTGGAACAAATGAGATAGAGAGAGAACCAATACTGCACCTGCTAGAAACCTTTTAGTGCAGAAGGCACTGATCTTTAAACTGTGCAAAGCATAAGTGCACATGAAATGGACTGAAGACATGAATACTTTCATTATGTACCAGTGCTATGTTATAATAAAAATGGAAATATATTTTACTCTTTTAAAAGCAAGGATATTCTATTGCTCTTTGTCAGCAATTTCCTCAGATCCACCCAAGTCATGCAACAGTTTCACAAAGCAATTGTAAAAACTAATTTCATCCCTAAATGCAGATTAGATTAATTAAAAACTGAAATCAAGGAACTACTAAAATCTGAAGAGGAAAAATTCAAAGAATCTGAAGTTGGTGAAAATCTTTACTTAGTACAAACTCTAGAAATGCTGCTTTATAACTGATTGGATGTATAAAACAATGTTGATATTTCTAATGATTTTGAAGAAGAGATGTGCATAGTTATATTGGAATTTCAAAAAGTCCTTTTTGAGTTTGATGGCATGAATGCAATTAACAGACTAATTATGCCAAAACAGAGTAATTCAAAGAATCTGGCCTTTACTATAACTAACATAAATACATAAATCAATGAATTCTCCTGAAATATTTGACAGAAAATGTACAAATATTTCAAAATTTGTGGCCATGGAAAGAATCATTAGGAGAAAAGGTGGAGGTAATCAAGGACTACTCCTATGGGCAGGTGTCAAATTCCACCATGGTAGAAAAACCTTGAAAAAAAACTATTGAAAACTTGCAGAAAGGTAAAGGAAGACTACCTTGATATGTAATTGGCATGTAGTAGAAAATATGAACTACATGTCTCCTGATTAAGGCAAACAAAAAAATGGAATATGATCCACAACACAAAAGTATCAGACATTCTACATTCCTATGCAACACAGTAGATATGGTGCCTGGCCTGGGAGATTTAGAAATTAGATTCAAATCTGGCTTCAGATACTTATTAGCTATGTGCCCTAGGGAAGTCACTTAACTTCCACTGCATCAGTCTCCTCATCTATAAAACAGATAAAATGATAGCACTTATCTTCCCAGGTTTGTTGTAAAGATAAAATAATATCATTATTATAAAGCACTTTGCAAATCTCAAAGTGCTATAAAAATGCTAGTCATTATTATTTTTAATCAGCAATATAAAGCAAAAATCAAAAGGAAAATGTAATTCAAGGAGTCAAAGAAGCAAAAAAAAAAGTAAACAGTTCAATATTAATCAAATGTTTTCTAGAGAGACTTGAAAAGCAAAGAAATCGGAAGGGAGGGAGAACTCCTGAAAGAAGAGGATAAGACACAAGAAGTTATGAAAATGAAAATTAAAAAAAAAACTAGATGAAAGGTGAAAAGGTGTGTATGGGGATATAATGGTTCACAGAGCAGGTATATTATGGAAGGTGACTGAAACTCGTTTGTCCATAAAACTGGAAAGTTTTGGGGCAGATTAGCTATATAATTATTGGCTCAAACATTTACAGTGGTGCCTGAATTACTAGCAACACACTTTGCCAGCTTCTTCTCACACATGCCTGATTTCACTTTTTATTTTTAAATTTTTACGTTTTGACTAGGCAATGGGGTTAAGTGTCTTGCCCAGGGTTACACAGCTAGTAAGTGTCAAATGTCTGAGTCTGGATTTGAACTCAGGCTCTCTTGACTCCAGGGGCATTGCTCTATCCACTGCGCCACCTAGCTGCCCCTCACTTTTGTTTTTTAACAGAAGCCATCATATAACTATTTTAAAAGATGAGACTAAAAAATGAGAAGAGAAGATGAAGTTAAAGATGAGATTATCAGTGACTTCTAAATAGTCCATTACATATTTATATAGTTCATAAAAATAATTCAATGCTTCTATCACTAAAAAAATCCATAAACATATGAAAACAACATATTTATTGAGGCACAAAAAGAGGTTGCCAAGAAGTCCCAGGGAAGTAAAGAGCAATTTATTATTGATTTTGTAATTATTGAACAGGCTGTTCCAAAGTACTATAACATTTATACTTCCCTTATTGATTAGCAAAAAGCCTTTTCTTTAGTTCTATAGCGTTGGTATAGTAATGTATTACAAGTGTATAAAAAAGAACTAAGCATAGTGAGAATGTTAAAATATTTGATTTCCATATAGAAAATTGCTCTCTATGTAAAACATGTCATTAACATAGTAATGTCAAGAACAATTGCTAAAAACATGGCATCTTTCAGGGAAATAGTTTAAGCCCATTATGGTCTACTGAGCCTATTTGTAAATGCATTATTGTTTCTCCTAAATAGAACAAAGTATGGTTTATAAGATAAAAAGGCACTCATAACAAAACATCTTATTAGTCACGTTACTTACATGGATGACATCAAGTTATGTGGCTCTACTGAAAAACACATAACACCTTCAACCTGTGGGGTGTTTCTGCAATTATATCTATTTGGACTTGATAAGGGTAAGATTTTTTTTTCAAAGTAAAAACTTTTTATTGAGAGAGAAAAACAGGGGTGGTTTCGTGGAAAAGGTGGCATTTAAACCTTTTCAACTGAGGTCAATAGACTTGCTCTAGACATGAGCAGGCTCAAGAGAAAATTATTATTATTATTATTGACACATACACTGCCTTAGGGTTTGTAAAGTACTTTACATTGGATTTTCCCTATAAGTATTAATATCTCCATTTTTACAGTTGAGAAAACTAAAGATGAAAAGTGAAGGGTGTCCATGGTCATTTGCCTAGAAGGGTCCGTGCTGTAATTCAAATTCAGGTCTTCCTAACTCAGGGTCTTGCTCTCAATCCACTAGTGACTTATTAATGCAAACTTTGGCATGCCCCGATTTCCTTCTCTCCACTGTTTCCCAATAGTTCATAGTTTTACTCGTTTTTTCCCCTTCCCCTCTTTCTCCAAGTAAATAGAGTTTGTCCTTGAACTCATGAAGACATCACTGGAGCTGAGCAGGCAAAATTCACAAAAAAAGTGAAGCAATTTTTGTCTCTCTGGCTTTAAAATGAAACTTGGGGTAGTTTATTAAGACACAGATGTGGTATGCTCTTATTAGGGAAAGAGAGAGGCTGAAGGTGTTCACCTTGAATTAGAAGGTCCAAATGAACTAATAGATGATGGAGATACTTAAAAATATCTTGGTCCCTTCTAAGCAGGACATAGCAAGCATAAATCTATCAAAGAGAAAATTGCAACTGTATGTGTAAAGAAGCTTACTAACATTCTGAAACCAGAGCTCAATGGGGAAAAAAAAAACATCTAAAGCAAGCAGTACCTGTGCACTATCAGTCTCCATGTACACGTGAAGGAATGTAAAATGAATCATAACAAATCTGGAACGTATTCTAACAAAAATTCATACAAATTTTTTTAAATTCATACAAATTAAAGAAACACAGAGCCCATTATCCCAAAGTAGCTATAAAAAGGTGAACACATCCTCATGAAAAAGGACAAAGGTTGGTAGATATTCTCAAATCACATGATAAATAGACTAAAAACTTAAATATTTTTGGAAGAAGTGTTCATTACTTCACCTAGCTATGGTAAAGGCTGGCAAAGGATACCCACCAATGGATTTGTTTGATGTAAATGCTAGTGGCTTATTTCTGGATTAAGCCTCTGGAATGCCTAAGATCCAGGAGTGGAATGAAAAGGTCCTACAGGACCAACAACCATGTCAATTCAGTCAACCGTATGCTGAGAAATAAACATTGAACAAGTAGCACAGTCATGTGGGCTTGCTTATAGAATGTATAAGCTTATGATGGCAATTCAGGACCAGATAATTTTCAACAGAAATTACATAAAGGTTACCCTCAAGAAGCTGGGACATAGTGATCAATGCAGATTATGCAAAGATGCTATAGAAATTGTGTGGCACATTGCTTACTGAAAGATACAAAAATTTAACCCATACCAAATAACTAGTAAGACAAGACCCAGTGACTAGAAATATATATCAGAAATTCATTATCTTTCATGGGGAAAGACAAATCAACACACTACAAATATGGACTTCAAAATACCCTAGAAAACTCCACAAACAAACTCTATTGGAATTGGAGCTTTATCACTGAATGGATATAACATTGATCCATAAAAAATTTAAGAATAATACTTTTAATAGAAGTAGCCAATTAAGACAAAATACTCACAATTCTAAGCTATATGGAATTAAAAACTTTGTTTTTTAATTCTTAAAATTTTATTTTTTTAACTTCCAAATTCTCTCCTCATCTCCCAATGAAAAGGCAAGAAAACCAAACCCCATTACAAATATCTTTAGTAAGAATCTATTTTGCTTCTTACTACTGCCACCCTCAATCTACTTTTCTTCTTATCCCTCTTTTCTTTCTTTCTTTCTTTCTTTTTTTTTTTTTGGGGTGAGGCGATTGGGGTTAAGTGGCTTGTCCAGGGTCAGACAGCTAGTGAGTATCATGTATCTGAGGCCGGATTTGAACTCAGGTCCTCCTGACTGTAGGGCTGGTACTCTATGCACTGTGCCACCTAGCTGCCCTTCCCCTCTTTCTTTAACTTCTTTCTCACCTATTTCCCTGTTGAATAAAGTGTATTTCTATACCTGTGTGTGTATATATATTCTTCCTTCCTTTTAGCAGTTCAGATGAATGTAAGGGTCATGTCAACAGCTCTTCCTACTATTCCCTCCATCATATAAATTCCTCCTTGTGCCTGCTATTTATGTAAGATAATTTTTCTTATTCTTCCTCTCCCTTCCCTTCTCTTAGTGCATTCTTCTTCCCCACCCAACCCCTTTTTCTTTTGAGATCATTTGTATATGATAGAATCATACCCAGGCCCTCTGTCTAATTAGACTCACTTTAAGATTCCTGATAATGAAGTTATGAGGAGTTACATTATCATTTCCTTATATAAAAATGTAAACAGTTTAACCTCATTTCATCCCTTATGATTCCACATTCATGTTTACCCTTTTATGCTTCTTTTATGTCTTGTATGAGTTTGTATGTCAGATTTTCTACCCAGCTCTGATAATTTCATTAGAGTGTTTAGAAGTACTCTTTTTCATTAAAAGTCCATTTCTTTACCCCTTCTTCTCCCAGTAGGATTATACTCAGTTTTGCTTGTTAGGTTATCCTAAATCCTAGATCCTTTGCCTTCTGGAATATGTTCCAAGCTATCTGTTCCTTTGTAGTGGTGGCTACTAAATTTTGTGTAATCTTGACCGTGGCTCCACAGCACTTGAATTCTTATTTCTGGCTGCTTTAAGTACTTTTTCCTTGACTTGAGAGCTCTGTATTTGACTATAATACTCCTGAGAGTTTTCATTTTGGAGTTTCTTTCAGGAGGTTACCAATGGATTCTTTAAATTTCTACTTTGCCCTCTAGTTCTAAGATATCTGGGCAGTTTTCATTTATGATTTCTTAAAATATGTCTAGATTCTTTTTTTTTTGTTTGTGGCTTTCAGGTAGTCCAATGATCCTTAAACTGTGTCTCCTTGACCTATTTGCCAGGTCAGTGGTTTTTTTCTATGAGATATTTAATATTTTCTTTTTTCCCTAGTCTTTTATCCTTGTGTTATTATTTCTTGATGTCTCATGGAGTTATTAGCTTCCATTTGGCCAATTCTCCAAGAAGTTTTCAAAGAGTTATTTTCTTCAGTAAGATTTTGTACCTCTTTTATCAAGCCATTAATTCTCTTTTCATATCTTTCTTCCATAGCTCTCATTTGATCTTTAAAATCTTTTTTTGCTCCTTTTAAACTTTAACTCTTTTAGATATTCTTTTGGGGCTTACATCTCATCCGCATTTTTCCTTTGATGCTTTACTTGTAAATATTTTAAATTCATTGTCTTCTGTGTTTGTGTCTTGAGCTTCCCTTGCACTGCAGCTCTTTATAGTAGGGTTTTTTTTTCCAGTTTGCTCACTCTTCCAACCTATTTCTTGACTTTGGATTTTATGTTAGTGGTGGGCTCTTAGCACTTCTGTGGGGTGGACATCTTTCCTGAGTTTCTTCTTCTTTCTTTATATTTCTTCTGCTTTCATAGCTCAGTCTGAGGATCTACAAGTGTTTGATTTTCCCAAAGTAGTGTGGTCTAGGGAGAGGTTTGTTCATTGCTCTCCTAGTATGAGTTCTGCAAGTTCCTGACCCAGGTTTGGATTTATTGGCTTACGTGTGGTTGAGAATTTCAGTAGACTTGCTGCAGTCAGTTACTGTTAGCTTGCTTGGTGATTCTGCATGTTCAGAGTAACTGGTCAGACTTTTAGTCTCAGATTCCTGCCCTGATTATTCCACTGAAGGCTTATGCTTTGGTCTAACTCTAGAACTGAGTCACTGCTCTGCTATTTGGCTTAGAGCCTCAAAGATACATTTCCAGAACTTGTTTGTTGGTCAGTACACAACTAGGGCCCATGCTTCCAATCTACTACTTTCAATCCTAAATCTGTGACCTGGAACTGGGTCCTTTGATTAGTGCATAAATTGGATTTAAGTGAGGCAGAGTTGCACGAAGTTGCTGGCCTCACTCTCTCCTCCAGTGTCATCACAGTCCAGTGGCAGGATAGAATCAAGAAAACTGGTGATGGCTCAAGATGCAGTGGATGACTTTGTTGTCTTCAATTTCTTACCAAGCTCTAAGTACTCCACAGCAACTGCTTTAGCTGCCTTCATGGCCACTGGGACAAATTGTTCTCATCTGCCCATTCTACCAGGGGAAGTCTTTACATGCTTGGGGTTGGGTAATGGGTGACAGAGCAACTAGATGGTACCTGTTACTACAACCAGAGGTAGTTCAGGGATCCCTTGGGATCTTTTCCTGCCCTGCTACTCTGCTCTGGCCCTCTTTCTGTTCCTGGAAACTGGAATGCTCCCTGCTGCTACTACTACCATTGTGCTTACTCCTGGATGGACTCCAAGCCCAGTGTTTGCAGACCTGTCTATCAGTCTCCCTAGGTTTGGCTGGGACAATGACTTACTATGACTTTTTCTTGGCTTTCCTGATCAGAATTTGGACAAGTGCATTTTCTACATTGTTGTGGTAGAGGGGTGCTAGGCAAGTTAGATAAAAATGTTTCTTCTTACTTGGCCATCTTGATTCCACTCCCTTGCCTAGTTTTCTCTGGAATGAAAAACTCGTGACATATAGGGTGTCCAAAAAGTCTTAGTGCAGTTTTAAGCGGCTGAACTTCACAACTGCACTAAGACTTTTGGGACATCCTGGATAGAACCCTACCAGAAAAAAAAATCAAAATCATGTGGGAACAGCATGAGGTACCTGTCATCTCTGTCAACCTGCCTGCTACTGGAATTGTCTTGGGAAAGTTTTTTGTGAGCCAACAGACTCAATGAGTTTAAATCCCAGTAATTTTATTCACTTGCAAAAGACATTTATTGACCTGTTAAATAGTCTATAAAACATTAAATATAAAAGGAAGATATCAGGGCACTGAATTGTCTGAGGACTTTTTCTATCTGAACTCCATGAAAAAGATTAGAAGAATGACATGAATAATGATAATAGTTCATATTTACATAATACTTTTTAGTTTCCAGAGTACTTTCCTCATGGCAACCCTGTGATATCATGAGTAATAATAATAACAATAATAATAACCTGCATCTGTGTATTAATATTAATATAGTTTATTTTAATAAATCAACATATAAATATATGAATACATTTACATATTAAAGTTCACAAAATGTTTAACAAATATTGTCTTACTTGGTCCACATAACAACCCTGGGAGGTGGGTGCTTTTATTATTCCTCTTTTTCAGGTGAGGTAAGTTTGTGACTTGTCCAGGGTCACGCACCAGTGTTGGAGGCTGGATTTGAACTCAGGTTTTCTTGACTCAAAGTCCAAAATTCTATCCGCTGCACCACCTAGTATTATTTTCTGCATTTTGCAGCTGAGAAAGGGAGCTTGGGGTGGGGTGTGGGGGTGGAGAGGTGACTCGTTTAACATAAGCTACTTAGTGGAAAGAACTCAGGTTTTCTGATTCCAAGTCAAGTCCTCTTTCTACTATACTAGAAATTTATATACTTGATTTCTACTATAAATTTATATACTATACTAGATTTCCACTATACTTTCTATTGTAATGCAAATATCTATTGGTTGCCCAAGGGTGGGATAGAGGCAGAGTAGGTTCCAGGAATCTTATTATGGCTTAGACAATTGAGATTCATATCATGTTTGCTACTTTCTACCTGGATGATCTTGGGTTAGTCATTTAATCTTTCTGGGTCTCAGCTTCCTCATCTGTAAAATGAAGCAGTTGGACCAGATGGCCTCTAAGGTTCCTTCTGGCGTTAAGGCTCTGATCTATGATTCCTGTTTTGTCACCTGCCTAATAAAGGCTGAAAGGTGCATCTAGCCCACGACTGTTTCTTCCATTAGACTACCACAGTGTCTGAGAGTCTATGATTCTATCATTTGATGCCTCTTTGAAGTAAGGCATTCAAAGTGCCTATAAGACTGCATGTTAGCAGAGGGGAAGGGTGCATTTTAGGTCGTTATGTTATTTCAGTCTCAAGTTTTTGTTCTTTGTGCTCAGAGTTCCTTCCTTCCAAGCCTAGTTCAATCAACGTTCAGCTCAAACACCACCTGAGGTCCTTCTTGATTCATGATATTCCTTTCCCCCAAATTGCTTGGTATTTATTTTGTACATATTCACGTGTACATAGTCTCCCTTAATAGTATGTAAGGAGGTCCTTGAGGTCAGGGACCATTTCATTTTTGTCACTGTATCTCTAGCACCTGGTACAGATAACTCTAACTCAGGAGGTAGGTGTTAATAAGAAAACGCTTATTTAATACTTGTTGAATGATTGATGTTAGTCACATCTGATTTGAGACAAGTTACTTGGGTAGAAAGAATGTAGGCTTGGGAGTTGGTCAAGATGGTTCTATTCTCTAGCTTTGTGACTTTGGGGATGACACTTTCCTGATTTGAGCCTCAATATCCCCATCTGTGAGATGAGAGGATTGAATTAAATGGTCTCTAGGCTTTGTTTTGGCTTGGACTTTCTCTGTTCTAAGATTTCTTCTAACTTTAACAGACTTTTTTATGTTCTAAGATACCTCCCAGCCCAGATATTCTATGTGCCAAGATCCCTTGCAGGACTGACTTTATGTAATCATATGTGAATTTGTTAGTTTATTAGACTAGAGGTTTGAAGGAAAGAGTTCCAGATTTGGAGTCAAAGGACCTGGGATGTAATTTCGGTTTTTACCACTAACTTTCTGACATTGAGAAAGTCTGTCAGTCTCTCTGGGCTTCAGTTTCCTCATAGAATCAATGATCTCTAAGGTCCCTTCTAGCCCTATTTCGATAATCTTATTTCTTTCACAAGTGTATACAAATTATCCTTGCTAATATGCTGCAACCTCCGTACATGTATCCTATACCTCTTTATTGGCCTTTGGGTCTAATGTAATTTTGCTTCTGAAATTATGGTACTCCATGATTTGTATTCGTAAGCATCACTGGGAAAATGTTAATGTTAAAAAGATATTTTTGGCAGCAAAGAGTAGCTTGGGATTATTGAAATCATGACACAATTTCTCAAATCAGTTTGATAAATACAACATGGATGGGGTAAGGCTAGGAAGTAACATCTTTAAAAATAACTGGGAACTTTACTGAATTACTAGCTCAAGATGAGTCAACAATGATATATGCCAAACAAATTCTTCCCAACCCCCAAATGTGAACTTAGACTTGTATTGATGGAAATGTATTATCCAAGATGAGGAAAGGTTTGTATTAAATCATGGTTAAATCTGGAGTATTGTGTTCCATCCTTTGAACCACATTTTAGGAAGATAAATTCATTATTACTCATTCATCCATTTATGAAGTGGAGGTGGCCAGATCCTGCAAGATTAATCTGGTGTTCCATATTTCCTTTCTGAAGCCCGCATATTTATATCCTGCCACAAACTACTTGTATGACCTAAGTTGGAGAACATTCAGAACAGAATAGCCTGAATGGTACCAGAAAGTTCCTTTAGGCCATGTGTAGATCCACTTAATAAACTGAGGATGTTTAGCAAAGGGAAGAAAAGACATATTGGATATGATACCTGTCTTCAAGCATTTACATTTGTCACATGAAGAGGCATTAAACTTGGTCGTTTAACTCCAGAGGGCTGAATTAAGATCAGGGGTGGGGAAGAGAGTTATGAAGAGGCAAATTTAGGGTTGATAGTAAAAAAATTTTTGCTAATGTTTACAGCTAAATGAAAATGCAATGAACTACCTTGGAAAAGAATGAGCCCCTCATGTTGGAAATGTGCAAGCAAAGGGGAGATGGCCTTGTTGGATGTCTTGTAGAAAATTAAGAGGGGATTCTTGTCCATTCATTCCCATTTGAGATGGACTAGATGGCTTCTGACATTGCTAACAACCCTGAGATTCTGAATATGGTGTTTTGTCTTTATTATCTCAGTAGCAGTTTTGAGGATAAACCCTTTATAGCAACACTCTGAGCTGAGTGAACCAGTAAAACTAACAATGATGTATATGATTATCCTAATCTCCAGTAAGTTGGAGGTATCCTGTTGCAAATCATGTCCAGCTAAAAGCATATGAACACACACATACAACATATACACACATACTCGCAAAACTTTTTACTGGCCCACACCTTGATTTATTTTAGGCTGGACATATTCCCCTTTTGTGTAAGTGTTGATAGGAAATATTGGCATCAACTATGCTTATAATTAAGGAGAGGACTGTTCTCCACAAGGAGACTCTCATTGTCACCATTTTTTGTGTAAGGCAATCTGAGTAAGGCAACTGGTTATCCTTCTACGTATTTTTAAGAACCCTCAAACCACTAGATAAATCAGGCTATATAAGAAAGCATATGAGTCAATTTTTTTTTCATGGTTGTCACGTAAAAAAAGTGACCACTGAAAATATTTTGGCCCAATAATTTCTAGGCCATGGTATTTTCAGTAGTCTCCATTACCTTGAAAAAGTTGGAGAATTTAACAGAGGAAGTTCAACGGGGATCAAAGGGACAAACTATGAGTAGGGAAGTCCACTTGATAATCTTATAACGATATCCTGAGATAAGGTGGTTTGATGACAAACAGAATATCCTTTGGAGTACTTTAATATGCCATTACTTCTGGGAGAGTATAAACTTTCCAAGTGCATCCTTTTTACTTTGTTTCTTTTTCTTCTTTTTGTTGGGCAATGGGGTGAAGTGACTTGCCCAGGATCACACAGCTAGTAAGTGTTACGTGTCTGAGGTTGGATTTGAACTCAGGTCCTCCTGAATCCAGGGCCAGTGCTCTATCCACTGCGCCACCTAGCTGACCCTGCTTTCTATCTTTAAAAGAAGAAGAGAGGGGCCATGGCTGTGACTCCTGTCCCCTAAACTTGTATTGAGTAATTCAGTAACAGAGCGATAGTGATAACCAAAAGATTTAATGAGTCTTGGAATTCTTGAACAAGTCAGAGAAAAATCAGTTTTCCCCCTTCTGGTAGACTCTGGCCGGATAATTTCTACATTGCTCATTGTTTGTGGACTCCTAAAATGAACAAGCCTTTCTGACACAGTCCACCCTAGGTTTTTGGTTTGGTTTGCAGATGGGGTAGAGTGGGAGCTGGAAGTGGGGAGGCAAGTGTTGTTATCACTAGAGCAGTTTATTTTTTCAACAGAACTACTCGAACCTCTATTCTGATGGCAGCCTTCCTTTCCGCTTCCCCCTCCAGCAGAACTTTTTTTGTGCCACTTCATCTGAATTTAAGGTTTTCTCCAGTCAAATGGGATAGCAATCTCTGTTTTTCCTTCTTCTTCCAGTTACACAGGCCACATCTCCAGGCCTTGATTTGATGATTAGGCTACAGTGCTCTTTCCATCTATACTCCAGGCCTTAGTCAATACCTGAAATGCCAAGCAATTCTCCCCACCTCTCCCTCACACCCTCTAATTGGTATCTTTCCAAGACCCCGCTGACAGAGAACTTGTTGCCATTGGAGCTGTTCTAGTGGAGACTTTTTCTTGTCCCCTCCCCTCTTCCCTCCATCCTTTCCAGGGGAGAGAAATGAAAGAAAGGTGAGGAGGAAACGCCAGCAAGTTTTGACAGCTGCTGAGGAAGACTAATCGGTTTCTAAGGAAACACAGAGGCAGCAGCCATTTTAGTGGCAGATGCCGTATGAAAAATAATGACACTGACAACACATCTCTCTCCCCCCGCCCCCCTCGCCTCCCCTCCCACATCCCCCTCAAACCGTTGCACCGAGCTGTGGGCCGGGCTGGCGCCAGTGAGAGCCAGGTGGGAGAAGAGCAAGCGAACCAGGGAGTGAGCCAGTTCCCCTGGCCCGGCCACCTGTCGCACAGCAGCCACCTACCCTGGGGGCACTGCGAAGCTCTTCACTCCCTGCCTGCTCCAGGCAAGAAGACGCACCTGGGACCCGCACTGCGGTCTGCTCCGCTCTGCAGTCGCCACCGACCGCTGCTGCTCAGCCCCAGCCCGGGGAGCCCTGGGAGCCCTGGGAGCCCTGGGAGCCCAGGGAACCGGGGCGGGGGTTTTGAGGCCAGCCCTTGGAGCTGCTCACGCTTCGCCAGCCCCCACTCGGCTATCTGCCCCTCCTCTGCCTGAAGGCCGCAGAAGCCAAGCTGAGAGGGAGGAACTGGGGCTGGGGGGAAGGGAGGGGGATGTAGAGGAACCTACTGCTTACTGCTCTCTGGGCGAGAGGAAGGAGAGGAAGGAGGTGGTGGTGGTGCAGGGGGTAGAGAGGAAAGCCAGCTGGAGAGGGAAAGGCACCGACACACAAGGGAGGTGGCTGACTGGCTCCCTCTGACAGCCCGACATGGTCGCTGCACACGCTGCCCATTCTTCCTCCTCCGCAGAGTGGATCGCCTGCCTGGATAAAAGGTATCACAAGAACTCTTCCCCACCCCCCAACGCCCCGTTTTCCCCCAACCTCGTCCCCGCCCCCCCTCCATCCCGGGCTGCAGCAGCAGCAGCAGCAGCAGCAAAGAGCTGCTGGTTGCATTGCGGCGCCAGGCATCTCTGCATCCCATGCCTCCTTTCCTAACACCACCACCTGCTTCTTTGGAGATGAAGAGCAATCAGAGAGCCCGCAAGATTCCCGGGAAGAAGAGGGGATGGCGAGGGAGGAATTGGGGGAGTGCAAGGGGAGGGGCCGTGGCCCAGCATCTCGCTAGGGCATGCTAGGAGAGATACTCTCTCACCCACCCTGTTGGAGTAATAATACACGTGGTGAAGGAAAACGAAATGTGGTTATCTTTTAAAAAAAAAAAAACAAAACACCCCGCCAAATCCTCTATCTGGCCCCTCTATGACCTTCAACAGCTGTCTCGAAGCTGATTCTTTAGGGAACCCCACTTCTATTAGTGCAGGAAGGCGGAGGGAGAAAACATGATATTTGACTGGCAGTTTGGACCAAGGAGGAGGGGGCATTTTTCTTAAATAACTCCTTCCTGAGGTTTGGGATAAAAGATAAGGCAGCCTAGTGATTCTTTTCTTGCTCTGTGAATCAAAATATTGGGGCCCAGTTGAAAATTTCAAACGCTTTTGCACATTTATTCACAGCTCTCTGCTCAAGATCTGTGCATTAGATAGGTCATGAGGCCGCCTGGCTACTTTGGTTGTTTTGTTTGTTTGTTTTTGTTTTTGTTTTTGTTTTTGTTTTTGTTTTTGTTTTTGTTTTTGTTTTTGTTTTTTTTGGCCATTCTGGTAAAGAGATACCCTTCCTTTTGCCACATAAACAAGCAAACAGCCAGATCGTTTTAACTTCTAAGTAGAGTTCCATTAAGAAGGATTCTGTGTGTGTATTGGGGGTGGCGGTGTAATTTTCCCAGGCTATGACAAGATAATTTTGTGTTTGACCAGATTGTGGGTTTAACAGTAAACATTACACAGTATGTAAGACATCATAGTTTATTACCCTGATTAAAAGGTGCTGCATCTGAACTGTGCTTAGAATTAAAATCTAAACAAGGGATCTTGAAGAGAAAACCATTTCGAATTTTAGAGTTTGAGATGGTGCTGGTGGGGAATATTTCAATGTCATGTTGCTATCTGCATAACATCTCTATTTATAGTTGTGTGAAGTATTGCGTTCTGCCATATTGAAACCTTTACAGTGATCAGATTTGTAACCAATTAGAAATCGGAAATCTGACATATAGGTTGTATGCTCCAAAATGATAGAAGTTTGTAAAAGATTTAAGCATGTGGAAAAAGAGGAAAGCTATATGTTTTTAAAAATCTAATATAGCTGACAAACATTTAGGGAAAAGTCTGACTTTCATTTGCCATATACTAGCAAGATTCTTGGCAAAGGGTGCCCCTATTTATGTCTAAAACAATATGTACTAATATCAGAGGAGTCACATGCAATAAATAGCAAGAAAATTTCAGTGACAGTTAAATCATACAAAATTATTTCCTAGAACTAGGAGCATTTTAAAATGAATAGTCTGCTAATGTGGTGAATAATCTGAATTTAATTGTTTATGAAAAAATGGTTATAAAAATAGAAAACCTGGCTCCTGCACTTAAAGCATCTATAAATTAACTAGTTATTAATGCTTTCTAATGACATGTTTTTAAAAATAATAAACTTTATTTTTCTATTTGCCCTAAGGTTTAATATGTGATCTCTTTGCATGTTTATGATGACTAATAATTCACCGGGAACCTTTTAGATAGCATTTTCCTATGATAAAATCATATGGAAAAGTCAGTACTTAACTGTTCTATTTTTGAACGGATTCTTTTTGTAATGTTTCTGTCCTACTGAAACTGTTTGAAATTTGATTTTTAAAATATAGAGCTATTATTAACCAATCTGTCATCAGCCACAATGGCTAAAAATCTGCAAGTTAAAAGAAACCTTTAGTGTTTAATTACTTAAACAATGTTAAAGAGTTTCTCTTTGGAGTATAGAGAAAAGAGTAATAGGCTATATATAAAGCTGGAGACCAGGGTTCTAGCACCAGTACCGGTAATAACGCAGGATGTGATTTTGGGCAAGTCAGTTCACCACTGTCTGCCTAAGCTTCCTGAGAGGCAGCGTGGTGTAGTGGATAGAGTGCTGGACTCGGAGTCAGGAGAGACCTGGGTTTGAATCCCACCTCTGACACTTCCTAGCTGTGTGACCATGGGCAAGTCACTTAAAATCTCAGCGCCTCAGTTCCCTCATCTGTAAAATGGGGATAATAATACCTGTAGTACTTACCTCCCCGGGAGAATATAATGATGAGGTAAGTACTACAGGTATTATCCCCATTTTAGAGATGAGGAAAACCTTACGGAGTTGTGGTCAGGATCAAATGAAATAATGTATGAGAAGTGATTTGCATACCTTGAAGCCATATATAAACAACCAACAACAATTATTATTAGTGGTATCTATAAAATAGGGGTAATAATACCTGCCCTGCTTATCCCTGAGGGATGTTGAAGGATCAAATGAGCCAATGCACTTGAAATCACTTTGCGAAACCTAATGTAGTATAGAAGTATAATATGGTATTGGTTTATGATAGCAATGACAACTTTACATTTCTCTCACTATTTCTAGAAGGTACTGTGTCTTGATGTGGATATATAGTAAGTGATGAATAATGCATATGACTACTGATACAGAATCTAGTTTTATCCACGAAGGAGTTTATAGTCTTCTTTCTTGTTCTTGGTTGTAGACACATAACCTGCAGTGTCTCAGTTGACTGGCATGTTTAAATGTCAAGAGAGATCACAGGCTAAACCAGACAACTTAGCTATCCTGATGTGTCAAGAATATTGTGATCTTTTCTAGCCAGCTGATGAATTCTTTAAATATTAATGTTTTCATTTTAAAAGATGCTTTGTGTGTAGTTACTTTGTATCTGTCTTACCTAAGTAGATGCTAGGGTCTTTCTTAATTTGGGTTTAATTTAAGAGGCTTTTTGGAAGCCCCTTAAACAAAATATATATATTAATCAAACTCTGGGTCCTTAATATGAGATTTTATGGAGGAGACAAAAGAAGTATGTCAAAGAATATGCCATTGGTGTGTTTGGTAACTAACTCAGGGTAGTTTGGGGCAAATCACTTAACACTGACTCAGTTTCCTCTGGGGTAGCTCCGTTGTTTATAAGAAGTTACTCCCTAGTTGGGAAGATCATGCTTACAAATAAATGAAATAACCAGACAAAAATATGATGTATCAGGGAAGCTTCAAGCTTCAAGCCCTCTGCTCTTCCTTTACCTAGAGACCTTACACTCTCACTTTCTATTGTGACCTCTGCTTGGATCTGACCTGACCTGAATTCCATTCTCCCAGCTTCAATAACCTTCTGCCTCACCTCCCACTTTCAATTAGTCACCATAACCTGCTTGATTTCCCTGTTTCTTATATGATATGGTGTTAAGTCCTACCATAAGCCCGGTTGCCTTTCTATAGATAGCTATGCTCCATTTTATCAATGCCTTCATTTAAAATGTGGTGCCCAGGACCAAAGATGCAAGGTTTCAGGACTAATTAGTCAAAACTTGAGTTTAAAACTATTAAACTATATCTCTCTCATCCTGTACTTGTGCAGTTGATTTGTAAAAATGTAAGTGAATGACTTGTTATTTATTTATTTATTTATTAATATTAAGCTATTCCAGGGCAGAGACTGTAATTTTTCATCATTGTACCATCAGTGCCAAAACATAATACTTTCACATAGTATATACTTAATAATTGTTTGATGAATGAATTGAATCCTTATTAAAATTAATATTTCTAACCTGTTGAAATTTTTTGGTCCCTGATTCCATCACATAAAGGTATTGACTATTCCTCTTAACTTGGTTTCATAAATATGCTACCAGTTTATCCTTCCATGTCACTTACACCAATACTGAAAAGGAGAGGAACAAGGAAAAAAGTTGGTGGCATACTGTCTGAGACACTTTTAGGTTGCCATTAATAAAAACTCTTTGAATTCAAGTTGTTTAGAGACAAATCCAACTAACTATATTATCATCTATTTAGCATATCTTTCTTATTTTGCTTTTTATTTTAATGTAATATTTTATTTTTCCTCAATTACAAGTTGGAACAATTTTTAAACATTTTAAAAAAAGTTTTGAGTTCCAAATTCTGTCCCTTCCTCTCTCCCTCCCTCGCCCTCTCCCTGGGATGGTAAGCAATCCGATATAGTTTATCCATATGCAATCATGTAAAACACTTAGTCATTTTGTGCAAGAAGACTTAAATGAAAGAAAGGAAGGAAGCAAGGAAGGAAGAAATAAAGAAAGGAAGGAAGGAAAGTAGGAAAGAAAGAAAGAAGTGAAAAATAGTATATCATATATTTCTTCATCCTGTAGCCAAGGATATAATGAGAAATGACGTTAACTGTTTAGCTGAAATCCACACATACTATGGCATGTCTGTATAATTTCCCAGATCTAGTAGTGTGGGAACTCTATCAAATAAAGAAATGAGCTGAGTTTTACATAACTTTCTCCTGGTGAACACAGAGATTATTGCTTGCCTTTCTAGGTCTTCACAAGGTCTCTATTTAATAATCCATCCTATAATTTTGCTTATTAGATTATAAACTTCTTGAGGTCAAGGACAAATCCTTATACTTAATTTGATCACCCATAGCACCTAGCATATAATGTTGGGGGTGAACAGAGGGTGAATGCACTGTAATGGAGTGAGGAGGCACTATTCTCAGCTTTCACCTGGTGGGTTGGGTGATCAGTCACTCCTACTTTTGAAGTTTTCACAGCAGGGAAAACACTGGGCTCCTCTTAGTGTGAAAATAAAATAATACACATATTTATTATATCCCTGGTATCACTTTTTTCAGCTGCACCTCAGTGTTAGTTATTCCACACCTGGCCTGTCCAAATTAGAGTTTTATGGTTTTTTCTGTTGTTTGTGTTTGCTCTAGTTGCCTAGCAACATCTTTTCTCCTGTTCTGAGTCTCCTAACACCAACACAAATCAAAAATTGTTCAAGGGCAAAGAAATGTGTATAATGGCTCACACTTTGTTTCTTTTACCCTCAGCAGGGACCTGTTTCTGGGGTGTTATTGTTACAGCTCACTTCAAGATCTTTGCCTTGGGGTCTTTGGACAATTCAGCCTGTGGTTGGCCTTACAAGTTATCATATATAGTATATATATGGAAGACCTATGACTTGCATGGCCTTGGAGAGGTCCATTATCATATATACCCATAGCTCTATATAGTAGGGAACTTCTCTAAGGGAAGGGGAATATTACAAAATGTGGGAATATTACAAAATTCAGGAATATAATAAGCAAGCAAAAGTTTCTCTCTTTCTCTCTCCTCCCCCTCCCCATTTTGTTGTTCAGTCATTTTTCAGTTATATCTGACTTCATGACCACATTTGGGGTTTTCTTGGCAAAGGTACTGGAATGGTTTGCCATTTCCTTCTCCAGCTCATTTTACAGATGAAGAGACTGAGGCAAAAAAAGGTTAAGTGACTTGCCCAGTACCACACAGATAGTAATTGTCTGAGGCCAGACTTGAACTCAGAAAGATAAGTCTTCCTCATTCTAGGGCCAGCACTCTAGCCACTGCACCACCTAGCTGCTATATATGTATATATGTGTGTATGTGTCTGTATAGGTATATATGTGTATTCAGTATTTATATAACACTTTAAGGTTTGCAAAATGTCATGTCTATATTGTTTCATTTGATCCTCATAATAAACCTGTGACGTACATGCTATTGTTTTGTTTATTATTATTATTAGGAATAGGATAGTAGATATAGAGCAAAGAAGAGCCTTAGTCAACAATAATGGTGATGATGATGATGATGATGATGATGATGATAAACACTAGTATTTATGTAACACTTTAAGGTTTACTGAGTGACTTGCCTATGGTTACACAGGTTCTAAGTATCAGGGTAGGATTTGAATTCTAGTCTTTGGACCCCAGAGTCAGTCTTCTTTATCTTGTACCACATTGTTTCATGTCTGTGTGTATGTGTGTGTGTGTCTCTGTGTTATGTAATACATTTTTGTCTTCAGCATGCAAGATTTCTTATGCAGTGGCATTACTCTTCAATTATATCACACATGTATGACCAGAACTTATGCTGACTCAAAAAAGTCACCATCTGAGCTGCAATATGACTCCA
Source organism: Vombatus ursinus (assembly GCF_900497805.2). NCBI lineage: Eukaryota > Metazoa > Chordata > Mammalia > Diprotodontia > Vombatidae > Vombatus > Vombatus ursinus. The sequence continues at coordinate 43,949,600 of NW_020954557.1, read as the reverse complement.
ATATAAATGCATCGATACATTTCTGTATTCATGATCATACTGAGTTCAGATTCCCATCCTTTAGTACAGATCTTAACCTATTCATGCTCTCCCCTTCTATGGAATTCTTGTCTGTACCTTTTCAGCAATCTACCATATGATTCTAGCTAACATGATGGAAGCTTCCTCCAAATCTTTTATTATTTAATAGATATCGTAGCAACATTTGGACTTCCCACATGTTATCACTTGCTCTCATTATCTGATCAGTCCAGCTCATTTTCTACTTATACATTAATTTGATAATACCTTTTATATCACTTTATACCATCAATCATCATTGGTATTTACTATAACTTTTTTATTCTGTTCCATTGTAAGTGTTGCCCTTTGAATCACTTGCCATTTGATTTTTTTTGAAATTGTAGTATCCTGTAATTTTGAACCATATAACACCCCCAGAAGGATACTGCAATTGAAAAGATGGACTTTAGTGTCAGAGAATGAGCTTGAAGTAGATTATAATTGCTAGGATGATCGTGAGAAGGAGTAGCTGCTCAACTTTTATCTTGCTTCTGTTTTTTTTTCTGTCAAAGATTATCATCTTTGAACTGGAAAGGAGAAAATAAAAGTGGCTAACAAGAGTTGATAATTTACAAGACATTAATAAAGATAATATTAATATAATAAAATATCATAAAGATGAGATAATAAAGATAATAAATGAAAATAGATTAAGAAAATATCTAGGGGTCTTTGTTCAATCAATAAACATTTATTAACTGTTATAGCAGTCACTGTACTAGATATTGGAGAAACAAATACAAGATCAAGATAGTCCCTGCCCTCAAGGGAATTTACATTCTACTGGGTGAAAGGGTACAGAGCGTGTTTACAGATAAATAAATATAGGATACATACAAAATAAAAATATGGTGTTGGTGAGGCATTGCTGATAATTGAGAGAGTCAGCAAAGACCTTTTGAAGAAATGCCACCTGAATGGAACCCTGAGAGGAGCTAATAGTTTTAAGAGATGGTGGGAAGAGGCATGTGGGATGGACTTTACAAAGGCATATAGATGAGAGATAGAATGTCACATATAGGGAAGAAACAGCAATTTGGTCAGGTGGGGTTAAATGTAGAGTCCTCCGGGAGGAGCAATGTGTAACAAGTCTTCTATATAAGGGAGAAACACTAGAAACCTTTCCCGTAAGTTCAGAGGTAAAGCAAGAATTTTCCTTTTCATTCCTATTATTTTATATAGTTCTATAGCAATAAGACAAAAATAGAAATGAAAGGAATAAGCATAAGCAAAAAGGAAACAAAATACTTTAGTGGGAACTTGCTTTTTACTTTACCTCTAATTGTGTACTAAGACTGTCACCTTTCATGAAATTTAAGGTACCTGGGGAAGCAGTATCAGACTTCAAACTATATTACAAAGCTATAAACATCAAAAGTTTGGAACTGGCTAAGAAAGGGAGTGAATGATAAATGAAAAAGATCAGGTACACAATACATAAATTACCATGGTAATTTAGTGTTTGATAAACCCAAAGAGCCAAGCTTTTGGGACAAGAACTCATTTGACAAAAATGGCTAGGAAAATTGGAAAGCAGTTTGGAAGAAACTAGGCATAGCCAACATCTCACTCTATATACGAAAAGAAGGCCAAAATGGATACATGGTTTAGACATAAAGGATAATATAAGTAAATTAGGGGAGCATGGGAAAATGTGTCTGTTAGATCTTTGGATAAGGGAAGAATTTATGACCAAACAAGTGATAGAATCATGGGAAGCAAAATGAATGATTTTGATTAAATTAAATTAAAAAGTCTTTGCACGAACAAAACTAATGCAGCCAAATTAGCAGGAAAATAAGAAACTAGGGAAATTTTGTAGCAAGTTTCTCTGAAAAAGACCTCATTTTTTAAAAATATGGAGGACTGAGCCAAATTTATAAAAATAAGAGCAATTCCCCAATTGACAAATGGTCAAAGGATTTGAACAGTTAGCAGAAGAAATCAAAGCTATCAATAGTCACATAAAAATGCTTTAAATCACTACTGATTAGAGAATGCAAATTAAAACAACTTTGAGGTACCACTTCACATCTATCAGATTTGCTAACATGATAGAAATGGAAAATGACATATGCTGGGCGGGATGTGGAAAAATTGGGACACTAATGCATTGTTGATAGTGTTGTGAACTGGTGCAACCATTCTAGAGAGCAATTTGGAACTACATCTAAAGGAACATAAAACTGTGCATATCCTTTGACCCAACAATACCACTATTAGGTCTATATCCCAAAGAGATCAGAGAAAAGGGAAGAGCTCCTATTAATACAAAAATATTTATAGCGGCTCTTTTTGTAGAGGCTAAGAGTTGGAAATAGAGGGGATGCCCATCCATTGGGGAATGGCTGAACAAGTTGGGGTATATGATTGTGATGGAATACTATTGTGCTGTAAGAAATGACAAGCAGAATGTTTTCAGAAAAACCTGGGAAGACTTCTATGAACTCATGCAAAGTGATGTGAACAGAACCAGGAAAACATTGTACACAGTAACAGCAATATTGTAAGGATGATCAACTGTGAAAGACTTAGTTATTGTGATCAAGACAATGATCCAAGATAATTCCAAAGGACCCATGATGAAAAATGTTATCCACCTCCACAGAGAGAACTGATGAACTCTGAATGCAGATTGAAGCATATTTTTTAACTTTCTTTATTTTTCTTGTTTTTTTTGCAACATGGCTAATATGAAAATATGGTTTGCATGATCTCACATGTATAATCAATACCAAATTGCTTGCCTTTTCAAGGAGGGGGGAGGGGCAGGAGAGAGGGAGAGAATTTGAAACTTAAAATTGAAAAAATGCTAAATTTTTTACATGTAATTGTAAATATTTGATGAAATAAAATTTTAAAAATATATTTTTAAAAAGGTACATTGGAGCAAGGTGAGAAAGGCCTGTTAGAGATTGGACCTTCAGTGTGATCTTCTGAGATTACAACCCTGAGGCTTGGTAAGGATGGCACTGCCTCCTTTCAGTTAGCCTGATAGCTTTATCTTGAGAAAACACTGAAATTTGCTACTTGCTCTCATTTTATGTGGAAGAACAGTATTCTCACTGTCTCTACCTCTCAGTCTTTTCTCTTTCCTATCCCTATCACCTTCTCCTCTTCCCCTCTCCCCCTCCCCCGACTCAGACCCCATCCCTGATCTTTGTGGAAGCTTTGAACTGCTCTGTGTATGAGCAGTTTATCTTTCCCTAGATTTCCTGCAGGCCCACCATCTTATTGCCAGGCTTATGGTAGACATCCAATTGGCTTTAGCCTTCCTGCAGTTCAGAGCCTCTCAACTCAAGTGATCCACTAGCTTTAGCCTCCTGGTAGCAGGGCCTACAGATGTGCATGTACCACCACACTTGGCAAAATCCTGTCCTCTCAAGAAATCACACCAATAGAAACAGGCAACAGCTCTTTATATATCCAGGTTATCTCTTTTGTATGTACTTGTCTCACAAAATAAAAGTAAATGAAATTCACTTTGACGTTTATGATCCTCCTTGAGAAAAATGGAAGCTGACCATTGAATTCTGAAGAGTACATTAAGAGGAAAGCAAAATTTCTGTTCTTTGAATCAGTTTCTCAAGACTTACTTGCATAGTTTTCACTGACTTTTGAACTTCTTATATTTCTGGTGGATATATAAACTTCTCCATCCTACCCAGAGAATTTTCTTTTTCATTTTTAACCAAATTATTTTGACAGTGATGAATTTTTTGTAAAGTATGTACTGTACAATCCTAAGATAAATGTGCCACTCCAAAAAAATTTCTCCAAGATATCCAGGAGAGTTAGCTGACTTGACATTTTGAGCATTTCTTTGCTGGCTTCAAAGGATTTAAACAGTATCCTATTACTCTATAATTTAAAAAGTGTTCCTGTGTTTAACTAATCATTTTGATACAGGTATGTGATGTTTGTTAATGTTCCTTGCTGTAATACCTCAGATGACAAGCAACTGGAGGTCATGGGTAGCATCTTTTTCATTGTCTCCATTTGTCAGATTCAGTGTTATGACCACATAGTGATAGCAACCTAGCCAAGGAAAACAAAAACTGCTCCATTTCCCTTTGTTGCAGTTCTGAAGCTTAGACAAGAGTGACCCCCTCAGCATGTCATTGTTTGACTGCTCTGGGACGCTGACTTCTTGGAAGGGTGGCCAGGGGAGTTGTGTTGTTATTTGTTTTTCTACTCCTAGGAGGTACGATGTGTGCTGTTGCTTGACAAGGAGTCAGTCTTCTGGTGTTAGGCCCTCCTTCTTCTGCCACTATTAGGTGAGACTTCTGATACAGAACCTGTCCCATCAGCTTCAGGGAGTTCCAATTATAATACCGTGCAGACACTTGATAAATATTTCTTGAAGGCTTTCTAAAGATATAATTAAATAAGATATCAGGTCTTATATTTAGTTGCTCAGAATAAATTATTACTCAGAGTAGCAGTTTCTGTTAAATTGTCCAGATGATTACGGCTTATCACCTACCCCAATGGAACCTTGTAATACTGTCCTCTATAGAAAATATAATTTGGTGCTTCAGAATTTCATTACAAGAGTGTCAACAGAATATTGTAATAAGATAGTCTTACCTATTAGAAAGGATTTTGTGGACATTTATATACTCTAATGTAAAAACTAGGATAAAGTAAGCTTTTATTCTTTTTCATTCTTAGATGCTTTCACTCTGACATTATAGCTCTTCAGTTTATGACTACTCCCTTATCATTCTCACAATGGAATTTCACATGCTCTGGTTTGCTTTTCTTCTTACTGCTTTCAACAGCTTCATTTTAATGACTTTTGAGCTGTGCTTTGCCAAACTTCTTTGCCCATGAACATTTTTGAGTTTAAGATATAGAGAGATAGATAGAAGCCACAAATGCTGATCCTATGGACTGTGATAAAGGGATAAGCAGAGAGGATCAAGGCAAAGTTTGAAACAAAATATAAGAAATTAGGCCTACTTTCATACCAAAAAATATTGTCACCTGTAGTTACTCCAGTATTTAATATTTTAGAGGGAAAATATTATTAGACTAATGAATTTTTCAAAGAATCCCTAATCTCATTGATTTCATTGTGTGAAATACCAGGAATCCTTTCCAGAAAGAGAAGAGAGAGGGAGAGGGAGGGAAGGATGGAGGGAGGGAGGGAGAGAGAGAGAGACAGAGAGAGAGAGAGAAAGGAAAGACAGAGACAGAAAGAGATGAGGAGAGGAAAAAAGAAGAGAAAAGAAGAGAAGAGAAAAGAAGAGAGGAGAGGAGAAGAAAAAAGAAGAGAAGACAGGAGAGGAGAAAAGAGGAGAATGGAGGAGAGGAAAGGAGAAAAGAGGGGAGGAGAGGAGAGGAAAGGAGAGAGACCACACCAGGTAAGACCTTTTAATGGCAGAATAGTACAAATGTGCAGGACACAGTGACTTTCCCCATGTATCCATATGATTGCATTCCCTTGTTCCTGGGGAAGTTTTGTATGTGAGATTGTGTTACAAACCACCCTAGGTCTTAGACTCAGAGAACATTAAAGAGTTTTTTTTTTTTTGTGATGAAAATCTGTCATAAGGATTATCCTTGAAGATATCTGAGTCATTCTCTATCATGAACATATGCCAGGCTGCCTATTACTAAATTAACATGGGATTTGTGGGTTCTCACAAGAATTTTGATGAAAAGTTGCCTCCTCTTGCTTATACAAATTGTTTTAATTATCTTACTGAATTAAATTAAGCTCAGTTAACTTTTATGGTGTGTGTATTCTGTGCAAGACACTGTGCTTTCCTTAATAGAAAATGGAAAATAATAAGTCCACACTGTCTATTGTACCTCAGTGGAATGAGGAGATGAAGCAAACATATAATTATATGTAGTACAAGGTATAACATGATAAGGGCAAGAAGAGGCCACTTTTAGTTGGAGAAATTATGGAAGGTTTATTGATGAATGCAGATCTTGATTTAGGGCTGAAGGAAGGGAAAGAATACCGTAAGTAGAGGTGTGGAAGGAAGGGGTATGTTTCAGGCACAGTGTGCAAAAGCATGGAGGGGGGAAGGAGAAGGGGACAGTATTGGATCAGGGAACTCTCATAAGATTCTTATTCAAAATGATAATATTAGAGCTCCATTGTGATATGACAATGTCCCCTCTCTCCCTCAACCTCCTGGGAAATGTAGTAATGCCAGATGTGTTTTTGCTTCTTCTTTGATTATGGTGCCTGACATATAGTAAGAATTTAATAAATGTTTGTTGATTGACTGATATATGAACATTTGTGCTTAAATCAGTGACTAGATCTTGATTTTAATTCTAAGGAAAACTGTATGTAGAAAAACATTCCCCTCAGTGAGAATGATTGTAAGTAAAGTTCTCTTATTCTTCTGTCACAGTCATATTCTTAGCAAATCTGATTATGTAAAAAAAATCTATCAAATCATGTCTATGTGACATTAAATTATGACATTAAAGAAGAAGAAGTAACACCTGTTTGCCACTGCAACCTAAGGACCATCCTATCTGACTTGCTATTAACAAACCTTCCACATAGGTTGTCTCCCCTTTAGAATAAGAGCTTCTTGAGAAGGATTGTCTTACTCTTCTATTTGTATTCCCAACATTTAGCACAGTGATTTGCACATAGTAAGTGCTTAATAAATAAATGCCTTATTCATTCATTCACTCATCTTACATTTTAAGAGTTTTATGGTTACCTCATGTGATTTCATGTTATCAAAGACCTTACTTATATAAATATATTTTATTGCTATCTTTTGTTTTTATTGTTTCAATTTCCCTCTATATTCCTCCCCATTATGGCACCCCAGAGAACCATACCTTATGTAATGGGACTTTGGTTCATGCCCAGATCATCCAAGATGGAGGCATTTATATGGGAGATAACAGGGACCTTCTGTGAGAAGACATCAGCAATGGACTACTGCATGGGTGAGAATAGCCTCTTTCCATTGGCTTCATAGCCAGAAGTCTATGTATCATTAGAATTACTACATTGGTAGAGGCTCTTTCTTCCCAGAATGCCCAAGAGTGGAGGATTTGTTCACTCACTGAGTAGCATCATATAGTAATTGATGAAGGGCCCCAGGGCCCCTTCCCACATCCTTAGGCCCTGTGACCCCAAGAAATGGGTTTGGGGTTTTGGTCTTCTTTGGATTGTCCTTTTCAGTTATAAATTCATAGATTAGAGTTCCCAGATCTGGGAGTTCAAGCCATGGTAAACTTGAGGCCCAGGAATTCACAGTGGCTATTGCCTTGAGCCTGGGAAGGAAGCTCTGAGAAAATAAGGTTCTTGGACGGAAGTTTAGTAGGGGCTTTGGACTTAAAAATTTTTTTTTTAATTTTTTGGAATTTTTTTTAAAAGAGAAAAGGGAGAAAGGAAAAAAAATTAACATACTTACCAATACATGAAAAACCCTGAATATATCTAGATATAGATATAATAGCCATCTATATTTTTATCTCTATATAGTTTCATAACCATAGACCACACACACACACACACACACCCCTCTTCAAAGGAGTAGGGAGGAATGTCTTATCTCTTTTGGGTTCATTTTGTTTTTGTAATTTTGAAGCTTTCATTTTTGATTTTTGTGGCTGTGTTTTCCTCCATTATTGTAGTCATTGCATTGTTTTCTTGGCTCTGCTTACATCACTCTGCATAAGTTCATCTAAGTCTTTCCATAGTTCTCTTTATTGATTGTATTCATCCTTTCTTATAGCATAATATTATTTCATTACATTTATGTACCACTATTTGTTTAATCATTCCTTAATCAATGGGTATCTACTTTGTATGATCTCACTGGAGTCTATGTCTAGCAGTGAAATCTCTGGGTCAAAGGATATGGACATTTTTGCTAATTTATTTGCATAATTCCAAATTGCTTTCCATGTTGCTTTTTACTAATGTATCACTCCACAACAATGCATTAATGTTCCCATCTTTCCATAATCCCTCCTTTATGATCCCCATCTTTTGTCATTTTGCTAATTTATTGCCTGTGAAGTGAAACATGAAGGTTGTTTTGATTTACCTTTTTGATGCTTTGCTATTAGTGATTTGGAGCATTCTTTCATATGGCTGTTAATAGTTTGAAGTTCTTTTGAGAACTACTTGTCCATATCCTTTGCCCATTTGTCTTTCATAGGATGGCTTTTGAAGATCTTACTTCTATGATAAATGGAGAAAAAATCTGGGGGTTGTCTAAATTAAGGAAATATATTTCTCTTTTTTTCGTTCCCAGGAAATTCCTCAGTTATTTAAACATTTAATTCAATTTTGAACAACAACAGCAAAATAGCACTGTTGGCTAATTGGAGTAGCCTCAGTAGGAAAGGCAATTAGATTTAAAAGAATACTGTGAAGTACTTTAGACCCATCTCTTAGTAAAAGATTAAAAAGGAAACCAATTAATATTTAAGGCAAGGGTACATTAGACAAGCACCAATGAATAACACTTTTGTTTTTGGAATCATTCTAAAAGGGGAACACAAAGAAAGAGAATTTTACACTTTAAGGAGAACATTGCTTGACCTCAATACATTTAAAATGTGAAGCAGGGATTTACAAACCTTGGATGGGATTATACTCCACCAGAATTTCTCTAGTTATCCAAAGGTATCCTATGATCCTGGATTTAGAATTGGATGGGATATTAGGGACTATTTGGTCCAACTTCCTCATTTTGCATGTGAAGAAACTGAGGCTCAGAAAGACTGAGTGACTTGCCTGAGGTCATGTAAATAGCAAGTGGCAAAGTCAGGATTTAAATTCAGGTCCTCTGGCTCCAAATCCAGCATTTTCCTTACTATACCAAACTGTTATAATAAGCAAATTAGAAAAAAAAAAAGATTAGCTACCCTGTCCTGTAGTGTTTATCCTAAGTAGGGAATAGACATACTATAAGACAATGGCAAAATCTTGGTGAGTATACACCTCCCTGTTTTGCGCTTTGCTTGTTGAACAGGGTTATCTCTATGTTTCCATATATCAAGGAAGCCTATAAATTTTTAGGATGTGCACCAGAGTTTTTAAGGCTGTTTTTGTTCTACCAAGTCAAATGCTCAGTTGCAAATGACAACAACAAAAATAGTGAGATCTTATATTCATCACACCTTCCACTCATTTGTGTGACCATAAACATGAATACTTTTTCAACTCAGAATTGAATGGGAGGGAAAAAGAGGGGTGGATTGGATTTGGGAAGTTGAAAAGCTCACTAAAACCAATCCTTTCAGTTTTTATTGTGAGGCAAGATAGTAGAGTTGGAGTCAGCTCTGGATTGGGCATCACAAGACACCACAGGTTCAAGTCTCAGCTTAATTCCTTTGTGACTTTGGCTATGACTCAGGGGAGCTGGGACTAAATGACTCTAAGGTCCTTTCCAGTTTAAATTTACAATCTATAAATATTTATGAATCTTAAAATATTGAAATCTCCAAAATAATAAAATTATGAATGATCTGAAGGACAATGGAGAAATGTACAGAGAACAAACAGAGGTCTAAGGAATGTTGTCAAGGAAATATGTGATTGTATCTGATCCTGTGGTGAGAATAAAGCATTATTGATCTGTGTGTCTCAATGATATCCTCAAAATAGAAGACCTTGAGCAGCAGTTCCCAAATGTTTCCATTCCCATACTCCCTTGGTTTTCAGTAAACCTTCCCATATACCCTATGAAAGGAATTAAATTCTAGAGTCTACAAGTATATATGCACAGAAGAAATAAAATAAACAGATTAATTTTCATGAAGAAAATTTTATTAAGTACATACAATTTTTAGGATCATAAAGTCATTAAATTTTTATCAGAATACATTCATTTTAGTGAGACCCTTGATTCTATTTCTTATCAATCAAGTTTTATTTTCATTCTTGTTTTTGAAAAAGATACCTGCATATTAATTTATTTCTTGCTTTAGATTTAATGGAGAACATTATGGTTGAGAGAATCCCGATTGACAGAGATATATTTTATAAAGGGAATTAAAGCCATGTGAACATGTTTACAAGGAAAGGGAAATGCTTCTTCAATGATACCTCCAAAATTTCGTTACTTCATTGATTGAAAATCAATCCAGATTTTCTGACTATTGTGGAAATCAATTAGCTCATCTTTTGCTAGGTCATTGTGGCCTCTTTTATCTAGCTCAGTAAAAGAGGAGTTTTATAACCAAATCTCATTCATTTGCTTCTAGTCAGGAGGAACACTATTAGATTCCTTTATCCTACAATTTTTTTTTTTTGCAGCATAAGGCCTGGTTGCCTTGATAAATGCCCTGCTTGCTGCTTTTCAGAGCTATGATCCTCCTCCCTACTTCCCCTTTTATTCTACTCAAAAGTTACAAGAAATTAGTTCCCTCCCTGCCTATTCTCATAGCATTCCAGAAGGAAATAACTTGGAACCTTATTAAACCACTAAAAGGTTGCGGACCACAGTGCTAAAACAATCTTAGTTGATATGCATTTAAAGAGAAACTAAAGAAAGAGATTGGTAAGAGAAAGATAATGAAGAAAGAGGAAAGAAATAATAAATTATAAGGAATCCATGAAATAGGATTGTTGGTGCTTAGACACCGATCATGGAAGAGAGATTGGACTTGTTTGATTCGTTGCCAAGGAGTAGACCTAGGAGCAATACCAAATCAAGCAAGTCCAATCTCTTCTCCACATGTCAGTCTTTCAGTACTTGACAATTGGGATGCACCTCCTATTTGTAATGCATAATGACAGTTCTCTCAGAAGTAATAAAAATATTCCTATTTTCTTATCCAATTTTATTGGTTCCCCTTTTAAAAAAATAGTCCTAATAGCTCACAATGGAAAACTAGTGATTTCATTAGAAAGAATGCTGGATTTGTGGTCAGAAGAACCTGGGTTCAAATCCAAACTGCGATTTGGGTAACTTTGGGCAAATCACTGCCCTTTCTGGACCTCGGATTCTTCATCTGTAAAATGAAGCTGTTGGGCTAACTAGATGACCTCTAAGATTCTTTCTAGCCCTACATCTATAACCTGTTTATAGTGTATCACAAGGTGTCATAATCTTCCTAATCAAACCCAATATGTTTTGCTTGTCTTTTGTTCTATGTGGGTATCTTCAGACAATAGTTCATCATGTCCTGTAGGTTTATTTCTAGAATTATAACTGATGATATGGATATCCATCAATATTGATTGGATTATTTGCCCCAAATTCATCGGTTAATAGTAGACCTCACAGATACTTCTCTGCCACTTTTGACTTGCTCTGATGGCATCATAAAGGTTCCTTTCAATTTATTATAGACTTGCATTTTGCTACTTTCTATCTTCAATTGACTAGACTTCTTGCATTATATTTTTAGACAAGTGTCACACAACAAACTTATAGCTAGTTTTAATTAAAAAAAAACCCCCACCAACTTCCAGGATGTGTGTTGGGATCAGTTTAGAGATCTCCATCATAACTACATCTCAGTATCAATGAATAATGATACCAAATGCTCAGACTGATTTTTCTGAGCCTCATTTGTATCATATGTTATCATGGCTATTTCCCTTACTTCCTTTTGTTTCCCTCAACAAAAAATTCATCCCTAAATGACCAATCTTCTAGTGATGAGTCTCCATATTTAGATGGCTGGGCTGGTCGTCAAACATACAATAGACACATATACTGTTGCCAAGCTCAATTTGTTACTTGTAACCTACTGTGGTTAGAACCTGATGAACTTGATAGAACTGTGTGCCAATTCAGAATAAATCGATCTGAATGGACACCTTAAGTCTTTTGTTTTGGGAAAACTGGGTACTTTAGTGACTATAGTTTTTAGCATTTATGTTAGTGTCTCAGAGATTTTTTGCTTGCTTTCAGTTTGTTTTCTCAGTTATGATCCATATTGAAGTTATTTGATGACCTCTGAAAATGTGAAATGTGAAGCATTTAGATGTTTGAAATATGCAAATATTTTTCATTGTATAGGTAAAGAATCCAGAAAGTGATGGAATTTTTCAGTTTTCCTTTGGACATCTAGCATTGGGCTGTAGACATAATTCTTCCTACTTTGTTTGACAGCAGGTTGACATTCTGTTTTGCAAATAGAGTAAGTCTTGCAAAACTTTTAGAAAAAGTCTTACAATCTCCTTGTAAGGACATAGGCGCCAAATTAACAAATATGAAATATCTAACATTCAGCCCAGGGAGCAATCGTATGGTGCATGAAATCAATTGGTCAGAGGCTTGAGTGAGAATTGTGAACTAGACATGTAGCCAAAGAGTGATATCAAAGCAATGACAGCAAGATAACAGAAGATAAGATAACAGAAAACCAGGTAGAGGAAGTGCAAAAGAAATAGTGTACAGGTGACATAGAAGAAACCATGAAAGCACAGGGTGCTATTTGTCTACAACAGAATGGAAAAAAGAACAAGGAACCAACAGCAAACTGATAAATGCTAAACAGCAAGGGAGCAAACCATCACAGCTGAGGCACAAAAATTGCTGTGAAACTCTCAAATGGTATTATCGTTAAAGCCAGAGTTGGCAAGCTATTAACAAATAAACAGCATATGTCTCCTTTTGTCCTGTGTCACTGGGAACATATCCTTCTGAGAAGAAGGTACACCTTGGTGAAAGTCCTTGGTTTGTGCTCAGAGTACACATTTTAAAATGTTCATTTACTAATTTTACAATTCTGGTTATTCTTTAGTTCATGTATGTGCACCCACATACACAGTAGGTTACCAAAAAAAGACACCTGGCATATAGAAGTATAAACTGTAAGGGATGTGAAACTTGTATGTTATTGCTACCCATATTCCAATTTATATGAGTAAGACTGTCTCTATTACAGCAGCATTTTTAGTTTGACACTTACTTACCAAAATTCTAGAACAATTTGACCAACCTGTTCAAATCTTAATTTTGTTACAGTAGTAACATTTTTCTGACCTCTTTTCAGGTGAACTACTATTTTTGCCACACCTTTCCATCTTATATAGGTCTTATAACCACCTGAGATTTAATCAGTTTGCAAGACACTCAGGAATTTAGAAGTATTGAAAAAATCAGGTTAAGCTAACAGGTTAAGCAAAGCTCTGGCTCTCATTGATTGGCCAACAATAGGTCCCCGGCCAAGTCACACTTGGTCATTGTTTGGGCCCTGATTGGCTCAGAGTGAATGTAAATATCAATTATTTCTGTTTTGGCCAGAAGCTGTGAGGGTCTTCCCCTTTCAGATTGATTTTTTTTACTAGGTAAAAAAACAGCTTCATTTCTTACCTAGCCTCAGTCACTGATTGGGCATTTGCTCAGCCAAATTGAGGCTTGTTTAAGATCTTAGCTTAAAAAGGCCAAGGTCTCCCACTGCATCTGGGGACATCTCTAGTCGTCCTAATCTATATCTTGCCACTGGATCCAGTGACTCTGGAGGAGAAAATGAGGCTGGTGACTTTGCACAACTCTTCCTCATTAAATCCAATTCACTTGCATGTCATGGCATTATCTCTCTGATGTCATGGTCATCTTCGAGAATGGAGGACAAACAACAACGAGAGAGAGAGAGAGAGAGAGATTAAGTTCAAATTGTGGCTTTAGAGAGAGAAAAATGGATAGAGGTAAACTAAGAAAATATTTGACCAAAAGTAATAGTAAAATCCGAACTACTCTGAGAAAGTCCTCTAAAGAGTTTTCAAAGCAGAAAAGGTGTTTAAATATGCCTAAATGCAGTATCAGTTTAACAAAAGCCTCATTTGGGGAGGGAAAGCAAAGAAAATATAAACAGGAAAGAGACAGAAAGTAGGTGTCAGGTTGACTGGCAGCCAAGTCACAAAAAGTTTCAATGAGACATAGTGACTGCCCAGTATTCTCTATAGAAGGAGAGAGAAATGGGGTTCTAGTGGGTAGAGCTCTACAGTTATGAGACTGCAAAACTAAGGACAAGGGCATCAGACTCCAGTCTCACAGCCAGGTGGGGCAGTAATAGAAACAATAAGGTATCCTGGATATAAAATGGGGAAGAACCTGCCCATAGGAGGTTGTGAAAATTGCTGCTGCTGCTTGCTGCTGTTTGTCCTTTGTTCTCGAAGAGGACCGTGCCATCAGGAAGGTGATGCCATGACTTGCAGGTGAATTGGATTTAAGTGAGGGAGGGCTATGCAAAGTCACCAGCCTCACCTTCTCCTCCAGAGCCATCTGGGTCCAGTGGCCAGATATAGATCAGGACAACTGGTGATGGTCCAGGATGCAGTAGAGAATCATGGCTTTTTCAAGCTAAGGTCTTTAACAGGTCTCAGTCTGACTGAGGCAAAGCCTATTCAGTGATTAAGGCTTAACAAGAAATGAAGCATAGAATAGCCTCTTTTAAAAAAATGTGAAAATTGCATTGAGATAGTGAATGAAAAACCATGAAGGTAAAAAGAATAATACTTCATATTTATTTTCTATATCTTTATGTGTGTATATGTTTTCTTCTCAAATAGAGCATAAATTCCTTGAGGAAGGGTACCCTTTCATTCTTGTCTTTTTGTCCCCAGTGTCTGGTTGGGTGTTGTCCTTCATTCTTGAAGAGGACCAAAATGACATCACTATATTAGAGTCAAGTTACAGTGTGTCTGACTGTGGCTGATCAGACCAATATGAGCTTGGAATACTCTACCACAGGTCGGACACAAATAGTCCATGTGAACATTTGGGGTGGAATCTCTAAATTCGAGCATCTAGCATTTCTTTTGAAATACTTCAATTCTGCTTTGCTCATAGAGCACAGTACCTTCTCTAATGAGGGTGCACCATGCTGAGTGGTCCTGTGCCAGTGTCTCCCATGTAATGCAATCAATTGCAAAGTTCTAAAGAGAGCCCTTGAGAGTGTCCTTGCATCACTTCTTCTAAACACCATGTGAGCTCTTGCCCTGTGTGAGTTCTCCATAAAATAATTTTTTTGGCAAATGTAGATTTTGCATTTAAACAAAGTGGCCAGCCCATTGGAGTTGTGCTCTCTGCTTGGCTGTTTAGTTTGAGAAAGGACCTCAATGTGTGGTATCTTATTATGCGAGGTGATCTTCAGAATCTTCCTAAGATAATTCAAATGGAAGCGATTCAGTTTCCTGGCATGGTACTGGTTTTATGCTGATTGTAACAATACAAAGCACTTTTATGATGCCCTGATGGCTATTTATGGGCCAAAGACCTATAGTGCATCTCTACTACTCAGTGCTAATGGAGCCACATTGATTAGTGGTAAGGCTGTGATCCTAGAGAGATGGGCTGAACACTTCCGTAGTGTGCTCAACAGACCACCATCAATCAATGCTGAAGCCATTGATGGTTTGCCTCAGATTGAAGTCAATCCTTCCCTAACTGAAATTTCAACTGAAGAAGAGGTTTTTGAATGCTATTAGGCTCCTTTTGTGTGGCAGAGCACCTGGTACTGATTTTATTCCAGCTGAGATTTACAAGATGGGGGGGGTGTCCATTGCTCATACAAAAACTAACTAAAATTTTCTGGGTTATATGGCAAGAGGAGATTATCAACCAGGAGTTCAAGGATGCTTCCATTTTCTAGCTCTATAAAGGTAAAGGAAATAGATTGTCTTGTGACAATCACGGCGGGGGGGGGGGGGGGGGGGGGCAGTGCGTTTCTCTCTTAGTCATTGCTGGCAAAATTCTTGCCAGAGTCCTCCTTAATAGGCTGATCCTTCACCTGGAAGATGGTCATCTACCTGGGAGCCAGTGTGACTTCAGAAAGGGCAGAGGAACAGTCAATCCCCAGTGCCAATGTCATAGAAACATAACATTTGCTTTTTTATTGTTGCTTAGTCCTTTGACAAATGTTGTGTATTTTCAAAAAGTCTATATAAATTGACTTGAAACATTTGATTTTTTAAAACAACCCATGTGTTATCTGAGGGTGCTTCCCAATTCACAGGACATTAACCTGGGGAAAGCTATCCCAGGTATGCTTTAAGGGATGAGAAACCTTTGCCAACCATTGCTGTGTTAGACATTTCTTCAGTGGACAGTGCTCTGCTAATTGCTTTCTGTCCTCCAGATGCAGGCAGACAGAGCCCCACGGGACATACAGGTGCTGAGTTTCTCTCTGCTCCCAGTCTCTGAAATGCTGTTTCTGCTCAAAAGCTGGATATTATTATTATTTTTTAGTTAGTAACCACTCACATTCATAAAGCCACAAATAGACGACGGCTTTGAAGAGTTGAGAAACCCTTTACTTTTTTTCCCCTCAGCTAGTGCTTTGTCCAGTCTTGGTTTAGAGAGCTCAATGCTAGCCAGAGATTCTCAGGCCCTGGCACCAATTTCTTTAGACTAAAGAGTAGATAAAGCTTTAGTTAAGTAGCTAGTGCTCTCAGACTAAAATCTTGTCTTTTATTTGAACTTCACTTCCTAGTTGGAGGGCTTGGGTCTCTTGGTCTGAGGCTTTACACTAATATATGATAAGCTTTCATAGTACCTCTTCATTTTAATCTCTGAGGTTTAGGCTATCCTTGGTAGCCTAACCATAACAATAACCCACACGAGGGTTATTTGTCCAACAACTGCCAAAAAGCTCTGGAGTTTAGGACTCCTCAATTTTCCTATTCCAAACCTCTTCCATTTTCCATTTTTCAGTGCAAAGAAAAGGCACTGAAACAAGGCTATACCCTTGAAGTAAATTCATAGTCTTCTCTACCCGTCCATTATGCATTTCACTAGATGGGGTTGCCAAGGAATAAATGAAAAGGAGAGCTAAGGAGAAGGGAGCAAAATGGGAAAATAAGAAGAGGCTTTGGCTATGCCATGGTGGGAGTGTGGATGCAAACACTCCCCTCCCCCAACTGAGCAGTGAAGGGCAATAGCTTCTTTGGTAGTACATTCATTAAACTGTTGTAATATCCTTAGAACCAAGATTCAGTTGTGTTACAGTGAATATAGTCACAATGAATTTTGTACCTTGTTAAGAATTTGTAATATATCAGGTGAAAGTTCTCAAAATCTTTGGTTTCTGAATTACTTTATACTCTTGCCAAAGAGCTTTTGTTTTTGTGGGTTCCATATACCAATATTTATCATATTAGAAATGAAAGGGGCAGCTAGGTGGTACAGTGGATAGAGCACTGGCCCTGGAGTCAGGGAGACCTGAGTTCAAATGTGGCCTCAGACACATGATACTCACCAGCTGTGTGATCTTGGGCAAGTCACTTAACCCCAATTGCCTTGCCCCCCAAAAAAAAGCAAAAAAAAAAAAGAAAACTGATAAATATTTAAATATTTATTAATTGATTGTAAAATAGTAAACATTAACCAATTATGTATTAAAAATTACATATCTTGTGAAAAATAACGACATTTTCCAAAACAAAAAGTAATTACTGAGCAGAGTGGCCTTGTTTGACACATTTTTGTAAATCTCTTTAATGTCTGGTTTAATAGAAGACAGCTAGATTCTCATGCTGCTCCATTCAATCTGTTACAATATGTTGTTTTTGTTGAAGTGTATGGAGAAAATCTGGCCTCATGCAGATATGTAGTTAGAAAACAGAGGAACACTTTGATAGGCAAATAAAGTCTCAGTATTATTATGATGGGCAGTTAGATGGCCCAGTGTGTAGAGTGCTGGCCTTACACATACACATCAGTGACTTGTTCAGCCATTCCCCTACATGATGGGCATTCCCTCAGTTTCCAATTCTTTGCCATGGGATGGAAGAAAAGCTGTATTTTTGTACATACTTATTTAGGGTTTGTTTTGCTTAGTACCAGTCCCTCCCTTTATAAGTCAGAAAGACTCATCTTCCTGAGTTCCAACCCGGCTTCCGACACTTTACGAGCTGTGTGACCCTGAGCAATTCACCTCTCCCTGTTTGTCTCAGTTTTCTCATGTGTAAAATCAGCTGGAGAAGGAAATGGCAAACAACTCCAGTATCTTTGCCAAGAATGAAGAGTCGGACATGACTGAAAAACGACTGAACAACAACAAATTATTTTGACAATAGTTTTGACTTTGTGGACTCCCAAAAGCATCTTAGTAAGCCTTTGGGGTTTGATGACCATACTTTGGGAACCACTGATATAAGGTAAACATCTCTGCTTACTGTGAGTAGCATAGGATTTTCCTCAAATCATCAAATTGATGTAGTTTATTCTGTTCGAAGTAAAGAGTAGATAGTTATGATTTGAGACACTCCAAAAAGACATTCTTAATCATAAATGGCTCCTCTCTTACTGCTTGAAATTCAGTCATTAAAGATGAATTCCTGAAAGTCTGGGAGACTTCCAGAGACCTTTGTTAGAAGGCAACTATTCAGGAAAGTAGAAACCTCTTAAACCAGAGGTTCCCTTCCATTTTCAGTCCCTATACTCATTGATTTTTAGTAAACCTTTTCAGGACTCCCTATTCAATATAAAAGGAAATAAGTTCTAGAGTTTACCATGCACGGAACTTTCAGGAAATCTTCCTGTATACCTGTTCTTTTATAAATTACATTTCATTTTTCTCAGTCAGCAAAATCTGCCTTCACTCTGTCCCACTCTACAACCCTGATAATAAAACAAAAAGAAAAACAAATCCCCTATTGTTAACATTTATAGTCAAAAACAAATTCCCCCATTAATCATGTGGAAAAAAGTCTCATTCTATACTCTGAATTTTTCACCTATCAGGAGATGGGTGGAACGTTTCATCATTAGTTCTCTGGAATCATGGCTGGTCATTATACTGATCAGAGTTGCTAAGTCTTTCAAAGTTATTTGTCTTTATAACATTGTTGTCATTGTGGAACCTGTTCTCCTGATTTCATTCTTCATCACTTCATACAAATCTTCCAAAGTTTCTCTGAAACCATCCTCTTCATCATTTCTTATTGCATAATAGATTTACTCTTATTTAAAAACTGTAACTTGTTCAGCTGTTCCCCTAACTGATTCAGTTTCCAATTATCTGCCCTGGCAAAAAAAGCTATATTTCTGTACATACTTATTTAGGGTTTTGCTTAGTACTAATCCCTCCTTTTATTTACCTTCCTTCCTCTCTAATCACCCTTCTACCTTCTCCCCTTTCCCTTCTATTTCTCTGTTGAGTGAAATATATTTCTGTACCCAACTCTTCTGTGTGTGCATTCTTCTCTCCTTTGTCCGGTTCAGATGAAAGTGAGGTTGTTTAAATGTTGTCCACTCCCCTCTGCCTTTTTCTCCTTGTTTGGATAGATTTCTACTTATGTAATCTATCAGATCATGTGAGATAATTTTCCCCAACTTTCCTCTTCCTTTCCTACCTAGTATATTCCTCTTTCCCTCTCTTTTCATTCTTCTAAGATCAACAAGACATAACAGAATCACTCCTGAGCCTTCTGTCTATCTGATTAGACTCCCTCTGTGACACCTGATCAAGATAGGATTCAGAGATGACGCATGTACCATCTTCTCATATTAGAATATAAGTAATCCCTGCCCCCCATTTAGTTCTTTATGATTGTTCATTTGTGTTTGCCTTTTTATATTTCTCTTGACTCCCTATGTTTTAACTCTGGAGTTTTTATACAGCTCTCGTCTTTTGGTCAGGGAAGTTTGGAAGTCTTCTATTTCATCAAAGATCCATTTCCCCCAACTCTAAGATTCTACTCAGTTTTGCTGGGTAAGTTATTATTTATTGCAGTCCTTTTTCCCTTGCCAGCTGGAATATAATATTCCAAACTCTCTGCTCCTTTATAGTGGTGGCTGCTAAATTGTTTGTGATCCTGATTGTAACCCCTCAGTACTGAAATTCTTTCTTTCTGGCTAATTGCAGAATATTTTTTTAACCTAGAATCTTTGGATTTTGGCTATAATACTTCTGATAGTTTTCATTTGGGGGTTAGTTTTGTTGTATTGTCAATAAATTTAATTATTTTATTTTGCCCAAGTTAATTTGTACACAATTCTAAAAGTACTGGGGATACAAAGAAAGGCAAAAGATAGTCCCTGCTTTCAAGGAGCTCAGAGGTCTACTGGGGGAGACTACATTAAAACAAGCTATAGCACCACCTAGCTGCCCTACATTCTGCTAGGCTTTAGCTGTCACTCTTTAGGGCCAACAGGAGCTGTCTGCTGCCATCAGCAGGTGAGCAGTTGCTAGAAAGCCTCTCCATTACAGGCTGAAACAGTTTTTCACCTGGGTAGCCAAAGGTTGTAAGTCACCACCACTTTCAACCAGGAAGGCCACAGAAGCCAGCAGAATGCTCCAGGCTAATACTGAGTAGTCTTTAAACTCTCAGTGTAAGATGCTAATTCAGAGTCCATGGTCTCAAACAATTATTGGATTTTTTTCCCTTTAGAATGATCCTGTGATTTTACTGATATAGAGAATATGCCTCAGCAGGTGAGGGAGCTTCCTTTTCCAATATAGCACATGCTCTGCAACCTATTAGAAAAGGCAGAACTTGAACCCAAGTCTTCCTTACTCCAAGGAGTGCTATTTATACATTACAAAGACAAATAGGTGGTGCAGTAGATAGAGTGTTGGACTTGGAGCTGGGAAGATATGAGTTTGAATCTTGCCTCAGCTACTTACTAGCTCTCTTGCTTCAGTTTTCTCACCTATAAAATGGGTATAATAATAGCACCGACTTCAGAGGGTTGTTGTGAGAATCAAAGAAATAATATATGTAAAATGCTTGGAAAATCTTAAAGCACTATATAAATGCTGTATTAAATTATGCTGTCCCTGCTTAGAATAATTGCTTCTCCTTGTAACCTTCCTTGTAACAATCAGATGCCTTCCATCACTATCTCCTCCCTTACCCCTTTCTCACAAGAAAAGATGGCCCTACTCCTTGCCAAGGCAAACCCCTCTATATATTTCTCCCATCTCCTCCAGCCTCCTTTATCATCCCCTCTCACTTATCTTCAAACTCTCCCTGTCAACTTGATGCTCCCCTATTGCCCACAAACAAACCATGTCTTTCTCATCCTCAAAAATCCTTCACTGAATCCTTCCATCCCTGCTATCATCCCATATCTATTCTGCCCTTTGTAGCTAAACTTGAGAAGACCATCTACAATGGGTGCCTCCATTTTCTCTCCTCTCACTCTCTTTTTCAATTCTTTGTGGTCTGATTTCTGAGCTGAAAGCTCAGAAGCTGAAAGCTCTGATTGCTGAAGCTTTTCTCTTTATTGCCAAATCTAACAGCCTTCTCTCCATCCTCACACTGCGCTTTGCAGCCTTTGACGATGTTGATCACCCTCTTCTCCTTCACACCTTCTTTTCTCTAGGTATTTGGGGACGCTACTCTCTCCTGGTTCTCTTTCACTCCTTCTTAGTCTCTTTCATTGGATTTTCATCCAGGTCATGCCCACTAATCTTGGTTGGCCGCAGGGCTCCATACTGACCCCTTTTCTCTTTTCCTTCCTTATTTCACTTGGTGATATCATCAACCACCATGGATTTAATGATCATTTCTATGTTGATGATTCCTAAACTTACTTATCCAGCCCAGACCTCTCTGCATGCCTCCAGCCTTCCATCTCCAGCTCCAGTAAACATCTTAAACTCAACATGTCCTAAACAGGACTCACTATCTTTCCACCCAGACATTCCTCCCTTCCAAACTTCCCTATTACTACTGAGGACACAGTCCCCCAGGCTCAAAACCCAGGTGTCATCTTCACCTCCTCACTACCTCTCACCCTGCCCCCCCATTCACTATGTTGTGAAGGCCTATCAATTTCATCTTCTCAACATCTCTCAATCATACTCCCTTCTTTCCTTTGATACTGCCATCACCCCAGTACAGGCCCTCATCTCCTCACACCTAGACTATTGTACTAGCCTGCTGGTGGGTCTGTCTGCCTTAGGTCTCTCCTCATTCCAGTCCATCTTCCATTCAGGCACCAAAGTAATTTTTCCTGAAGTGCTGGTCAGACCATGGTAGCCTCCTACTCAGTAATCTCCTGTCACCTTTAGGATCAAATACAAAACGCTCTGTTTGGTATCCAAGTCCCTCCATAATCTGGTCCCTTCCTACCTATTCAGTCTTCTTTTCCCTTATTTCTTGCCACATATACTCTCTGTTGCAGTGATATTGTTCTCCTGGCTATTACATAAATAAGACATTATCTCTTGACTCTAGGCATTTTCTCTGGCTGTCCCCCATATCTGGAAGGCTCTCCCTCTTCATCTCCACCATCTGGCTTCCTTCAAGTCCCAACTGAAATCTCACCTTTTTTTTTTCTTTTTGATTGAGGCAATCAGGGTTAAATGACTTGCCCAGGGTCACACAGTTAGTAAATGTCATGTGTCTGAGGCCGGATTGGAACTCCTAACTCCAAGGCCAGAGCTATGTCTACTGCACCACCTAGCTGCCCTGAAATCTCATCTTCTACAGAAGGCTTTCCCAATCCCTTTTCATTCTAGTGCCTTCCCTCTGTTGATTATTTCCTATTTATCCTGTATATAGCCAGTTGCCCAAATAAATTCTTTCAGTACTCTAAAACCTAGGTCTTTGGTTCTTAGAACTTGAACTGAGCACATGTAGGTTCTCTCTTATGATTTCGTTACTTATGATGGCTTTAAATTGCCCTTTCAAATTCCATTTTTGTTCTATATTTCTTCAGGCTGCCTATTAATTGGGCCCTGAACATAATGGATCTGATTCACTTTGGAAGGGCTTCTCAGCAATAGTAATAATAATAATAATAATAATAATAACAATAACAATAGTTAACATTTATCTAGTGCTGATTATGTGCTAGACACTATGCCAAATGCTGTATAATTATTATCTCATTTGATCCTTACAACAACCTTAGGAGGCAGGTGCTATTATCCCCATTTGATAGGTGAGGAAACTGAGGCAGAAGTTAAGTGACTTGTCCAGGTTCACACAACTAGTAAGTGCATGAGGCTGAAATAGAACTTGGGTCTTTGCATTAAGTCTGAAAGTCAGAGTACTTGGTAATGAAATAGGAGATGAATAGCTCTTACTTCCTCAGTGATACATTATCATCCCACTTACCCACAGAATGGCGGTAAGATAAAGAATGTTGCTTCTTCTCTTCCTTGTAGAAGAAAAGTTTGTGCTCTGAATTTTAAGGTATAAGCCTTCTAGAACATTTTTTAAAATTAATTTGGATTATTTTAATCTAATTATTAATGCTTCAAGAGAGAGGATATGAGCAATGTGTCCTTGTGGCTTTGAACATTTTTCTGACCCAAGCATTTTAGGGTTGCAATTTTTTTTTCTTTTAAATCAGACAACATATAAAATTCCAGTCAATATTGAACAAGCGTTCTCAGTTTTGATAAGAGTGAAGTTAACAGGTCACTTCACCAAACAGAACCATAATCACTTAGGTATACCTTTGGAGAATCATTTTCCAAAAATCATTCAATCTCTCTTTGATCATCCTCTTTCAGGACTCTCCTTTCCAGCTTTTCAAAGAGGAACTCATGAGATATTTCTATTAACTGAAGCAATCAAAGATTTCTTCTTTTTCTTAGTCCTATCATCACCTTAATTTGATTAAGATTTAGGGGTGGGGAACCTGTAGCCTTTAGGCCACATGTGGCCCTCTAGTTCCTCAAGTGCTGCCCTTTGACTGAATCCAGACTTCAAAGTCCCTAATAAAAGGATTTGTTCTGTAAAACTTGGACTCAATCAAAAGGCTGTACTTGAGGACCTAGAAGGCCGCATGTGGCCTCAAGACCTCAGGTTCCCTACCCCTGGAGAGGAAGAGGGTACTACTCCAAGATGATCAAGATTCCTTTGCCCTTTGTCCAGTCACCATTATAATTACTTCAGAGAAGAAGGCTTCCTGAGTTAATCTAGGGAATGAAGAGCAGGACATTTTTCCAGAATTGAGAGTTAATGAAAGACTAATAAAGTTTTTATTTCAGTTTAGTCAGAGGCTTTAGGCTAGTGGCAGCAACTAGCATTTATATAGTGCTTTCAGATTTACAAATACTTTATAAATACTATCTCATTTGATCCTTACAGCAACCCTAGGAGGTAGATGCTATAATTTTCCCTATTTTACAGATGAGGAAACTGAGACCTAGAAAGGTTAAGTAACTTCTCCAAGATCACACACCTACTAAGTGTCTGAGGCAGAATGTAGTCCTCCTGACTCTAGGTCCAGCTGTCTA
Organism: Vombatus ursinus; assembly: GCF_900497805.2. Taxonomy (NCBI): domain Eukaryota; kingdom Metazoa; phylum Chordata; class Mammalia; order Diprotodontia; family Vombatidae; genus Vombatus; species Vombatus ursinus. The sequence continues at coordinate 43,925,429 of NW_020954557.1, read as the reverse complement.
TCCGCTGTGCTACCTAGCTTTCTTAATATTTCTAAAAGAGCGAGTGGGGTAGCAGATTTAGGCTTTTGCTATACACTCAATAAAGCAATAGGTTTGCATTTAAGGTTGAAACCTACAATGTGCAAGCATATTTATGACTTGACAAGTTTGCTGTTCTGAATCAATTACTTGCCAGCTTGTATAATTATGACTATTGGTTGGCGGCGGAGGTGATGGGGAACTTTGTTCATAATATTTGTCGTTGTTGTTCAGTTGTTTCAGTCATGTCTGACTCTTTATGACCCCATTTGGGGTTTTCTTGGCAAAAATACTAGAGTTTTGCTTTGCCATTTTCTTTTCCAGCTCATTTTATGGATGAGGGAACTGAAGCAAACAGGGTTAAATGACTTGCCCAGGGTCACACAGCTAGTAAGAGTGTGAGGCCAGATTGAAAGTCAGAAAGATGAGTCTTCCTGACTCCAGGCCTGGCACTCTATTCACTGTGCCACCTAGCTGCCCCCTCATAATATTTACAGAAGGGTAATAATATACGAATTGTTTTCTCCATTTAAGTTCTTGGTTTTCCAGTCAAACTCTCCATAGATGTTTACCTTACTCCTCTTCTGGGGTCATGTTAACAGTGGTCTAACTCATGACTATTTGGCAACTATGATGCTTAGAATATACACACTTGTCACACTTATCACCATTTGACTTACTAAGTTACCTGCTGACTAGAAAAAGTCCTTTTAAATGGAGTTTTTGAAGGACGATATTTCTACAGGACCTATAGGAAAGTCCACTCAGCTCCTATGAGTTCTCTGGCTTTACAAAAAGATGGATAATAAAACTGTTCTATTTGGGGTTTAAGTAGAAGGTAGAAGATACATGGTAAAAGATGAAAGATAAAGGATGAGTTGTATTTGTCCTTTCATTTAAAAAACATTGACAAACCCTAAACCTTCATGTAAATTAGCATAGTACAATAGCACCCAACTGTGGGAAAAAATTAAGGCCAGCCTGAAAGTAAGCACACTATTAACGATTGAAAACAACTTGTGTTTTTGATACAGTATTAGCACAGTGAACATGCATAGCCTTAAGATTCATTGTAGTTAAGTGCGGGGAAAGGACAGTGAAAATTGTACGTTGTACCAGCTGATTTTCACTTAACTGTGAGGCAGCTCTATACTTTCGAAGGAGATCTTTAAGAAAGCAAAATCCTTGATAAACCTGTAATTGAATTTACCACATATTCATGACATCTATGGATATTCAAAACCTACTTAATTACAATGTGAATTCACCTAATTATCAAAGCCATTCAGAACAATGAGGTTAGAAGACTGATTACTTAATGATGTGTTCTAAGCCATTAATATTTTGACATATTTTCAATATTTCACTGTGCTTTGTGGTTTGAAAGTTCTTTAAAAATTCTTAACTCTGCATAACACCCTGATCAAGTGATCAGTGTTATTATCTAGATATTATAGATGAGCATGCTTGAGTCTTTAGTAAGAGACTTACTTAAGGACACATGGTAATTTAGAGGGAGAGGTAAGAATAGCACTTAATATTCCTGACTTCCTATGCCCAAAGGCCCCATTTTTTTTGTATGTCAGTATCCTAATTATTCCATGCTATCTAATTTATATCTATGAAAAGCTAAATACTTCAAAGAATCCAGCCTCTCCCTCCAGCCTGTACATTACTCTCCTTCTCTCACCCCATGGTCCAGCCAAACTGGACTTCCTGCTGTTTACCACATATGACATTCTATTTCCCATCTCAGTGCCTTGTCACTTGCTATCCCTCATGCTTGGAATGTGTTCTCTTCTTTGTTTGCGTTGTAGAATCTCTTATTTTCTTTAAGACTCAGCTTGTTTCATCATATATGAGTCTTTCCTTCTCCCCTTGCCTAATCTCCCCTCTATCCCCCCACCCCACCCAGCTAGTACCTTCCCTCTCAAAAGTACTTTCTATTTATTTTGTTGTTCAGTCATTTCAGTATGTTCTACTCTTCATAACTCCATTTGACATTTTCTTGATAAAGACACTGGAATGGTTTGCATTTCCTTCTCTAGCTCATTTTACAGTTGAGGAAACTGAGGCAAAAGTGACTTGCCTAGGGTCACACAGCTAGTAAGTAGTGTCCGGGGACACACATGAACTGAGGTCTTCCTGACTCCAGGCCTAGAACTTTATATATAGCACCACCTAGTTGCCCAATGTATTTATTTTACATTTATTCTATTTTGATATAGGTTTAACATTTTCAGAAATTTTAAATCTCTGTTAATTATCACTTTCAATGAAGATGAATTGGGAGAGTTGCTAATCTATGTCTTCTTCACCAAATAAAACAAATTTTATTCTTCAATACAACCTCCAAACTGAAAATTATCTCAAATTTTCCCAGAATGCTTTACCTGCATCTTTCATCCCCATTACACTCTCCCTTGTGTTATACTTATAACTTGTGGCACAGAACCTTAACTCTGGTTTTTCATTGATCAGTTAGGGGGATTTCCCACAAATCAGTTTTTGATTTTTGACTCTACCTAGGGTATTTTGGGAATCTCAGAATTTGGTTTAAGTTTATATTCAACAGAAAAATTTTGTCAAAGGGCCCTCAGACCAAATTTGCTCTGGAGTTGGCATGAACCAGCTCTTGTTACATCTTTAGTGTGAGCATTTATACCTCATAAATCATTCAATGTTCGCTTGATTTATTGGTTTATTGATTGTTTAAACTTAAGAAACTGATGAAGAAAATGTTAATATTGCAGGTTAAACTTAAAAGGGTGTCATTCGTACATTTTTTTTGTTTGGAGAGCCAATTGTTAAACTTTTACTAGCATACCCCTACTTATAGACTCCACATAAGCACTCCAGCTAATAATATATGTTTGGTACTAGACAACCTTTTTTTCATCTTACAGAAAAATGCAAAAAACACAAAAGACTCACAGACTGTTTCATTTTTGTCTTCATATCCCCAGTGCTTAGCACAGTGCCTGGCATACTGTAAGAACTCAATTGGTGCTTGTCTAATGGAATAATGAATGAATGAATAATAATAATAAAGACTGAAATAATAACAATAAGTGAATGAAATTTCCCTCTGATTAGTCCCACCTTCCCCCAGCATCCTTTCCAGTCCTTTAGATTTATAGCACCACCTTGCCTTGAGTGTTACCTGGAAGGAAGGTGGATTTAGATTGAGAGACCAGTCCCTGCCCAGTGACCCTGCGTGGTGGCCATAACCCACATGGAAGACAAGCTGTAGGTTTGCTTCTCTACACGATTACTCTTGTTCTTTCAGCTCTGGGTGCTTCTGTTGTTTCTCTTCTCTTTGAAGTTCGTAAACTCAAGTGGAACTCCTCTGCTTCTCCCTGAGAGTCCAGGAGCACTTCCACTGAGTGGATCCTCCTCCTGAAGTTCCTTCACTGCTTCTCCACTGTTGCCATCTCTGGGGCCAAGAAGTTCCTTGAGAAGATGGGCATGGATGAGCGGGCGGGGCTTTCCTGCGAACTCTGGCCTGCTCTCTGGTATTGTCTCTTTCTCAGCTCTGGTCTTTCTTATTGCACAGCTCTTTCATTTCTAGTCTCTAGTTAGTGTTCACCTTGGTTCCCCATCAGTTCCCCAACAGGACCAAAATCATGTCCATGTGAGAGGCTAGATCTACAACAGCTAAGATTTCATCCCTTTCCCTTTTGGGGCAAAAGCACCCAGGATAAAGCTACTCTTCTGTATGCCATACAAAAGAGATGTGATCAAAGTCACAAATGAGATATTATTGGGAATTCTCACAATGTATGCACAGGGATTCTTAACCTTTTTTTATTTCAAGGACTCTTTGTTAGTCTCATAAAGCACAAACTCCTTATAGAATGATATTTTAAGTATATAACTAAAGCACATTGAATTACAAAGGAAACTAAATGTTAAGGGAAAAAAAGGTAAATTTTTTTCCATCCAAGTTCATGGACTCACTGAAATCTATACATGACTCCTTGGAAGTCTGTGGACCCAGATTAAGAATCTCTGGCGTAGAGAGAGATATCTTCAAGGTCAGAACAAATGTAACCTTTTAGGCCATCACTCTAGCAAAGGTCCTTATTAACTTCTGCCTGAACTACTATCACTGCCTCTTTATAGGCCAAATAGATCTTCTCACCTCTATTCTTTCCCATATCTGATCTATCATTTACACCAGAATATTTTGTATATAAGATTTGGTAAGGTCATCTTACTGCTCACTAATTTTCAGCAGCCCTCTATTTCCCTCACAGTAAAGTTTAGACTCTTTTATCTGTCACTCAAGGGCAGGCCCTCTATATGGACAAGTGACCGAATTCCATCCCCCCCCCCATCACTTATCTTCAACCTCTTCCTGTCTACTAGATGCTTCCCTACAGGCTACAAACATTTCCACGTCTCACCCATCCCCAACCACTTATTTGATGTTTCCACCCCTGCTAGCTACTCTCCTATCTCTTCTCTATTTTTTGGGCAAGCTTCTAAATATGGAGATCGCAAGCGATTGATACGTCTATTTCCTCTCCTCTCACTCTCTTCTTAACTCTGCATTCTGGCTTCTGATCTTATCATTCCACTGAAACTACTCTCTCTAAAGTTACCAATGATTTCTTAATTGCCAAATCGAATGACCTTTTCTGAATTCCCCTTGACCCGTCTGTAGCCTTTGGCACTGTTGGTCACCCTTTTCTTGCTGCTCTGTTCTCCCTAGGTGTTCATAACAATGGTCTCTCCTGGTTCTCCTCCAATCTGTCTGACTGCTCCTTCTCAGTCTCCTTTGCTGGATCTTCATTCGGGTCACCTAAGGCTTTGTCCTGGGCCCTCTTCTCTTCTCCTTTTATGCTCTTTCACTTGGTGATTACATCTGCTTCCATGAACTTCATGGAGTGTCTTATGTGGATGATTCCCAATCCTATTTGTTCAGCCCTCACTTCTTTCCCAAGTTCCAGCACCACATCTCTAACTGCCAATTGGACCTTTCTATCTGGGTGTCTTGTAGACATCTTAAACTCATCATGTCCGAAACTGAACTTAATATCTTTCTACCCAAAGCTTCCCCACTTCCAAACTTCCCTATCACTGTTGGGCACCGCTATCCTCCCAGTCACCCAGGTTCACAACCTAGGTATCATTCCCAACTCCTTATTCTCTCATCCCCCATATCCAATCAGTTGTCAAATTGTATCATTTCTATTTTTGTAACATCTCTTGCACATACTCCCTTGACTCTTCTGACACTGCCCCACCCTAGTGTAAGCCCACATCATTTAGAATCTCTCTTCCCTCCAGTCCACCTAATCTAATCCAATAAATGTTTGTTAAGTGCCTACTATATGCCAGGCACCATGCAAAGTAATAGGGATGCAATTAATAAAAAGATAGTTCCTGCCCTCAAGGAACTTACACTCTAAAGGGGGAGACAACACACAAAAGGAGGCAGGAAAGGGAGGAAAGGGGAGATCAGGAGTTACCTGGAGCCAGGGCATGCTTTCATGGAGTTGAAACAAGGCAGGGCAGCAGATGCAGAATGGGTGATGTGAGTCTAGTTCCTGCCCTCTGTAAAGGAAGGCTTTGGGAAGAGTTTGGCTCTCTACCCTTTAGCCCAGAGAGGAGAGGAGGCTGAGGGAAGAAGTGTCAATCAAGGCTTGAGTTAACAGTCTCAAGCAGCCTTTAGTTAACATCATTTAGAAGTGATGAGCTTATCCTGGGGGAGGCACCTTGTTCCATGGAGTTGAAACCAGGCAGGGCAGCAGATGCAAATGAGTGAATGCTCCACTTAGTTTTCAAATTGATCTCCCCGAAAGTGCAGTTCTGATCATGTCCTCCTTCCCCTCATTCAATAAGCTCCAGGGGCTACCTATCATTTCAGGATCAACCTTTGTAACCTGTCCTTTTCCTGCCTTTTCAGTCTTCTTATACCTTACTCCCTCTCCTCTCCGCGGCCCTTCCCCCTCTATTCCCCATGTACCCTAAGAGCTAGTGACATTGGTCTTCTTACTGTTCCTTGCACAAGACACTCAGTCTTCCAACTCAGGATATTTTCATTGGTTGTATCCCATGCCTGGAATGCTCTACCTCTTCATCTCCACCTCTTGGCTTCCCTGACTTTCTTCAGTTCTCAGCTAAAGTTCAACCTTCTGTAAAAAAACCTGTTCCAGAACTCAACCCTAGTGTCTTCCCTCTGAGATTATTTCTAATTTGATCTGTTATACATTTTGTTTGTGCATAGTTATTTGCATGTTGTTTCCCCATTAGACTGTGAGCTCGTTGATGTCAGAATCTATTTTTTCCTTTCTTTGTATCTCTAGCATTTAGCACAGTGCCTGGCACACAGTAAGCTCTTAACTGCTTGTTTAATTTTAGGCAATTATGCAGGTCAATGGTTGCAATATCTTGGCTTCTATGATATATCTTTTGTCATGTCATTGCTTTATATGATGTGGAGCCCTTCATCAGGTACATTGTCCCTAAGTATATGCTCCTATGGTTATATTAAACCTTTTCTACCTAACAGTTTTTTGGTTTATATTATAATTGTCCTCCAGTGATCTTTCCAGCTCTACATCTTATGATGGTATGATCTCTATTCTATTAGGTCAGGCTATGCTGGGTAGTATTTTTTAACCTTGCAACTGACAGGAGGATAGCAATAAAACTCTTCTTTATTTGTATCCCCAGCACTTAGCCTGGCAAATGGTAGGCACTTAATAAATGCCTATTCACTGACTGACCATTTGAGCACTGGTACTTTTCACACTTATATGAATAGGATTTATGTAAAAATGATATAAACCAAAAAACAAACCTTGCTCTTTCCGTTATACTTTCCATCTCTTTTCCTTCTATTATTCCAACTGCTTAGTCTATATCTCAGGCAGACACTGCAAATGGACAATTAGCTTGATCCAGAACCAAAGATGAGAGTAGGCTGGATTGCCTTTGGGAAAGTGCAAATTTCTTTTTGTGATTTCCAAGCTCTTCCTTGAAACAAAAGTTCATCTTTTTCATACTAATATTCTTCCAGTATTGTGTATTTTTTTATTATATATTCCACATTGTAAGTTTGTGAGTTATGGAACAATATGGCATCTGAAGAAATCAAGTACAGCAAAACCCAGAGGACACTGGAGAGAAGCAGATCAAGCCTAAGCAATTTTCAAAAGATTACAAAGAATTACACAGGAGCAATGCTTTAACAGATTCCGTCAAATAAATGTATGACAAAAAAAAATAACCTGGTCACATTGTATGAATGAGAGATAACTCATAGACAGTTGTCATGCTCCATAGATATCCTCCCAATATCCAGAGAATTAGAAGGTCCCCAAAATGTTGGTTAGACATCCCATGATGGACTTATGGGAGGACATGGACAAGAGTTACACAGGACTGGGAGGCATGAATGAGTTGTGATTTGTATCAGTGAATGGAATACCTATATTGATTAGACTTCAGATCCATTGGCTTACTGGGGGTATTTTAACTTCACCCAACTCAAAATTGGTAGCAGAATATTCATTTTCCAGTTTGGCTGAAATAATAGATTTTTAGCATTTTCTTTCTGAACTCAAATCATAGGCTACTGTATTGAAATTGTTTTGTTTTAGGGATATTAAGAGATGATAAACATGTCAACAATCTAAGTGGTTGATAATCTTCTTATTAAAATAATAGTGTGATCAATAGAAATAGTTCTGACTTCATAAGGTTTTTCAAATTTTAATTTTTTTATTCCAAACTTAGCAAACACCAAAATAAAGTGAGCACTACCATTCATTGTAGTATAGACAGAGAGAATTATACATGAAACTGTGAAACCTCATTCTTAATGGACTTTTAGAAGGTTATGTATCTGATTTAGATATAAAGGCTGGTACTGTAAGCAAACTGGTAGAACAAGGAATAGTTTACCTATCAGATTTATGGAGAACAGAAGAATTCATGACCAAACAGAAGATAGAGAACATTATGAAATGCAAAATGGATAACTTTGATTACATTAAATTGAAAGTTTTTGCACAAACAAAGCCAATGCAACCAAGATTAGAAGGAAAGTAGAAAATTGGGAAAGAATTTTTACAACCAGTCTCTCTGATAAAGGCTTCATTTCTAAAATATGTAGAGAATTAAGTCAAATTTATAAGAATACAAGTCACTCCCCAATTGATAAATGGTCAAAGGATATGAACAGGCTCTTCTCAGATGAAGAAATTAAAGCCATCTATAGTCATATGAAAAAATACTCTAAGTCACTATTGATTAGAGAAATGCAAATCAAAACAACTCTGATGCACTACATCACACATATCAGATTGGCCAACATGACAAAACAGGAAAATGATCAATATTGGAGAAGATGTGGGAAAATTGGAGCACTAATGCATTGTTGTTGTAGTTGTGAAATGATCCAACCATTTTGGAGAGCGATTTGGAACTATGCCCAAAGGGCTATAAAAATGTGCATACCCTTTGACCCAGCAATAGCACTTCTAGGGCTGTATCCCAAAGAGATCATACAAATGGGAAAAAGACCCACATGTACAAAAATATTTACAGCAGCTCTTTTTGTGGTAGCAAAGAATTGGAAATTGAGAGAATGCCCATCAATTGGGGAATGGCTGAACAAGTTGTGGTATATGAATGTAATGGAATACTATTGTGCTATAAGAAATGATGAGCAGGCAGACTTCAGAAAAATCTGGAAAGGCTTATATGAATTGATGCTGAGTGAAGTGAGCAGAACCAGGAGAACGTTGTACACAGTAACAGTCATGTTGTGTGATGACTGATACTGATAGACTTAACCCTTCTCAGCAATATACGGATCTAAGACATCTCCAAAGGCCTCATGATAGAAAATGCTATTCACCTCCAAAGAAAGAACTATGGAGTTTGAATGCAGATTGAAGCATACTATTTCCTATTTTTATTCTTCTGTTGTGTTTAGTTTCCTCTTCTGGTGGTTCCTCCTATTGGTTCTAATTCTTACTTATAACATCACTAATGTGAAAATATGTTTAATAGGAATGTATATGTATAGCCTATATGAGATTGAGCGCTATCCTGGGGAGGGAGGTGGGGAGGAGGAGAAAATTTAAAACTCAAAAGCTTATGGAAATGATTTTGATAAAGCAAAATAAATTAATTTTTTACAAAAAGATTATATATCTACAACTATTGTTACTTTCCTGATCTGTCCATGTCCATGGAGAAGATTCTTATGAAGTGTTGGCGTGTGAACTCACTCCACCAATTCACAAAGATCATAACCATGTATAACCTAGTTGGGATGGGGCAGTTAAGTGAGGGTTGAGGGTGTGAGAAAAGGGGCATGATAAAGTCTGAAGTTGGAGTCCAAGGGAGTGCAGAGGAGAGGAGGTGCCCCAGGAGGAGGGAGGTACTGAGGATATGTGAATGTCAGAATGATGAGATGCTAGAGAGCATGATGAAATATAGGGGGGAAAGGATGTGATGGCTGCCCTTGGGGGGGGTCCTCCTTAAATAGAGGATATGGGAGGAGCTCTCCACTGTACATCCTCCATCCTCTCCAATCAGAGGGAGGGAAGGGCCTGAGGGGCAGGGGGTACTGAGGAGGTATGAGTTTCATGTTTGATGCAATCTTGTAGAAGGATGATATTCCAAAGAGCATGATGAAAACTAGGAGTGTAGCCACATGGAAAATGATGCAGTGGACACAGTGCTGGATTCAGGATTTAGGAAGATCTGCTTTCGAATTTTGCCTCAGATATTTACAAGCCGTGTGACCCTGACACTAAAGACACTAAAGTGTTCTGTGCTTTAGTTTCCTCATCTGCAAAATTAGGGGATTGTGCTTAGTAGCCTCTAAGGTCCTTTTCAACTCTAAATCTATGATCTTGTAATAACCTAGAGTGTCCAGAAAATAGCAATTGGAGTGGAGAAGGACTTTGAGTCCATGCCATATGAGGATAAGTTGAAGGAAATGGGCATGTTTAGCCTAGAGAAGAGTAGGCTCTGTGGGGACAACATAACTTTATTCAAGTACTTGGACTATTGTGTGGAGGAGGGAATACATTGGCTTTCTAGGGCAGAACCAGGAGAAGGCATTCCTCTTGAAACTGAACTCCTGGCTCTTCAGACTTTCTCTACTATTCCAACTCTTAAATGTTCCCATCCCACTCTCATATGCCATGATTTTGTGATAGTCTTTATCTTCCAAGTATTTAGAAATTCCAGAAGGCAATGAACATACCATAATGGACAATTATTTGACCAAATACTATTAAACTTTGGTGAGAGTAAAGATCAGTGACAAAAGAAATTTCATCAATGAGGTAGGATTTGAAATGGGCCATTGAGGACAATCAGTTGAAAAGAAATCACTTTTGTAGGCTTGCCTAAAACTGTTAAATTCTGTTTAAAAAGTGGAGTGAATATCAGAGTTCAAGCTGAAGTAAAAAGCAAAACACTTAAGGGGCAGTACAGTAGTTACCAGAGCAAGTGAAAGGGGCAGTGACCAGGAGCAATTAATCTCGGAAAAGTTGGCTTTTGATGTTTCCTTTTCTCCTTTTCCTTTGAGACAGGAAAGACTGAAGGAGCCTATGGAAACATCCAGAGAGTTAATTGGGAGAGCTTAGAAGACAACTCTGTGCTTCCTTTGTGAACTCTAAGTAGGCAGTCAAAGGTTTTTGCTGATAGATATAAAGTAAAGGCAAAGTAAAGAATCTACCTTTGAACTCTTGGAAGCCAAACTACCCTGATGCTTAAAGCCCCAGAGCCATAGCCACATTGTATATCTTAAACTGCATTTAAGAAAAGGTACAGGGTGAATCAAATCATTGGTTTTTTAAGTTGAAAGGGAGAACGAGGGTTGAGTTAGACAATAGTAGATAACGGTTAAAGAGAGGAGGAGAAAATATCAATAGGCATCTAGATATATCTATTTCTTGATGGCTATTCTCTATTATATTATTCCTTTGAAATGTTGCATCAAAGTTAAGGACCTGTGATTTCCTCAGTATGGAAACACCTGTAATGAATTCGGAATTCTGTCCCTAAGTCTTAGAGACATTCTATAGTCACATGACTAGTAAGGGTCAGAAGCAACATTTAAATCCACTTCAGCCTGACCCCAGATCCAGCACTCCAAGTCCCACCATCCACTCACTACACCACATTACCTCTCAGAGTGAATACAGAAAATGGGTGGCAAATTCACCTGTAACAAGGAATTAAATACAAAATGACAACTTTAAAGTATATCTTTTTAATTTTTGGTCTGGCCCCATGGTTTCATTGGTGTGGGGAGCTCCCTATGTCAGTACATATGATCGTCAATAATTTACAGTTTAAAAGAGTTGCATGGGACACTGAGAGGTTAAGGGATTCACCCATGGTCAAATCGCTCATGTGTCAGAGCCAGGAATTGACTATAGGTCTTCCTGACTTCAAGGGTGCACCTTGAACATATATCACAATACGCATACTGTCCTTCCCTAATGCCACAGACTGTTCAATAGTTCTATGCATTGTCAGATACTCCTGTAGCTTCTTGGTTCCAAAGTGCATACTTTAAGAGTCATACCTTTTCAAAATGTCAATATGACTGACTTCATGTACTAGAGACCAACCTCACCTATAAATGATTCCCTTTATCTTATCAAGCTATGAATGAACCAGCCTCTCCCAGCAAAATAAAATTCTCAAGACTTCTAGGTCAAGACTCATTAGGCTTATTCATAATGACCTCTTATGTATCTGTTACTTCCCGGATTAAATATAAAGTCCTCTCTTTGGCTCTTAAAGCCCTTCAAAATCTAGCCCTTTCCTACTCTTCCAGTCACTATACCTTACTCCTCTCCACATACTCTACAATCTAGTGACACAGGCCTCCTGGCTGTTTTTTATACATGATGCTCCAACTCCTAACTCTATCCCCCATGCCTGGAAATCTTTCCTTCCTTATATCTGCCCCCTAACTTCTCTGGTTTCCTACAAGTCTCAGCTAGAGTCCCACCTTCTGTAAAAAGCCTTTTCCTGTCCTTTTTAATCTTAGTGCCTTCCCTCTGAGACTACACTTGGTTTAATCTCTATATATTTTGTATGTACTTAGTTATTTGTATGTTGTACCACTCTTCTTCCCTGCACCCCCATTTAAACTGTGAGCTCCTGTTTTATTGCATTTCCTTGTATCCCCAGGGCTTATCAGAGTGCCTGGCACATAATTGGTGCTCATTAAATTCTAGTTGATTTGACATTGCTATGTTGAAACTTAAAATAAAGCAAGACCCTGAATATTTGCTTAACTATAATTAGGTGCCAGTATTTAAGGATCAGGGGAGAAATGTTGACAAAGTAGGTCCTCTAGAGGCAATTTTAATACCTTCTAAATACTATGCCATCAATTCAAGCAAATGTCCATGTAATTGTGCATGTCCTGTGTTTCTCCTAGGCATTAATAACTGAGAAGGAGACATACTCAGTATGTTCTTCCATTCAATCATGCATTTTGTATTAAATTAATCAAACTATTAAAATAATAAATATTTGACAAATGTCAATAGATATAATTTTTAAAATTAATTTATTTTTAATTTGTGGAATAAAACAAGCATTTTCATAATATAGTATAATAAAAAAGATGATTGCACATGAAACTGCAGATCTACTATCTACAACTTGCTCTTTCTTTTAAATATACAACAAAGTTATTGTGTAAATTTCTTTTTTTCTTTTTTTGTTGTTAATGGATACCATTCAAAGCATCATTGTTGCTATATTTTTATTTGATCCTGTCTTAGATTCATTATTGAACACCAGTAATTCTTAAGTGTTCAGAATTCACACTAATGCCTATTCAGAAGTTGCTATACTATGGAAACCTGTAGCTATATTGAACAATGGTTAAAGAGTTTTATTTCAGGACCCCAATAAGAGCTTGCTTTAAGTTCTCATTACTTTAAGAACTTAGTGGTAAATAAAAATTTAAAACCAGAAGTAAATGATGTACTAGCTATTAGCTGTCTCTCAGGATAATCTCCGGCCTGAAACTGGTATGCCTTCTTTTCTTGTAGACCTTTGGAACGATCCAGTGAAGATGTGGATATTATTTTCACACGACTTAAAGAAGTTAAAGCTTTTGAGAAATTTCACCCAAATCTTCTTCATCAGATCTGTTTGTGTGGTTATTATGAGAATCTGGAAAAAGGAATAACATGTAAGAAATTTAATTTCAGTGGTCTATTTTGCTTCCATTGTCTTTGTCTTGAGTTGAGGTTGTCCTTTGGGGATAAATAACAAATCTGATAAACCTAAATGTTCTTTTCTAAGGTGCTGGATCTGGGCAGAATGTCAGGAATATCACTAGTTCCAATCAAACTTGTTTTATCTTCAGTGACTTGTAGCTTATGGTTTTGTCTTAAATATTTAAACTTAATATTGAGGATGAAGTTAGGAGACATTTAATTTTGAACTCCTTGGTCAATATCACTACCTACTCCGGTCCTTTGATTACTATTTTGGCATCTTTTTATGTTTACTTTCGGAAGTTCCCTTGCTAATGAGAATATTTTTTCTGTTGATTTTTGCTTCCAGCTTAGGGATAGCTAGTAGGGAAGACATATGTTCAGACATATTTTTAAATCCACACACATAGTTCTTCTCCCAACCCAAGAAAGGCATGAGCCAGCATGAGAGAAACTTAGCTAGAAAAAAGAGTCAGCTCAATTAATGCCAATGCTTCCTATTAATTTGAGAAATGGTTTGTTCACTTTCAGTGTAAAGAAAGATTTAAGGAAGAGCTGGGTGAAATGGCAAAGTAGCTTAGTGTTTTCATTTGAAGTGTTATGAAATTCAGAAATACATATATTAAATTATAAATATAAAAATACAGGTAGCTAGGTGGTACAGTGGAGAGAGTGCTGGGCCTGAAGTCAGGAAGACTCATCTTCCTAAGTTCAAATCTGGCCTCAGAACTAGCTGTATAACCCTGGGCTAGTCACTTCATCCTGTTTGCCTCAGTTTCCTTATCCATAAAATGAGCTGGAGAAGGAAATGGCAAACCACTCTATTATCTTTGCCATGAAAACCCCAAATGGGCTCATGAAAAATTGGGCACAACTGAAATGACAGAACAAAACAAAATATTATTCAATGCTAAACACAAATGACTTTAGAATTACCTACTACTTTGGATTATTTCTAATGCTACTTGCCTCGATTTGCATAACTAATTAGCATATTAACACAGTGCCTGGCATATTGTAACTACTTAATAAATGCTATCTACTTATCTAATGGAGCACTTAGTCTAATGTTTAAAGATAAAAAAAAACTTTTTGATTCTTTGCTAATGTAAGACAAAGGTATAATATTCTTCAAATAACAAAACAACTTTACTTTGGGTGAGATATATATATATATTTTTAAGAGGAAGATAGAATAAAGCAAGAAATTATCTGGCTCTCCCAAATTTCACACCCCTCCAAATAACTTAAAATAATGCCTCAAAGTTAATTTTAGAGGGGAAGAAATAATTAAAAGTTGGGGAAAGGCAATTGTCCCGCTTAAGATAACTTAGAAGAATGTTAGGAAAGATCTAACCTCCTGGGGAGATGGTCTGGCCAGAGCAAAGTACAGATAATGAAGGCAGATACCCCCTTAGTCAACAAACAGCAAGCCCTGAGGGCAGCTGTGTAGGGGGCAGCCTTAGCTTTGGGAACTTTCATCCTACAGACTGTGTGTGGGAGCCTCTACTGGGGCTGGACACAGGCACACTTACCAGACCCAGTCCCCAGCTGTCACTTGGGTGAGGAAAAAGTTGTCTGGTGAGTGCAGTAACAGAGGGATAGGGCTCTGCTGGTTGTGGTCACTGTAGGAGAGCAGAGTCCCTGGTTTCAGTTCCCAGGCAGAGGGGTAAGCTAACACCCCTGCCAAAGGGACTGAAGGGAGCAAGAATGTTGGTGGTAACAGTGGTATTAGGGGCCCTGGTCAAGACTTAGGAATGGGCAGAGTCACTCATAGACCAAGCTGGAGGAGCAATGACCATATCTGGTCTTGGATTATAGAACATTGAAAGTACCAAAAAGTTAAAGACCACCAGATAGAGTGCAAAAAACAACAGCACAAGCTGAAGCCTGATATTGACATTATCCCCCACAATCCAGGAGCAGAGTCTGACCCTAACATAAAGTTAACAACCAAGAAATAGGCCAGTTAAAAAAATGAGTAAGCAACAGAGAAAGAACTTGACCATAAATAGTTACTATGGTGATAGAGAAGATCAGGGTTCAAACTCAGAAGACAATGAAGTCAAAACAGCTGCTTGTAAAGCTTCGAAGAAAAATGTAAAATGGTCACAAACCTCCCCAAAATTCTTGGAAGAGCTTAAAAAGGATTTTAAAAATCAAATGAGAGGTAGAGAAAAAATAGGGAAAAAATAAGAGTAATGCAAGAAAATCAAGCAACTTATAAAAAGAAAGTCAAGCAATAGGAAAAAGAAATCCAAACACTTATGGAAGAAAATAACTCCTTAAAAATTAGAATTGAAGGAGGAAGTTAATGACTTCATAAGACATCAAGAAAAAATAAAATAAAAAGAATGAAAAAATAGAAGAGAATGTGAAATATCTCATTAGAAAAACAACTGACTTGGAAAACAGATCAAAGAGAGATAATATAAGAATTGTTGAACTACCTGAAAGTTATGATTAAAAAAAGATTCTAGACACTACACTTCAAGAAATTAAGGAAAATTGCCCTAAATTTTAGAACTAGAGGGTAAATTAGAAATTGAAAAAATCCACTTATCACTGCCTGAAAGAGATCTTAAAATAAAAACTAATGGAAACATTATAACTAAGTTTCAAAAATCCCAGGTCAAGGAGAAACTATTACAAGCAACTAGAAAGAGGTAATTAAAACATTGTGGAGCCATAGTCAGATTTAGCACAAGATTTAGCAGTGTCTACATAAAAGACAAAAGACATGGAATAAGATTTCCAAAGAGCAAAGTAGCTGGATTTGCAACTAAGAATAACTACCCAGCAAACCTGAGTATAGCCCCTTAAGGGAAAAAAGGATATTTAATGAATTGAGGGACTTTTAGTTAGTCTTGAGGAAAAGACCAGAACTGAACAGACATTTTGAACTACAAGAATAAGGTTAAATTGTTTACTTCTTATATGGGAAAATGTTATTTGTAACTCTTAAGAATGTTATCATTACTAGGGTAGTTTGAAAGAGTATACATAAGTAGGAGGCTTGGAGTTGGGTTGATGAGATGATCTTAAAATATAAAATTTGGTAGGGAGAGGTAAAATGGAGCAAATTATCTCATATGAAAGAGTCATGAATGAAGAACTGCTACAGTGGAGGGCAGGAGGAGGTGGAGGGCTGGTAGTGCTAGAATCTTATTCACATTGGAATTGGGTTAAAGAGGAAATAACATATACATCTAGTAGGGTATAAAACTCTTCTTAACTTACAGAAAAATAGGGTAAGGAGATAGGATAAGGGACAGACTCTTGAAAGGGTGTGTGGATTAGGGAGGAAGTGGTCAAAAGTAAGTTAGACTTCTGGGGAGGGATGGAGTAAAAAGAAAGAGAGAGAAAGATAAACAGTGAGGGAAAATACAATGGAGGGAAATACACAATTAGTAATTTTAACTTTGAATGTGAATGGGATGAACTCACCCATAAAACAGAAATAGCAGAATGGATAAAAAACAAGAACCCAACAATATGTTGTTTACAAGAAACACATTTAAAAATAAGAGACACACAGAGTAAAAATTAAAGGCTAGAGGGAATTTATTATGCTTCAAATGATGTAAAAAGAGCAGGAGCATCAATCACAATCTGGATATAATTAGAACAGATAAGCAGGGAAACTACATTATGTTCAAAGGTACTATAGATAATGAAGTAACATCAGTAACTAAACATATATGTACCAACTGCTATAGCATCCAAAATTTTAAAGGAAAGGTAAATTAATTATAGGTAGAAATAGCAAAATTATAATAGTGGGGGAACATTAATCTTCCCTTTTCAGAATTAAATAAATCTAACCAAAAAATAAATAAAAAAGAAGTCAAGGAGATGAATAGAATCTCAGATAAGCTAGATATGATAGATATCTGGAGAGAATTGAATAAAAATAGAAAGGAATATACCTTTTTCAACAGTATATGTTACCTTTACAAAAATTAACCACATATTAGGGCATAAAAACCTAAATGTAGAAAAGCAGAAATATTAAATGCATCCTTTGCAGATCATAATGTAACAACATTACATTTAATAAAATGGAAACACAGATTAAAAATTAATTGGAGACTAAATAACTTAATCTCAAAGAATGATTGGGTTAAAGAATAGGTAATAAAAACAATAAATAATTTTGTTAAAGAGAATGATAAATGAAAGACAACATACCAAAACTTATGGGTTGTAACAAAAACAGTAATCAGACAAAAATTCATATCTCCAAATGCTTACATCAATAAAATTAAGAAAGAGCAGACCAATGAACTAGGTATGCATTTGAAAAAAACTAGAAAAAGAACAAATTAAAAATCCCCAATTAAACACCAAATTGAAAATCCTACAAATTAAAGGTGAGATTAAGAAAATTGAATGTTAGAAAACCATTGAATTAATAAATAAAACTACAACTTGGTTTTATGAAAAAACCAATAAAATAGATAAACCATTGGTTAATATGATTTTAAAAAAGAGAGAAAACCCAAATGATTAGTGTCAAAAATGAAAGGGGTGAATACACAACTAATAAAGATGAAATTAAAGCAATTGTTAGGAGTTATTTTGCCAACAAATTTAACAATTTAAGTGAAATGGAAGAATACTTAAAAAATATGAACTGGCCAGATTAACAAAAGAGGAAATAGAACATCTAAATAAAGCTATTTTAGAAAAAGATATTGAACAGGCCATAAATGAGCTGTCTAAGAAAAAAAGTATCAGGACTAGATGGATTTACAAGTGAATTCTACCAAACATTTAAAGAGCAACTAATTCAAACATGAAATAAATTATTTGGAATAATAAGCAAAGAAAATGTCCTATGAAACTCCCTTTAAAAAACAAATAAGGTGTTGATTCCTAAATCAGGAAGAGAAAAAACAAAGAAAATTATAGACCAATTTCATTAATGAATATTGATTCAAAAATCCTAAATAAAATACTAGCTAGGAGATTAAACAATATATCAAAAGATTATATATTATGACCAAATGGGATTTATACCAGGAATGTAGGGCTAGTTGAATATAAGGAAAACTATTAACATAATTGATTATATTAATAACAAAAATCACATGATTATATCAATAGACTCAGAAAAAGCTTTTGATAAAATATAACACTCATTCCTATTAAAAAAAAACTCCTGAAAGCAAAGGCATAAATGAATTTTTCCTTAAAATGATAAGAAACATCTATCTAAACCATCAGCAAGCATTAGCTTGTGATGAGTATAAGCTAAGATGGATGCCCATTATCACCAATATTATTCAATTTTGTATTGCAAATGCTCGCAGTAGCAATAAATGAAGAAAAAGAAATTGAAGGAATCATAATGGGCAGTGATATAATAAAATCCTCTCTTTTTGCAGATAATATAAAGGTATACTTGGAAAATCCTAGAGGTTCAACTAAAAAACTAATTAAAATAATTAATACTTTTAGCAAAGTATCAAGATATAAAATAAACCCACATAAATCATCAGTATTGCTATATATCACCATCAAAGCCCTGTAAGAAGAGATAGTAAGAGATATTTCATTAAAAATGACCATAGACAATATAAAATACTTGGGAATATGCCTGCCAAGACAACCTCAGGAACTATATGAACACAATTATGAAACATTTTTATTCAAATAAAATCAGATTTAAATAATTGGAAAAAAGACTAATTGTTCATGGGTAGGTCATGCTGATATAATAAAAATGACAATTTGTTCTAAACTAATGTGCTTATTTAGTGCTATCCCAATAAAATTATCAAAAAATTATTTTATCAAGCCAGAAAAAATAATAACAAAACTCATTTGGAAGACCAAAAGGTCAAGAATATAAAAGGCATTAATAAAAAAAAAATCTAAAAGGAAGGAGGTTTAGCAATATCAGACATTACACTCTATTATAAGGCAGTAATTATCAGAACTATCTGGAATTGGCTAAGAAATAGAAAGGGGAAATAGTAGAATGAAGTAAGCATACAATACACAGTAGTAAATAATTATAGTAACCTTGTGTTTGATAAATGTGAAGATTTAAGCTTTGGGGATAAGAATTCACTATTTGGTAAAAATTGTTGGGAAAACTAGAAAGCAGTCTTGCAGAAATTAGGTATAGATACATATCTTACACCATTTACCAAGGTAAAGTCAAAATGGCTATATGACCTAGACATAAAAAGAGATATCATAAGTAAATTAGAAGAACGTGGAACATATACCTATGGAACATATCTACCAGATTTATGGATAGGAGAAGAATTTATGAATAAATAGGAAATACATAGCATTGTGATATGTAAAATAGATAATTTTGATTACATTAAATTAAAAAGATTTTGTATAAATAAAACCAATGTAGTCAAGATTAGAAGGAAAGAAGAAAATTTAGAAAGCAATTTATAGATAGTTTTGAATAAAGGTCAAATATCTCAAATACATAGAGAACTTTGTCAGATTCATAAGAGTATCAATCATTCCCCAATTGATAAATTGTCAAAGGATATGAACAGGCAATTTTTGGATAAAGAAGTCAAAGCTTTATGTAGTCATAGGAAAAAAATGTTCTAAATCATTATTGATTACAGAAATGCAAATTGAAACAGCTTTCAGATACCACCTCATACCTATCAAATTGGCTAAAATGATAGAAAGAGAAAATGACAAATGTTGGTGGGGATGTAGAAAAATTGAGACAGTGATGCACTGTTAGTGGAGTTGTGAACCAGTACAACCATTTTAGAGAGAGCAATCTGGAATTATGTCCAAAGAGCTATAAAACTATGTCTACTCTTTGAGACTCAGAGGAAAAGAGCCTATATGTTTTAAACTATTTATAGTGGCTTTCTTTGTGCTGGCAAAGAATTGGAAATTGAGTGGATGCCCATCAATTGGGGGATGGCTGAACAAGTTGTGGTATATGATTGTGATGGAATACCACTGTGCTCTAAATGATGAGCAGATTGATTTTAGGAAAACATGGAAAGACTTGCATGAACTGATGCTAAGTGAAATGAGCAGAACCAGGAAAACATTGTACACAGTAACAGCAATATTGTTTGAAGAATAACTGTGAATATCTAAGCTATTCTGAGTAATATGAATATGTTCAAATCAACTACAAAGGACCTATTAAGGAAGATGCCATCCACTTCCAGAGAAAAAACTGATATATGGGTATATGTATTGTATGGTTTCACTTATAGATCTGTGTCAAATGTTGGCCTTCTGTAGTCTGGGATGGCGGGGTTAGGGTGGGGAAGGAGAGAGGGAGATACCTCAGAACTCAAAATTTAACAAACAAATAAAGAGAGAGAGAGAGAGAGAGAGAGAGAGAGAGAGTTGTTTTTGGAAACATACTTAATGTTTATCTTCAAATTCACTTTTTATATTTTCTTTTTGCTAAAGAATCTTCCAGAGCATTTAAGTAAATTCAGGGCCATTAGGAATTACTAAAGTAATTTTTGTGCTCCTTACTAAGGGAAAAAAAATCTACCATTTAATTTCAATGAAAATTCAGAATTAAACAGGAAAAAAATCTCTGTGGCTATGGTATAATCTTAAAGTAAGAGAGTGAATAAAGGAAGTACAATGGTTAATTACTAGGCATTAATTTGACAAACATTTTCACCAAAAGGTAGTGAAACGGTCTTAGATTCCCTTGAAAAGAAACAAGGACACAGAGAAACCTCTTCTCTTCATTCTCTGACTATTCTAATTATCCTACTCTGCACCATGACCTCATTGTCTTCACTCTGTTGGGTCTTGTGGTGGTTTTCTCATCAGCAGCAGATTCACCCACAACTGTGTTTAAGAAAGTAGTGAGTTTCCCAAGGACTCCCTTCTCTAATTGAGGAGTTGACTTTAATGGAAACTTCCAGTAGCAAAAAGCAGTGAGACAGAAGATAGTGCCAAGAACATTGTCAATGAGATGAATGTGATGGAAGGAATAGAAGTACACATAGCTGTCATTTCTTTTGAAAAGGCAACAATGGCATCAGAAGGTGAAGCAATGGCTAGTCTACTCCTAGGAGCTGGTGCCTTCTCCCCAGGAACCTCACTGACTATCCAACAAGTTCCTAAGCTTTTCATTCAGTAGGATTGTACAGACTAGTAAAGATTTTTGTCTAAATAGGGTTCTCTACTTGGTTGTCATTTAAAATTTAAGGGTTGGGAACAAGTATTTATTAAGAACCTACTAGGTGCCAGAGCATCAAGGTGGCATAGTGGATAGATTGTTGGGGCCTGGAGTTAGGAAAACTCATCTCCTGAGTTCAAATCTGGCCCAGACACTTAATAGCTATGTGACCCTGGGCAAGTCACTTTACCCTGTTTGCCTCAGTTTCCTCATCTGAAAAATGAACTGGAGAAGGAAATGGCAAACCACTCCAGTATCTTTGCCAAGAAAACCTCAAAAGTTGTCACAAAGAGTCAATGATGACTGAAAATGGCTGAACAACAACTATGTACTAGGCATTGTGTTAAGCTTTTTACAGATTTGATTTTATTTCATTCACACAACAACTTTGCAAAATAAGTGCTATTATTATCCCTGTTTTACAGTTGAGAAAACCAGAGCAGACAGAGGTTAAGTGACTTGCCTGCCCAGGGTCACACAGCTAGTAAGTGTCTGTTGTCAAATTTGAACTCAGGTCTTCTTGACTCCAGACACAGTACTCTATCTACTATGCCACCTAGCTGCCTCTACTTGATGGCTTATAACATCATGATATCATAGATTCAGAACTGGAAAGACTGCCAAACCTTTATAAATGAATGTTTAATGATGAGTGACAGACAGATTTTTAAAAGTAATTTATTTTGATAGATGGAAAGGACTGGACTGTGTGTGTATGTGTGTATGTATGTATATTTTTGTTTAGAAATTTTTGTATTACTTTCATACTCATGTTGAGTGGCTTAGGAGATATAAATATGTGCCAGCCTAAGGCTCATTCCATCTCTTTCTCCCTCTCTCAGGCTTCTGTCTTATGGCTGCTGAATCCCTTTTTGCCCCAATTTTCTACCATGATCACATGGGACAATCTTAATACAGGTGAAGCCCATGATCCCATAGATCAATGTCAGCCATTTGTACTAGCAAATTTGGCTCTTTTTTTTTTTACCAGCTTTGGAGTGAATTTCCTCTTGTTTGTTTATAATTAGTTTATGTCTCCAAGACTGATGTTAATAACAAATATTGTATTATCACCACCCTGCTCCATAAAATGAAAAAGAAATAGGTTTGCTACATCATTCCACTGCCAAAATTCCAACACCAAAAAACCTTGGCTCTTGCAGACATAATAGAAAGAATAATAGAAATAGTTTTGTGTTTATATTTTTTCTTTTATTTGACTCAAAAAGGGGTCCTTTAAAATCTTCTGTATGGAGCAGATGAGACACAGGTGTATGGAGGAACACTTAGGATCAAGAGGTGGTCAATATCTTGAGAATTTAACAGCTTTGGACTGTAAAATTAATGGTGCTCTTCCAATATTCCAATAGGGCATAAACTCTAAGTATTAAGTAAGTAGTAGTAAGTGTATAGGATGTTCAATTTAGTAAATACTTTTAAAAATGTTTTGCTTGGTTATATGAAATATTGTCAGATAATTACAGTGCCACATCTTCACTCAAAAGCTCCATCTAGAACATTAGAATGTTCTCTCTCATGGGTTTCTCATTCTTCCAGGGTGGATTTCTATACTTCTAAGTGAAATACAATGATAAGATAATTTTAAACCTAAGGAGAAATATAATGGCACCTAAAGTACATGTGGTTCCCTCCTCTTTGGCTTTGAGAGTATATATTAGACAAACATCTATGAGTTTAGTTGCAATTATGCCAAGCCCCCAGTTAGAAAAATTCTTAACGTTTAGACAGAGGTTTGTATCTTTGCCTAACTTTACATTTATATGTATCTTCTAGTTAACTCCTGGCTTTTGGGGGGTTGAAATTTACTGAAAATGTTTGGGTAATAAAATATAGATTATATTATAGTGTCTATGAATAGATAGGCACCAGGAAAAGAAACTGAAGAAAGAACTGCTCATTTCTTGGGACTTCTCCCAGCTTGTATCTTCTGCTTTGAGATGCTTTTGTGTTCTATGTGTATAATCTTCATTATCTCTTCTTTCTGCTACAGCTCAGTCCTACTTTCACGTCTTAAAGGTATGCTGGAAAGCCACACACTTGAATTTCTGGAATTCTTCCTCATTCTACCTAACTCAATGCTTATATGCAGGACCCAGAAGATGTAATGAAACCTCCTATCCAATTAGATTAGACTTCTTGTCTGATATAATTTCACTTCATCTAATGGCTTTCAAAGACTTTGTGCACTTACTTAGTCCAAGGTTTTTGGATTTATTGATTTACTGAGACATGTTTTTACCTAAATGAGGTTAGGTGGTTTCAACTCAACCCTTACATAAGTATGGATCATTGGACAAATGTCAGCAAAATAAGTTTATTGCTGCCATTTTGAAGATGATTCTCTTGAAGAAAATGGGATACCATTAAATGACTGTTGAGTTGAGCAAGCCTTGATTTGCAATTTAGGTCCAAATATAGTAGAAAGAATATTAGTTCTGGAGTCAAAGTAGTACATGGCTTCAAATCATCCCTCTGATGCTTATGACCTATATGACCTTGGAAAAATCATTTAACTTTCCTGGTGGACCTCAGTTTCCTCATCTGTATAATGAAATGGTTGGACTAGAGAACCACTGATGTTCCTTCCAACTTTAGAACTAATGATTCTTTGAACCCATGATAATCTCTATGTATAACGACTCATGAAATGGTGAACCTTTCTTGGCTAAGTCCATGACAGATACATACTCATTAAGATGCCAGTGATTCTTATGAGTCAAATTGATTCCAGGGCTTAATTGGATGGTATATATTTGATTATAAATTAGTTTCCAAAAGATTATTTTTTTTTACTTTACTGGGCATTAGTGTGAAAAAAAATCCTGTTTGCAACCTTTAGAGAACCTTAAAGGAAAGGCTCCCAATCATGCCCTCATAGGTACTGATGCCACCAGTAAGATGAAGAATGGGCAAAATCATTGGAAGATTCATGGCAAGAGTCTCAATTTTGGAATATGTTCTAATCTCAGTTCAAGTAACAATTAGTTGAATGACTTTAGGCAAGGCACTCAACCTCATAGTGCAGTTTCCCTCTCAATAAGACAAGAACAACAAATAGCTGTTCTATGTATTTTGTAGGGCTGTTATGAAAATAAAATGAGACTGTAGATGAGAAAGGGTTTTTTTGAGGGGGAGAGAAAAATTATAGCCAGTATGAGATAAAGTCATCTAAAAGAATAGATATAAAGTTGGACTTGGTGAATACAAATGGAGACGATGTCTAATAGTGATCACTTGGATCTAGTTTTTTGTTTTTTTTGTTTTTTGCATGTGACATGATGTTGATTTAGGAGAGGAAGTGCTCAATTACTCAGTCTTTTTCTCTTTTTAGAAAAGTGAAAGTATGTCAACCTACTGTAGACAGGTGGGATGAAGATGAACTATTGTATATTTTCTGAGAATTTCCCTATAAAAAGCCTTTTAAAAAGAAGGCTTAATTGCTAATGATGGCAACTAGCAAAAGAGAATAGGCCAGCCTTGAAGAGAGGTTTTTTGTTTCCTTTTTTTTTTTAATCACTTTTTTTTCCTTTTTGTTTAACATTTACACAAAAGTTTGACTAGCCCTTCCCACACTTAACAGTAACATAATGGTACGTTTGATGGAAAGGAATGTTGACTATATTGTTTATCAATAAAAATATCTTAAATTTATTTACCTTGTTAGTTACAGTCAAGCAAATTTGGGACACAAGCAAAATCTTCTGAAAAATGAATAGATTATATTATGAACTTTTCCTTTTCTTGTCTTCCATAGAGGAAGAGTACTGGACTTAGAACCACAAGGGTTAGGTTCAAATCTCCTTTCAACACTGAATAGTTGTATGATCCATTTAACCTCTCTGAATCTCAGTTTTTAAATCTATAAAATGGGAGTAATGGCATATGTCTTCCATACAATTGTCTACGCACCAGTCATACCATCCAGAAACTTTGGCTGATGAATTAAAAGAGAATTTATTTCTCTATGGAATTGTTATGCGATTGTCATTATCTTCTCTGCCAGAAGCTATGAAATGAATATAAAAAATCAACTTCTTCTTCCCTTATCTGGCATAGCTATTTTAAAAGATATTTTTATTTGTAGAGGGTTTTTGAACCAGACATTTTGCCCCACCCTCCACCCTGGTACTATTCTTTGAAATAGTTCAGAAATATTGTCTTAAATAGGTGTAGATGGGGTTTCTATTGTCTAACCCTAATTTCTATGACATCCTAAGTGAAAGAGAGAATGAGGTTCAAAAATAAGAAGCTCCTTATGTAGTCATTTCTTAGGTTAGCCTATTAACTACATAACAATGAACAAATGAATGGCTGTGAGTACAACAGTATTTTTTTTTCCAAGGAGAATATATTTGACTGTTTCAGTAGGATAATTTATTGGACAATATATGAGGTGAGATGCAGGTCTGGAGAGTATATTACTTGATTATCAACTTTCTGAAGGCAAGAATTATGTCTTATTTATTTTTCTATCCCTCATAATCTAGCGCAGTATATTGCACGTAGTAGATGCTTCTTAATAAATCACTTTTATATGAACGAATGGATGAATGAATATTGCTTTAAATGCATGGTAGCACGAGTATGGTAGAAAGAACCCTGAAGTTGGAGTCAGGAGATCTGGGTTTGATTCTAACCTCAAATACTAGGTGTGTGAATTTGGGGAAAACACAACCTCTTTGGGCCTCAGTTTTCTCATCTGTAAGATTGAAGTTTATAATACTGGTACTGTGTCTCTTGCACAGAACTGCTGTAAAGTGCTTTGTGAAAGTTAAAACATGACATAAACATGTGCTATTTGTTATGCTAAAAATAGGTAGATTCAATTATATTTGGTTAGTTTGCTTGTTTTTATATGTGTGGGGTAAATACTTTAACATGCTCAATTTTGGGGAGTTAATATTTAATTGGCATTTTGATTATATTTTATTTAAGGTTTTCAAAGTACTATATATGCATTATCTCATTTGAGCCTCAAAACAACCTTGTGAGGTAAAGTACTGAAAGTGTTATCTCCATTTCACAGATGAGAAAAAATGAGGCTTAGAGAAGTGAAATGATTATCACTTCAAAGAATTGAAATATGAGAAATACACTTAAGATGAAAACTATTTTGAACATAATTCAATCTTTCTTTAGAAAATCCTCAAGGATCATATTGTACATCATAACAAACATAAAGTACCATCATTCTGTGGTTTTGAAGAAGCCATTACCCAAGAATCCTCTTTGACAGAATGTGGGATAAGCTAGCTTTCACAGTAGCTCAAAAAGATCTATATATTTATGTATAAGGAGTAGGTCAGCATATTGCAAATTTAGAGAAATGAATTAGAGATAGGAATATTTAAAAAGTTAAAAGAGTCTTTTTTTAAACTAAAAATAAAGGTACATTTCCCCCATATTTGTGATAATCTATAAACAAGCTCACCAAGTAATGAAATCAACTTATTCTTAGTCTACTTATGCTACTTCTTTTCAGTATTTCGCCAAGGTGATATTGGAACAAACTGGTATGCGGTCTTGGCAGGATCCTTGGATGTTAAAGTATCTGAAACCAGCAGTCACCAGGTAAGGGTTCAACTTATTTATTTTAGAATCAAGTTTTTTTTTTTTAATGGCCAGATCAAATATTTTACAGAAAAGAAAATGATTAAAAGCAATCCAGATGTCCCCATATGTTTTCATGCATTTAAAAGTTTCTCACCAGAAGAATCAATTCTATCTTTTTCTTCTTTTCAGCATTTCTATGATATCCCCTTAGGAGTCTTCGCCGTCCTAATTCCTTACTTCCTATCATACTGTGTTCGCCAAGAACTGAGACCTCACTACCTTTGGGAGATGCAGGAGAATTCTGATAATCATCGTTGACTCATTCTCTGTCTGTCTGTCTCTGTCTCTGTCTCTCCCTCTCTTTCCCTCTCTCTCTATCTCTCTGCCCCCATCTCTCTCTCCTGTTTCTCCCTTCCTCCCTCCACATAAGAAAGGGAGATTGATTACTTGAAAATGAACAAGGACAGCCAAAGAACAAATGGTATACTTACCCTTGGCACAATGAACTCCTAGCTTTCAAATTTTTTTTTCCATTTTGTGACATGATCCTAATTTTTCCACGATGTGCTCTTAGGAGGAATAAATTTGACATCAATAGATCCTTGAATCAATCCATCTTCCGTGGGCTGGGCTCCATATAGGCCAGGGGAGCAGTGTAACATTTCCTGACTTACATAGGGACCTATACTTCCCTGACTTATACTTAGGGATCTGGGAAGCAGCAGTATCACTAACTAATTTTGTATCTAAATAGAGAACCTAATGTTGCCCAACTCTTCCTAATGGCATAGAATTCTTGGCAGAAGAGATGTATATTTTAAGTATTTTCTACATATTAGAGTAGAAAGGGCATTGGGTTTAGAGTGAGAAGATCTGGGTTCAAATCTTGTCTCTAACACTTATTATTTTTCTTTTTTTCTTTTCCGTCTGACTTGAAACTGAAACCTGTATATGGTGTCTGCCCCTTTAGAATAAGACCTCCTTGAGATCAGGGACTACCTTGCTTTGCTGTTTGTATCTCCAGCACTTACTACAGTGCTTTGTACATAGCAAGCACTTAACAAATGTCTTTTTTTTTATTCATTCATTCCTATGTCCATCCATTCATTCATATATATATGTGACTTAGAACAGTCATTTAAATTCCTTGGACCTCAGTTTCCTTATCTGTAATATGAGGAGTTTGGATTAGGTGGCCTTTGAGGTTTACGTCTTTGATCCTTGAGTTAGACCTTTATTGCAGCTCATCTGGGGAGGACCCTATTCTCCCCTGCCTTCACTCAGGTGCCAGAAATTACTTAAGTAGGAGACAAAGCCTTTCATTACAAAACTTGAGAGGAGACTTAAAATTGAAATACAAGGAAACATCAGAATAGTTTTTGAGAACAGGTTTAGATTGTGAAACAGACAGAGCTCCTAAAAGAGTGGGAAGTCATAAAGAGGAAGGAACTCCAGCATAAAAGGAAGGCTGGAGTGTGAGGAAGGTACCAAACCTAAACATTGTAGAGTTATGGTGATGTCCAGTCCTGCTTTTTTTGTTCTGATCAGTAGAGCCCTTCTATTTGTGGCTGCACTGTTAAATTCAGAAACAGAAGAAGGCCAGCAGAGGGAGCTATTTAACCGTTTAAAATTTTCACAACTGTATCGGATGAAAGCATAGAGAGGATGCTTTGTCTTATTTACAGAGGATCACAAATCTGGGAGGGTTAGCTAACCCTTTGGACAATACAGCCAGCATTCAGGTCTTTTTTTTTAAACTGCAGGTTTTGATGATCTGGAATAATGGGTTGGAAAAAAATAAGATCGAATTTATTAGTGATAAATGTTAATTCTATATTTGGATTCAAGAACAATCTCATAAGTTAAAAGATGGATAAATTATGGCTAGACAGTTCAAGTGAGGAAGATCTTAGTAGTTTTAATGAAATGCAAATTCAACTATTGTCATCCGTCAACCAAAAAGTCAATGCAATCTTGGGCTTCATTAAGAGATACATAATATGCAGAGTAAAGGACATAATAGTTTCATTATATCCTGCTATTATAGTTTTACCATAACTGAAGCATTGTGTTCAGTTCGGGGTACCATATTATAGGAAACAGTCTAGTTGAAGAACCTCCAGAGAGGTTCAGAAGGTTCAGAAGAGAGAATCAGAATGCTGAGTGACCTTATAGCCATGTCAAGGAACTCAGGATGTTTAACCTGGAGAAGTCTTGGGGGTGGAGTAGGGAGCAGAGATTTACAATAGTCTTCAAATATTGGAAAGGCAGTCATATGGAAGAGGGATTAGGCTTATTCTACTTGGGTCTAGAGGCAGCAAGATGGCTCAGTGGATATAGCTTGGGCCTGGAGTCAGGAGGACCTGAGTTCAAATGTGACCTCAGACATTTACTAGCTATGTGACCCTGGGTAAGTCACTTAACCTCCATTTGCCTTAATCCACTGGAGAAGGAAATGGCAAATCACACCAGTATCTTTGCCAAGAAAACCCCATGGACAGCATTAGTATGCTATGGTCCATGAGGTCATTAAGGGTTGGTCATGACTTAACAACAATAACTTGGGTGTGCGAGGCAAAACTAGTACCAATGATTGGAAGCTTCAGAGAGTTCAACATAAACAATTAGAGCTACCTCAGACTAGAATGTCAGGTACTGGGTTCCCCATCACAAGACAGGCCTTTAAAACAAAAGCTGTATTACTGACCATTTGTTGGCAATATTGTGTGTGTGTGTGTTGGGGGTGGGGGAGGTTTCTTGTTCTTTCTATCCAGAGATCCTGTGACTGGGTGAGGAAGACTCCCAGCCTGCTGGTTTACTGCAGCATACCTGGGCATGTTGATTTGATGCATCATCATTTCAAGACAAGTAAGTTGAGAAACAGTGGCCAAAGACATCAGGGCTGAGTTCTTGGCATGGCCTTGATCCTTTACATCTTCTTAGGCTATCTTCTGGCTCAAGTGCAGAGTCAAATGCTCTACCTGGCTTTTCTGTCTTCCTCAAATTCCAAATTTTTGGCAGTACTCAATGAGGGTCAGTGAGGGTCCCTACCCTCTCCCTCACTCCTATTCTCTCTACACCTAGAAGAAGGAGTTTGGATGTGAAACAGTGTTGCTAAATAGAAAGAAGAAAGACAAAAAGGCAGACTAGAAAAAAGAAAACCTTTTCTTGGAGAAAGTCTCTGAAAATGTGTCTTGCCTGCTCTCAGCAGTTAGTCCAACCCTGAGTCTTGGCTACTTCTACCGCTATTTTTTTTTTAAAGAGCAAGCTATTTTCCTTAATGTGTTATTCCTAGAAAGTGTTTAGGGAATGTTATTTCTAGTATATTCAGTCCTCCACCTAAGAATGTGTTGTATTTTTGGAAGTTCATTTAGAATAAGTTGGCACTTTGGAACTCAGAGTACAATTCTCCATAGAATCAATTACTGCCTGTGGTCATTTGTTTTATAGAACAATCCACAAAAACTCATGTAATCTGTAATACACTAGAAATATGGTAGCACTGAAAATTTACTGCTCTTGAACTTAATTACTAAACAGGGTGGTGCTTCTATGGATTCAGAATTCCATTTCTATGGAAAATGGATTCAGAATGCCAATATGGGGCACCAAAAAAAATCTAGGTACAGAGGAAAGAGGGACTCCCATACTTTCTAACTACTTCTGTGACTTAAGTAGTGTCTCTAGGAGTGTGGGGATGGGCACACAACAGAGTAGGAGTAGATATGGGGAGAATGCAGGGTTTGCTGGAGCCCAAGTCAAATGACTTTCAAGAGCCCATTGTTTAATTTTCAGTGTGAGCAATTACACCTTAGAAATTGGCAAATGCCACAAATCCACACTTGATTTATAGAGCTGGTTGTTAAATATTTATCAGCATACTACTAGGTGAGGAGTATAGGCTCACAGAACATAGATCTGGGAGTATTTTAGACCCCTTTTATGGAAGAAGGAAGCAAGACATAAGGAAATTGTGTCTTGACAGGAATCAAGGGAAGCAAGACAAGAAGGGGGAGGGTAGTGCCAAGGTTTCAAGGATAAGGCTTTCTGGTGCTCCAGGGCTTCCTTAGAGTTATAAATACCTAGAGACCTTTGTCTGTCCCTTGGTATATTGTAGTCATCCTCTTCCATCCCTTCAACCCTTTCCTTTCTCCCACTAGCCCAAGGGATTGGCTAACCTGCTTACCTTTACACATCTATCGCCTATTGTCTCCATTTTGGCCCTTTCTCCTTCAAGGAACACTGCAGAACAGAGTTTATTCATTGTTTATCCCTTACCTTCCTGATTCTGCAAAAAGCACCCATTGTGGAGTGCTTGTAAGTGTTTTTATTACAAATACCTGGCAATGGGAGTATATAATTTCTTCCTAAGCCTTCCCCATCCCACTACCATTTTCTTTTCTCACTTAGACGTTGAGAAAAAGGCAAAGTTACATGCAGTTGCCGATAGAAGATCTTTGGATATACAATGTACAGAAGGAGGATTCATCTAGTTTTAGGAGAAAAAAATGAAAACTGTATACAGACTCTATGGGAACTGGGCACAGCCAAGAATTCTGGTAGGGGTGGGGCTTCAGGAGAGAGTGGGCAATAAGGAGATAGGATGGAAGTGGGGAAAATGTCATGAGGACAGTTTTGGGGGAGGGATGGGATAGCAGTGAGATTGGAGGGTCTTAAGAAAGAGATCTTATATTATTCAGTTTATTTGAGTCTCTTCTAAGCCCTCCCTACTTCATAGGCCTCTTCTTGCAGGCCATTACCTTATGTAACATAGTCCTTTGGGTCACTCTACTGATCTTTTCTATTTCACCCTTGCTTTCTACCATCTTCACATCTTGTTCTTAGGAATCTTGAGATTTCAAGCTGGGAGGTTCCTTAGAGATCATCTAGTCCAACCCCCTCATTTTTCAGATAAGAAAACTAAGGACCCAAGAGATGGAAGTGACTGGAAGAAAGCCACACAGTAAACAGCACAGCTGGTACCTAGATACATCAGGTTTCCTGGGTGGTGGGGAAATAAAGTCAGCTCCCCAGAACCTGAGCCATCAATGTCCCCTGAGCTAAGATTAAAGAAATGCCCTGACTCAGCCTTTCCTCTCTCCTAGGCACAAAGTCTGCTTTTAGCTTTTCATGTTTATGGCTCTGCAGCCATCCTCATAGGATTGCCTGTGTTTTTTGGACTCCCGCAGTTGTGATGTTTGCCTTCACTTCATAAATTTTCTTATCCTCCATGAAAGTTTCCTTATGTTACTCTAGGGCAGGAGTTCTTAATCTTATTTATATCATAGATCCTTTGGAAAGCTGATGAAGCCTATGGACATCTCAGAGTAATATTTTAGATGCAGAAAATAAAAAAAAATAAAATCACAAAGGAAACCAATAATGTTGAAATACAGTTATTTAAATATATTTTAAAAAGAAAGTTCATGGACCCTAAATTAAGAAACCCAGACTTAGAGGTAACCTCACTTTAGACCTAATTCACCTAATTTCCATTCGGAGGAATTCTGTACCAAGACTTTATTTGTCTAATTCCCTCAAGATGCTTTTTCCAAGTAGGACACCCCATCCTCAGGACAGATGTCTAAGGATGCTATATTCACACAAGGACACATCCTTCCTTGCAATACTTCAGTAGACCTTTTGCTTCCCCCTCTTACTTATACATAACAATAACAAATGCAATCTCAGTTCTTCATTAAATTTCAGTGGGAATACAACCAGTTTGTCAAAAATTTAGTAAAAATAAATTAACATGAATAGTTTACATATATGTACACATGTATATGTCTGTATGCATGCATGCATGGATGTATTCTCTCTGCACTGTTTTAAGGAATCAAACCCTACAGGTAAGTATTGGACTAATGAAAATGAGCTTGCAGATATCACAGTGGATGGCAGGCCCACCCAAATTTTTGTAAACACAGTTGTCTTCCCTTTTTTTCACATGTTTGAGAGCACTCCCCAGAGTTATTTATGTGATTACAGAAAAGTACCTGTATTGAAGAAAAGATATGTACTGATTGTATGATAGCCACGTAGAACATAAAAGAAGACTATGGCCCTGGCTATATTGACCTCCCCATTAGGAATGTTGGCAAATCTTATGGGGGAGAAAAGAATGAAAATGAGAGGCAAAAGTAGGAGTCATGGTAACAGCAAGTGGCTTAGAGATGTGCCAAGCAAGGCCTTAAAATCAGTGATATGAAGAGGTTAGCTGAAAGCCAAGGGGTATAAGGACTGAAAGCCTAACCAAATTAGATTCAAGCTAATAGAGTTAAATCCTGCACAAAAGGGAAAATAATATAATGATACATTAAATTATCTAGAGTTTTAGTTCTTAAATGTCTTTTTGAAGTACTAATAGTCTAATGTGATAAGTAATAGTCTGACAAAAACAAAACAAAGGCAGTCATGTGGGTGTGGTAGAAAGAGGGCAAGGTATGGAATCAGAAGACATGGGCTCAAGTGTCAGATTTGCCACTTACCAGTTTCTTGACTTTGGACAAACTAATTCGACTTTCTGGGCTTCAATTCCTTCTCTCAAACAATACAAAGACAAATACAAAGAACTCAAACTTAGATATTATGAAAGGGCCTTTGCAATTTGCAACAGTATTTGTCTATGGCGGTGACTGCAAAGCTGTTGTTTCACCACAAGGAGGCAGTACTAGAATGTCAAAAGGCAGACAATCTATTTGTTATAGACACTTGGAATTCTAACTTCCAATATTTAAGAAAATTGCTAAGCAATTTCATTTTCCTCCAAGAAACACAAAATCAAAAACAGGTATATTTTGGTGAAATTTAGGCAACTAATTTGTTTACCAATTTTAGCTCCTCAGTAATTCATGCTGTCCTCTTGTCTCTCATATGGACTATATCTCTAAAATGTCTTACCGGTAATATATGTGTGGAAACTAGGCTATTTCTTCCATAGCACAGATACCTACCTCCCTTCCTCTTCCTTTCCTCTGCTTCTCTTCTTTTCTTCTTCTCTCCTTCTATCTCTCTCTCCCTCCTCCTCTCTCTCCTTTTCTTCCCTCTCCCTCTCCCTCTCTCTCCCTTCCTCTTCCCTTTCTCTTTTCAATAAAAGATCTCTTCTAGAATGCTTGCTTTGTGATAGGCAGCAATCTATATAGTTTATAGTGGTAATTGTAATTCCTTACTATTTGTCAATGTTTGAATTGTGAGAAAAGTAAAAGAATTTGATGGTTGTTTTTTCTCCTCAGTATATTGCCTACTTTCTCACTTCCACAAAACTTTTGGGGGAATGGTCTACAAGTGTATCCTGTGTATACTGTACACGGTGAAAATGTGAGAAAGGAATGGACAGCTGTTCTCAGACAATTTCTACAATAAATTAGGTCTCCATATTCCTATAGATGATGCAGAGAAGTAATAGATACAAGATTGTGCTGCTTTTGTTGAAATATTCATTATTGATTACTTATATCCCCCTCCCCCAAAGTTTGACTTGGAGAACAAGACAGCCTCAAAGGCTCTGTTCCCTCAAGGAATCCTCTAGGCATATGTTAAGCTCCTTTAGGATTCCTTGATAGATACCACTCTGGATCACTTCCTCCAAAGATTTCTTTATCATCACCATCAAGTGATGCATTAAACTGGGAACAGTTTTCGCCACTGTCATTCAGGGTCTCCTTGTTACTGTTGTTGTTTGTCCTTTATTCTGGAAGAGAATCAATGACATCAAGAAGGTGATATTTTAACTTGCAAGTGAATTGGATTTAAGTGAGGCAGGCCTGTGCAAAGTCACCAGCCTCAATTTTTCCTCCAGAGCCATTTGGGTCCAGTGGCAAGATATAGATCAGGAGGACTGGAGATGGCTCCAGATGCAGTGAGAGATCTTGGCCTTTTTATGCTAAGGCCTTTCCCCTTAGTTTGTCTAAGGGGAAACACCCATTCAGTGATTAAGGCTAGGTAAGAAATGAGGCAGAAATGGCCTCTTCTGCTTAGTCAAAAAAAATCAATCTGGGGAAGCTGCGCACAAGTTAAAGAAAGGAGAAATTTCCCCATAAATGGTAAGTTTCTCCTGTTGCTTCCCCATTTGTGGATGACATCCTTTCAGTTGCACTGAATCTTCGAACACCACATTGTCTTTTCAATGAGACCTATGGCCACTCAGAAGATATTGGTGTTGCAAGCAGATGAAGCAATACATATATATATATATTGCTCATATTGCATAAATATCGAGACAGGTGGTGCACTGGCAAGAGTGCTGGAATTAGAGTCAAGAAGAACTGAATTCAAATGCCGCCTCAAACTCTTATTAGCTGTGTGACCCTGAATAAGTCACTTAAACTCTCTCAGTCTCAGTTTCTTCATCTGTAAAATGGGGGGAATAATGCCTTATAGGGTTGCTGTAAGAATCAAATGAAATAACATGTCCAGTGCTTGGAAACCTTAAAGCATTATATAAATGCCAGCTATTATTATTGTTATTGTTATGAGGATGATGATGGCATACAGTTGGATAATAGATTGCATTTGATGTCAATTTGAGTGTCAGCCTAAATCAAAGTACCCCAGGTTATTTTATCCTAACCTTTACTTACTTAATGATTTGTTGCAAGACTGATAATCTTGCAAGCAGATTCCAGGAAGATGTTTTGGATGTAGCAAAAGTTTCTTTATTGTTTGTTGGATGAAAGCCTTTGACTTCACTGTGCTCTACCTAACTCTGATAGTAAATAGTTTTTGCTCTTGACCGTAAATGCAATCAAATTTATGTGACAAGCTCTGAGATCAGGTTGCATTTAAGTTTGTTATTTAAAACGGCTCAGGAGCACTCAATAAATTTGAGTGATAACTTTGAGCTAGTGCAGGAAAGTCAGAATCTATAAAACTTAATGGAAAATGCTGCCTAGAGGACCTAAATCTAAAGAATAAAAGGGGTTTTTCTCCCACATTGAATAATTGAAGCACTAATACAGTCTTTGAAGTTATTCTAATATATATACAAAGCTATGCATATTCAGTGAGAGAAAGTTATCTTTATTCAAGCCATTCATGTCAAGGTAAGTTTAATTTATGGAATAAAAATATTTGACACCAATTAAATGATAGTTTGTTGAGTGGAAGTCATAGAAGAGTATATTTTAAAAATTTTGTCTGCCAAGTTATATATAAATTCCCAAAGTTCCTTTTTATTATTAGTGAGTTTATTATTATTATTATTATTATTATTAGTGAAATTTTATTTCACCTTGATAACATCTCAGTGGTTTTGGGAAGCTGAATTTCAAATGATAGCTATGTATATATTTGTAAAGCAATATTATAGGTGTAGTTCTTTAGCTTAGATACAATCTTTTAAAATAATGACACATTACCATTGAACACCCAGCAATACTCCATTTTTAAACAGAAGCTGACTTTGTATACTATTTCAAAGATCTGTGATTCCTTTTCTGTGGAAATTATTTCTACCTATGCTAGTCACAGCCTTTCCATCTACAAATGTTAAGGCTTACTGGAGTCAGCCTCCTGGTGTGGGACTCTTGAAATTTAGCCAGGCTAGTGCTTTGGCCTGGAAGGTGAAGTCATTCTGGCCAGATGGGACCTACCATTGTTTGGGTAAAGCAAAATTTGGAGAACTCGGGCCTCTTCCAAGGTGGCTATGAAGCATCAGGGTAGGTCTTCAGTGGCAGTTACAATGATATAAAACAAATCAAGCCCTCTACGTAGGTGAGAGTGCTCCAGGAAAATCCTATTTACAATGGTAATATTAGTAATACAGAAAAATTAAGGAGTCATGATCTGAAATCCAACAAAGTCTAAAAAGAATTCATTAACAAGGACTCCTCTGACTAGCAAGCTTGGAGGCTTTGAGTGTTTTGTGGACCATTTGACTATTAGATTGGGGGATAAAAACCTAAAGTAGTAGGAGTTATTTAGAATTGGCCATAAAGTAGAAATTACTATAAAAATGTCAGAAATTATAATTATTATCATTAGGGGCATATAAAGACACATGCATATCCCTATGTATATATGAAAGGGATTATGGCAGAGTAGATAGAATTGACTTCAGAGATAGGAAGACCCAGATTCAGATTCTGGCTCTGTTGCATATTGACTGTGTGACCCTGGGCAAATTTCTTAAACTTTCAGTGCACCAGGCAGGTGCTATTGCTGTTATGCAGTGCCCAGTTATATTAATAGGAATTCCAACACCTAATAGTGTGGCAGCTAGGTGATGCAGTGGATAGAGCACTGGTCCTAGACTCGGCAAGACCCAGGTTCAAGGTGGGTCATAGATACTCACTAGCTGTATGACCCTGGGCAAGTCACTTAACCTAGGCCCGCCTCAGTTTCCTCAACTGTTAAAAAGGAGTCAGGAAGACTCATCTTCTGAGTTCATATCTGGTCTCAGACACCTACTAGCTATGTGACCCTGGGCAAGGCACTTAACACTGTTTGCCTCAGTTTCCTCATCTGTATAATGTACTGGAGAAAGAAATGGCAAACTACTCCAGTATCTTTGCCAAGAAAACCGCAAACAGGGTCACAAGGAGTTAGATACAATTGAAAATGACTGAATGACAGCAATAGCACCTACCTCACAGGGCTGTGAGTATCAAAATGAACTAATATTTGTAAGCTGCTTAGCATGGTGCCTGGCATATAGTAGATGCTTAACAGATGTTTGCTCTCATCTCCCTCCCCCCATTCCCTGTACCAGTGACATCATAGGTCTAGTCCCTATTCCTACTTCAGGATATATATTCCATACAAGCACATATGTAGTATTTACATATGTATATATGTATGTATGTATGTATGCATGTATGTTTTGGTGGATGTGTGGTATATTCAAAACTATCATCATGAACTATTATGAAGTTTTACTCTTGGTGTGTGCATACATACTTGTACATACTATGCATTTGAAATCAAAACAGGTAGCTACCCACTATTTGCACATAGGTCATCCTGCCCATTTTTCCTCATCTTTCATGTGCCTATTCCACACATTTTGATTGTAAACCACTAATAGAGTCCATGCATATCCCTACTGATTGGTAAAAGTTCACTACATTTCACCAGGACTGGCCACTCAAATATGTCTTCTTACTGCCATGCTGCCAAAGATATGCTTCTTCTCCTCCCACCTCCTTTTCTACTTTCTGTTCTGAGAACAGTAATCAAATTAATCCATGCTTTTGGCTTCTGGAAAGACTGCACAATTTGATTGCCCTATAACTTCATACGCTATCTCTGTGACTTTACCCTTCCCTTGCCACCACTTGTCTCTATGCATTATATATTCCTATTAGAATGTGAGC
Organism: Vombatus ursinus; assembly: GCF_900497805.2. NCBI lineage: Eukaryota > Metazoa > Chordata > Mammalia > Diprotodontia > Vombatidae > Vombatus > Vombatus ursinus. The sequence continues at coordinate 43,887,138 of NW_020954557.1, read as the reverse complement.
TCTTTGCATCAGGGACTGTCTTTTTTGCCCTCTTTAACACTTCATATATTCTATTTCATTCATTCATTCATTCCTATATATACCTCAATTCATAATCATCTACATATTTCAAATCATAATCATCTACACATCCGTACCTTAGCCAACATTTTCCACAACCAACCACATGCAATTATCTGTGCACTTAACTACATGACAACACAAATGTCCATGGATCTCTCTCTCTATCTCTCTGTCTCTCTGTCTCTCTGTCTCTGTTTCTCTATCTCTGTCTCTCTCACAGGAGACAGAAAGACAGAGACAGACAGAGGGGCACAAATTACTTTCCATTGAGAGAGAGAGAGAGAGAGAGAGAGAGAGAGAGAGAAACAAAGAAATATATTCCAAATACTCTCAAAAAGCAGTTGGGTATATGAGTGAGAAAGTATATGTTTTCAGGGTGAGAGAAAGAATGACTGATTGGCTCAGTAGATGGGAGACAATAAGGGTTACGTATGACACAGAGAGTTAGGAGCAGGGATGTGCGGGAGTCAGCTCAAACCTGCTTATGAGAACTGATTGTTAAATTTTCAGTGTGAACATTTCTACCTTGGAAATTGGCAAATGCCAGAAATCAGGGCACAATTTACTGTTTTCTTGACTGTCAAAACTTAATTAACTGATGGCAAAAAATATTAACAATGTAGATTAAACTTTAAAATGTGTCATGCTTCCATTAGATTGTCGTCATTGCATGTGTTGCTTTCCTTTTTCTTTGCATCAGTCTTCTTATGCTTCCATGGCACAGTAAATTCCCTTATAATAATGTACCACACTTTGTTTGGATGTTCTCCAATCAATGACCATCTACTCGTTCCCAGTTCATTGCATCTACAAAAAAAAATGCAGGGATAAACATTTTTGGTGTGCATAAGACTCTGAAGTTATTGTTAATATGCATGTTCTGAAGTTAATATGAAATTGAGATATAATCAGACTTTTCCTCACAAATTCTAGGATGTGTACAAATTGAAAATAAATGAGAAAGCTATATTTAGCAATAGGAAATTCCAGAAAGAGGCAGGAACATTCATTAAGCATATATGTAAGTTTTCAAAAGTAGAATATATATATGTATATATAGTAAGAATTCTAATCTCTCCATAAATACACATATACATGTATGTGTGTATATGATACATACACACACATACATGTATATGTGTATGATTGATGTTGCTGCAGACTAACCTGATGGCTTCTTTGATGCTTAGCTCATTTATCTTGCCTTTATTTATACATACTAAATTAGAAAGAATGGTTCGACCTAGTGGCCAAGCATCCCATATATACCTTAAAAATATGTACTAAAAAGTCACACTATATTTGTCTATTTATGATCCATCTATCTATTCATTTTTTCTTGTTGTTGAGTCATTTCAGTCTTGTCCAACTCTTTGTGATCCCATTTAGGGATTTTCTTTCTCCAGCTCATTTTATAGATGAGGAACTGAGGCAAACAGGATTAAGTGACTTGCCCAGAGTCACACAGCTAGTAAGTGTCTGAGGCCAGATTTGAATTCATCAAGATGAATCTTCCTGACTCCAAGCCCAGTGCTCTATCCACTGCACTACCTAGCTGCGCTATCCATTCATTTAGTAAACTCTTACTGAGCAAGTACTATGTGCAGGCCAGTATGATAGGTCCTCTGGAGGATATAAAGAGGCACTGACAGAATTTAGAGGTTCTGAGGCTTTCTCCATTAACAAGAATATGGTAACCTGTGACCCTTTTTTAACAGAGTCAAGACTCATTTTGGGTTTTATGGCTCAGTTCTTAGTTTTGAAATATGACAAAGGCTTACTAAGGGTAAGTAGAGACAGTCATACCAGCCTACCAGCTTTTGATTATTGGTGGCAACATGGAAGCATCTGCAAAGGAAATCCTAAAATAATCCAAAATCCTCTTCTTGTTCATGAGGTTCAACCTAGTGGAGCAACTACTGAGTAGAGAACCTGGCCTATTGAAATTTCATAGGCCTGGACAGAAAGAGTGAAGAAGAACAAAAAAACTGAGAGCTATATAAGTCTTTTGTACTATCAACAATAACTTAATTTTTCATCATCTAACATAATGAAATCTCTCAAACACTTAAGACGGCAAGAAGAACTGATCAAGAGAGCAAGAATACAGGAAAGCCTTCTATTTTTAACAGTTTTTGATGGGTTGTGGCAGATCACAATCCATTCTTATAATCTGCAAGTTGCAAAAAGGTGGACTTACTAAGCTGAGAGAGAATACAGAACACCCAGAGTCCTGGGATCTCTTCTCATGGGCAATTTTTAAGCTGAAAATGTTCACCTCTATTTCCTGGCAAACATTCTTCAGTTCTTCCCTGCTCTTTAATTCTTAGAAATTATTGATTTTATTTTCTTGAACACAATTTTATATGGTAATGTCTGTGCAGAAGCAATTTTCCATGGTTCAGGGATCTGGACTATTATGAACATTTGTCTTAGTAATGTGATTACAGAGTTACTAACTTGATCTTAATAACATTTGCCTATTATCATGTATTAGATGCATGAAAGGAAAACAATGTATTTTCTAACACAGAGAATTACCCTTGTGTGTTTCCCATAGTTTATTTGCCATAACATGGTAGCTGATGGAATGAAAAATTGCTTCAAATGACATTTGAGTAACTATTGGCATCATTTATTTATTTTTAAAAATTACAAGCAATTGGAATTATATTTATATGTATTTATTAAAATTATAATTTTACCACCACCAATAAAAGCAATCAAATAAATATAGAGAACAAGAGGTAAAATCTTACAACAAATATTTAGACTTTAACAAGCCAGCAAAAAAAAAATTGTTCTGTGTCTGCTCTCAGGCCTGTCCCAAGTTCCACCATGTTTGTCAACATTTTGCTTTTTCCCTTTCCTTTTCCCTTTCTCTTTCTGTTTCTGTTTCCCTTTCCATTTATTTTGTATAAATGTTAGTGGATGGTCAGTTCTGGTTCTGTTAATTTTTTCCTTATCATCTCAAATATGGAATGACTATTCCATATTTCTTTGAATGCTTAATATTTATTATTATTCTACTATAAAATTCTACATTATTAAGCCATACATTACTCAGCTATTCTCTAGTTATTGGATATAGGCTGTTTCTAGTAGTTTTGCTATTTAAAAATAGAATAGCTATTGACATTTTCAAACAGCTAGTTCTCCCCACTCCCCTTTTATGGTGTCTTGGGATGTATCCTATGAATGGAATCTCCTAGTCAAAAGGCAAGATTAATTTTGTGATTCATTCTTTACACATTTACATATTACTGTCCAGGATGTTTGCCTATTGGCATTATCTAAAACCAGATAGAATAACTTCCAAATTTCATAAACAAAACTGCATACAAATCATTTTCATGAATAAGCATCTGAATTACTATACTGTTCTAATAGCTGCTATTTCTGCAGTGTTTTTAGATATACAAACTATTTTCTCCACAACAGCTCTGTGAAGTAGGGTAATACAACTATTGTTATATCCATTTTAAAAACAAAGAAATTATTCTTTTCTTTCTCTGTTCCCTATCACTTCCAGACTTCTGAAACATATCATTGTCTTCTACTGTTTCTAATTCCTCTTGAATTCCTCTTTATTTTCTTTTTCATGCTTACCATTAGAACAGAGACATTATCACAAAGATTGTTAGTCATTGACATGTGGCTAAATTCAATAGACTTTAAGCAATAACTCATCACAATTTGAAAGAACTCATGATGAAACTTGCTATCTACCTCCAGATAGAGAACTAATGGACTCAATGCAGATGGAAGCATATTTCCTTCTATTTCATTTTCTTCCTTTTTTTTTTGACATAACTAATGCAGGAGTTTGTTTTGCATGACTCTACCTATTTGTAGTGGGTTTTCTTTTCTTTTGCCTTCTCAATGGGAGTAGTGAGAGGAAGAGAGAGAATATGAAACTGAAAATAAAATAAAATTGAATGTAAGAAATAACAAACAAATTCAGTTGAATGTTCTTTTCTAATTTTCCTGAGATACCTTGCTACATTGGACATAGTGACCATTTCACATTCATCTAAATGTTCTCTGACATTAATTTCCAGAGCAATTGTCTTCTGGTTTACCTTCCATCTTTCTGTTAAACGGAGACTGAAGGTTTGAATAAATGACTCATCACTTAGGTGATTAACTTAGTGAGAAAGAGTGAGTGAATGTAAAACTATCCTTGATACAAAAAAATTGTACTTACATAAAACAGAATATTGTTATTTGTTTATAGCATTATGCTAGTTATTGATCATTTGTGTTTTAAACTGCTGGGATCTTCCTATTCTATTCCTTTGCTTCTTATTCTATACTATCCTAGTGTTGTCAGTTAATTTGTTATGTGTATACATTTTTTGTTTCACCAACTAGATTGTAGACTCCTGGAATTCAGAAAGCATGTTGTAATTGGATTTTGTATCATTTTTATGTTGCCTAGCACCAGGCTTAGCATGGAGTACACCCCAGGATGCAGTATGCTGGAGTGGAAAGTGTATGAATCCTGTATTCTAGAGCCTAGAACAGTGTTTGGCATTCAGTAGGCACTAAATAAATGCTTGTTAATTAATTGATTGGAGTCAGATGGGACCTGGGTACAAGTCCTATCTCTAAGACTTAGATCTAAGACCATAAACAAATGATCTAATCTCTTTGAGCCTCAGTTTCTTAATCTGTAAAATGTAGATAGCAATACCTGTAGTGCCTACCTCAAAGGGTTGTTGTGAGCTCCAACTGAGATATTGTGTGTAATGCACTTTGTAAACCTTGAAAGCTCTGTATTGATAAGCATCAGTTACATAGAGCACTCACTAAATCTTTTTTGATTGATGATTCAGTCTGCAGACTTTTTTAGAATGCTTGCTTCAGTTTGCTCTTTATGTACAGCCAGCCTTTTAAGCATTTTTATGACTACTCACAACAGATCATGTTTCATTAAGACTAGCCCAGCTAAGCACAGATAGGCTTATCACCAAAGAGCTGGCCACTGGCTGGGGATGGAGTTTATAACCTCAGCAATAAATGAAATGTAGAGGTGGTCTAAAAAATCTCACTTCAACCAGCAATTTCAACTCTTACAGCAACCCAGCTAACAAACCTTTGTCCAGAGCTGTGAATAAGCAGTTGAACTGACTGATACGTGTTACACAGAGGAAGAGGAAGGAAGTGTAACCTGTAATAGTCAGTTTTGCTGGTTAGTAACAGCTCTGGACAAAGGCTTGCTGGGGTGTGTGTGTGGAGGGGGAGGGGTTGTTGAGTTGAAATTATTAACTAGAATGAGATTTCTGTACTATTTCTGGGTTTCATTTATTTGTGCTTCCCAATTCCTCTTATCCCAATTGAATTGTTGTGACTTCTCCTCCACCCTCAACCTCTCATCACTAAAGCAAACACATTTGTCAGAGGGAAGGGATTAAGTGATATTCCTCACTGGGACTCTCTCCTCCCTTTTCTTAAAACAGATATAAGAGATAAGAAAACTAAGAACCAAACATCTCCTAACCATTTAAATTCTCTAACTACTTATTTTGCATTCATAGGATGCAGTGACAATCTGTACTCTGGGAATTGGAACAGCATTTGGAGAGTCGATTTTGGATAACACTCCCCGCCATGCTACCATTGTTACAAGAGAGTGCAGTGAACTCCTCCGCATTGAGCAGAAAGACTTTAAAGCACTATGGGAGGTAAACTCAAAGGCTTCTCTTTCAATTAATGTAGTTTTAGAAAAATAAAGACAACTGTAATGTGTAGAATGACATTACAATCAAACCTTAATATGTTCCATTCTGAATCAACAGATGGAATTGTATTTTCCAAACACTCTTTTGAATGAGTGAACACCATTTTGACACAGACATCCTTGATTTTTTAAAGTATCTGCTTGGTCTTCTATAGTCTGACATGCCTTATAATTATTTCTCAAATGACCATTTAGTATTTTCTGTGCTTTCCTACTATTGCTTGAGCAGTCCTTCTAAGAGGCTATGCTAGAGATGTATTCTTTACTAGGGAAGACTATTATATAGAGTGTTCTTGAAGTCTTGGTATAGTTTTCTTTTAGCTACTAAAGCTTAATATTGGCATTCCCTTTTGAATTTAAAAAATTTTCCTGTATACTTACACAGTAATATGGAATACACAGAGTTAATGCCTGTATTGTTTAGATGCTTTTTAAAGTGTTGTGCTTCATAATAATATATGGTAGGTAGCTGCGCCATAATAATGCCTGGTTTCTTGCCAACTTCAGAATGGAGAGTGGCCCAGCAGTGAGTGGACCACAACAGGTCCTGCTGATTTTTGCATTTATCTGCTGCTTACCAAAGTCTCTCAGTTATTGAACTCATTTATGACCTGCATTGGTAATAAAGTAATCTCATCTGCAGTCATAGCAAAGCCAGCGCTTGTGAAAGCCCAGCTAATCCTTCCTTCCCCTCACTCTTGTGAGTTCTCTCAGCTTTCTGATTTTAAACCATGGTTAGTTCTTGCCTTTGTCCTCGTCTCAGTGTGTTCAAGTGTTAACCCACTGAGCTGGCAGGCTTCACTACTTGTCCTAGTGTTGCTAAGATTTTAAACTTGATATAAAAAGAATTTCGTGTAATCAAATAGTATCCCCCAGAGCAAAACAAAATGCACTAACCGAGAAAACCCGCAGGTGAACAAGTGATACTTTGCTTTAAAGGCCACACAAAGCCTTAGAAAACCTCCGTGGTGAAATCGGTTCCTTTTATTCTTGGCAGTAGTGTATAAATTGTGGGGTTACTTGTTTGAAATGCTTCTCTTGGAAACTATTACAAAGCCCCAACTGATCAGGAAAGTTCAGAGACAAAAGCTTAGTTTTAGGAAGGAAAAACTAAAATAGGTTTCCATGAACTGTGGGTTTTCTGTCAATTAAAGTGACTGAACTAGAGGCAAATAAGCCATTTCTTGATCTCCTATTTTAAAAGGTGAACCAAAATGTCCTTTTTAAAAACCAAATTTGTGAAAGTGATTAAAGACCTAAATAGTCCTCACCTGTGAGTTGTTCAATTGGAGAAATGATTTCCTATGTGGCAACTGATTGAAATTGATAATATGACAGTGTTTGTAAGAACATTTTTTAAAAATGGCTTTTAATTAGGGGTTGCTTGGGGCTGTGAATTTTAGCTTCTCCAAAGGCCACTATTTCTGTAAGTTTTTAAAACATTTTTCTCCATTTTTTTTTTTTACTTTGAGAGGTTTAACATCAAATCATTTTAGGGAAAATGTTGGGATGTTCTATACACACTGGACCAATTATTTAAGTTTATATTTGTATTGTTTATGTATTACTGTTCAAGAGCTTTGTGAAAAATTTCCTCGTACAATGAAAGCTGCTAAGTTACTAAATGAATGGACAGCAACCATATTAGGATAAGTTAGGAGGAACTTCAGGGAGGTATCATATGGCATTGTTGTACTCAGACAGAACTTTCAAAATTGTGCCACTTAATTTTTGCCCTGAGTGCAAATGGTGATATAGTCTCAGGATTGTGACTTCTGATCTCAGTGCTGCATCTGATTCAATTTGGTTGGGAACAAGTCACATAACCTCAGATCACGGCTCCTCTACATGGGATGGCCAAAGAGCCTTAGTTTAATGAGCTTTTGGTGACTATTAGGATTCAGATGCCAAATGGTAACAATTTGGGTTCCTGAAATATTTCTGGTTAAAAATGAATATGTCATAATTATATCTTTTTACTTGCCTACCACTTAAGATTTAATTTTGGGGTTCCTCTTGGGCTACATTGTAATAGGAAGATTTTATTTATTTATTTATTCATATACATATATGTGTGTGTGCATATATATATATATATATATATATATATATTCATAACTCTACAGTGGCCTTAGCATCAGTTTGGAGGCATTTGGAAAGATGTAAATGGATCAGACCTAAGACTGGGTTTTAGTTTCTCATAAGCTAAAAAGGCAACAGTTACATAGAAAGCACATGTATTACAATAAATCAGATAAAGATACCTGAAACTACATTTGAAACCAACCCTTCTATAATATTCCAGGGCTGCTTCATGAAATCAGTGCCAGATCATCTACAAACAGGCACATTTAACCCCCCCCTCCAACTTTCTACTTGACCTTTTGTGTCGGACATCCACCTCTAGCAAGTATATATATGGACATATATATATGTATATAGTGTATGTTTATACACATACATTTGTGTATATATGTATATACATGTATGAAACATGTCATGCTTTCTAACATGTGAATAAGAATGGGAAAAGGAAATAGTAGTTCATATATAGTATATAATATATATTATATATATTATATATGTGTGTGTGTGTGTGTGTGTGTGTGTGTGTATATATATATATATATACATATACACACACACACATATATACACACATGTATGTTCTGTTTGGCCCCAAAGGGCAAGGCCAAGAGCACCGGACAGAACTTGCTAAGAGGCAAATTCAGGCATGATGTCAGAAAAGATTTCCTAACTATTAGGGCTGCCTGAGAAGTTGATGGGCTCTTTGTCAATGGAAGTCTTCAAGCAAAGGCTGGATAACCATTTAGCAGGTATCTCATCATGGGGATTCTTTTCAGGCATTGGATGGACTAGATGGTAATTGAAGTCACTGACAACTCTAAAATTCTGTAATCCAGTTATTTACCACCCTTGGTGTTACTACCCAGAGGATCATTTAATCATATTATCTCTGTGGTTATATCTATCAAGAAAACTTGCATGATCTTAACACATATGCATATTAGACTCCACAATCATTTTATATTGTGTTTTACTCTATGAAGTCAGAACCTTTTCTTAATCAAACAAACGGGCCACCTCAAATGGTAGAGGGGTTTCCTTCATTGGAAGCCTTTAAGTAGAGGCTAGATGATCAGCCAGCTTCTGGGAATGTTATGTGAGGGATACATTTTCAGGGGTGAGTTAGACTAGATGACCAGAGTGGGCCCTTCTAATTATGATATTCTGTGATTGGTTTACAATGCACTGTCTTTTAAGGCTGTGCTAAATTCATAGGCTATTGTTTCCTTTTCCCATTCTGATTCACATATCATAAACCACGAGACATGTTTTTAGTTGATCAACATTATTTCCTGAGTGCAGAGAAATATCCAGGGTGTAAATATTTGGTCTTCTGATCATAGCTTCTGAATAGTGGCATTTGTGGTAATGCCCTAGTTAATATATAATGAAAACAGTGTGTCATAGGAAATGCTGGCCAGGCTAAATCTGGAGCATTGGGTTCAGCTCTGGGTACCACATTTTAGGAAGGACATGAACAAAGTAGAGAATGCTTAGAAGAGCAGGACTATGGTAGCTTAAAGGTCTCGAGTTCAAGCAATATGAGGATCAGTTGAAGGAAGTAGGGATGTTTAACCTAGAGAAGAGAAGACTTTGGGGGCAGGGAGAAGATTTGATTGCTGTCTTTTGTATAGGACGAGTATTAGCAGAAGTATTAAGGTTGTCCATGGGCTCCATGACTTTTTGCCAGAGGAGATTCTTTTTCATGTATGCATTGATTCAGCCACAAATGCCCCATGCTACTCTGAAATTCTGTCATTTTGAGGTTTTAGGGGACAATTACATGTAGAATGTCTGCTCTTGTGTTACAGAGGCTTAGACATCAAATTTTAAATATTGCCTTTTTTAAAAAAAGAAGACCTCATGGTTGCCTTTTTATTGCTTTTTTATTTCCAAAAAATTTAGATTTCTAAGGATACTTAGATCTTACGAGAATTTCAAATTTGTGGTACATGAAGAAGGTTCTTTGGCAGAATCAGAGCACACAGAATTAACACATTGATAAACAGTTCCTCAATTTTAGCTCATTCATGTTAGAACAGAGCCAAGACATTTTGATCTAAATGCATCTCAGACAATACAAAAGATAATTTTCTTGCTCACTCTTTATGGGTCTTTGTCAATATGTCTTGCTGATCCTGCACTTGGTGTGCTGATTCTTGCTTTTAGTTTCATGTATACAGTACGTATGAAGCTCCTAACACACTCCAAAAAAGTATCTTATGAGCTCTCAGGCCACTTAAAGGCCTAATGTTGGACAGTAAGTCAGGAAGAGAGCAAAGAAACCCTGATTTCTTGTCCATTGAAAAACCACCCTGCTCCACACGTATTGGAAGGGATTTTATAGAATTAGACAATGAATCACTTTTATATTTATATATCAAGAGCTACCATTAATCAAAAATACCCATAATCTTGGATCAAATATTAATAACTGGTTTAAGACTCCCAAGCCTATACTTAACTTCAGCACTTTGTCATTTAACTTCCTTACTGATGGTGTAAAGTGCTACTGGTTTCACTGAGTTTAAATTCTTATTGTCTCAAGAACTGAAAATGGTATGCAGTGGCTTTTAATATTAATTTTCAACATGTAATTCAAGGGCCTGGCTACCATGTCCTGCTTTTTCTGTGGTAGTATTGAAAATGAGATGTTTCCTGCCCCTGTTATATATTTTAATAAGTATTAATATCAAAGATGAGTGAAAGGAGTAAAGTATTATTGACTAATGCAGAATAAATGGCCACAATTCACTTAAGCTAAGAAAAGGTGACCTGACCTTAAAGTAAGGTTGCCTAATGCCCCCAAATAGGACTATAAATTGGGATCTGAAATGAGGAAAAAGATAAGGGAAGCCAATTTTCATTAGCAGAGAGTCAGGGAACAGGAAAGGTTAGTAAAGAAGTGAAAAGGATAATTTGTATCACGTGAGAATATTTATTTTATTATACTTATTGATAGAGACAAATAGATGACAGTTCCTGATTGGGGGGAAAAAGTGTGTGAGAAGGGCATGTTGGAGAGGTCCTGAGTGCTACTAATTTTATTTATACAATAAAAGACTATATAAAACAAGGCTAATTGAACGAAAATTGAAAAGTATTTCACAAATTCTCAGATCTGGTCCATTTTTTGAATGGACACAGGGGAAGGAGGTGAGAAAATATGTTTAACAGAATTACATATTTAGAAGGGATCTGCTAGGTCATCAAGTCTACTCCTTAATTTTACAGATGAGAAAATTGGGGCTTAAAGAGGTTAAGTGACTTGCCTAAAGTCAAACAAATAGTAAATGTCAGAGATGGGCTTGAATGCGAGTCTTTTCACAGTAAAACTGATGCTTATTCCACCATTATCATGCTGCTTCCATTCATATGTATACTCATGAAAGCTTCATGAATGCCTTTTACTAGCTAGTCTCTGATTTAATTGATAAGTTCTAGAGAGTTGCCTGAGGTAGGTAGAAAGTGTCACTTGCTCAGGATCACACAACCAGTAAGGGTCAAGAGTGCGATTTCAATCCAAGTCTTTCTGTCTTCTGGCCCTGCACTCTATCCTCTTAGCCAGGACAATTTCAGGTAACTGTCATACTAATAAACATGGTTATTTTTAATTGGTCATGGGGAGAAGCTAATAAATATAACTTCTTCTGTCTTAATTGATGAAGGATCCAATGACATGGCAGTGAGTCTATGGCCTTGGAGAAATCTATTTGTCTTATGCTCCCAGTGCTTTGAATATAGGAATCCTGTCTGATTTTTCACAACCTGAGAGCCATTCTCAATGCGTCACTCTCCTTATCCCTCATATCCAATCTTTTATCCAGTCTTGCCAATTTTGCCTCAGCAACATCTCTCACATTCATCCCATTCATTTTACTCCATGGCTATCCCCCTAATTTAGCCCCTCATCAACTCTTACCTTACTATTGCTTTTGCCTCCTAACTGGATGCCCTGTCTGAGGATTCTCCCTTCTTTAATTCATCCATCCTAGCTGACAACTGGTACTCCTAAGGCACAGGCTTGATGTTTTCATTCCCCCATGCAAGAAGCTCCAATGGTTCCCTATTGCCTTTAAGATAAGATACAAGCTCTTCTATTTGTCATTTTAAGTCGTCTACGATCAGCCCCAGCTTTCCTTTCTAGACATTTTTTTTTGTTTTGGCTAGGCAATGGGGTTAAGTGACTTGCCCAGAGTAACACAGCTAGTGAGTATTATATATCTGAGGCCACATTTGAACTCAGATCCTCCTGACTCCAGAGCCAGTGCTCTATCCACTGTGCCACCTAGTTGTCCCCCTCTCTAGACTTATTCCTTCACACACTATATATGGTCCAGTCAAATTGACTTAGCTTTTGTTCCACGTACAAAACATGCCACCTTCTCCTTCTGTGGCTCTGTGTAGTCTGTCACCTAGGCCTGGAATGCCCTCTCTCCCTGCCATTATCGTTTGGGATCCCTAATTTCTTCAAAGTTTATCTCAAGATGCCAGCTCCTTTAGAGGCCTTTCAGTCATTAGAGCTGCTCCCTGACCAGAAAAAAATTACTTAGAATTTAATTTGTCAGTGTTCTGCACCCCTTAATAGAACGTAAGCTTCTTGAGAGCAGATGTGTTGAATTTTTTTCTTTGTATCCTCAGTGCCTAGCACAATGTTCGCCATGTAGTTAGTAGGGGCAGCTGAGTGGCACAGTGGATAGAGCACAGGGCCTGGAGTCAGGAAGACCTGAGTTCACATCTGGCCTCAGACACTCACAAGCTATGTGACCCTGGGCAAGTCACTTAACCTTGCTTATCTGTTTCCTCATTAGTCAAATAAGCTGGAGAAGGAAAAAGCAAACCACTCCAGTATCTTTGCCAGCATCGTTTGTACCCCAAATGGGGTTACAAAGAGTCGGATCTGACTGAAATGACTCAACAGCAGAAAAATGCTTTTTGAGTGAAGAAAGGAATAGGTGAGCAGTATTAGCACTGAAACCTTTACCATAACGTACCCTTTTAAAATGGATACATTCTTTTAAAGTTTACATATGAACACACACATATACACACACACTCACACACACATACACACACATTCCTTCATCTCTTTCTGGATTTCTTTCTTGACTGTACCACAGCAGCCTCACTCACCTGGAAGACTGCTCCACCATTGTAGCTCCTACCTCTTCGATTTCCTCTAGGAACCTCCATTTTAAAGAAAGTGCCTAGGCCAGTCACATCTGCTCTAGTCTTCTTCGGGCTCCACTTCTGATTCAATAAACTTTTCTGTCCACCATGTCGCCACTTGGGTACCTTCTTCCCATCCAAACCCCATTGATTTTCAAATTCCTTTTATGTGTTTTCTTCCCCCATTAGAATGTAAGCTTCTTGAGGACAGGTTGTATTTATTTTCTCAATACTTAGCACAATGTCTGGCACATAATAAGTACTTAAGCACAAATGCTTGGTGACATGACAAACACATAAATAACCTTACAGAAGTCTGAAAATGCTGTATGAGTAGTCATTTGCTACAGAAAACATACATACACACATTTTTTTCAAACTAGATTTTTTTTAAAACTAGGTTTTTTTTTAAACCTGTCATTTCATCAATACAGGGAGCTCCTGGTGAGGGACTTCCATTATCAATATAGGTTGGCACCTTCCCTGCAATTTATAGTCCTAGCTACCCTGGTACCTGAGATGTTAAGTGACACGGTCAGAGTCACACATACAGTATGTGTCAGAGGCAGGGATTGAACCCAGATAACCTGAAGCAGTTAATACAAAAAGGAATTTTTGTTAAAGAAAGTAATCTTCAGGGAAAGGAGTCTAGTCTTCCCCAACACTCTTTAACAATCCATTTGGAATTATGTTTCTAAAAAACATCTGCTCCTGCCTTAAAGGGACTAGTTCCGTTACCTTTCTCTATCTTTCAAAGTCATATTCTTAAACTAAGAAATTTTTCAAAAGTACTTGAGGGGTTCATTGTTTTGTTTAATGTGCTTTTGACAATTGCCGCTAACCTCACAATTATATTGCTAGTAGTAGACCTTCAATCAATCAATGCGTTTTAAGCATCTGCTGTGTACTTGGCACTGTGCTAAGTAGTTGGGATGCAAGGAAAAAGAATGAGACAAGTCCTGCATTTTTTCTACTTATAGACAAGGATTGATCAGCCTGATTGCTGACAGGTAGTCCACTTGCAGTATTCACATATGAGCCAGTATCATGATATGTAAGCTGGAGGATATAGTAGCTATAGATTGAAAAGCCATCTTCCTTCCTATGGCAAATGCCTAAGCATCTTTGGGCTTTTTTAAGGTTATTTCCTAGCCCAGAAAATTGCATCAAGAGGCTAAGAAAAACATACCCAAAAATAAACATGAAAGCCTAGACTCCATGCCAGGAACTCTGGCCACACACATCCTGTTGGGCTGCTCTCTTGCCTCGCCCCTCAGAGTTCTGATCCTTTCAAACCAAGCGGAAGCCTGGTCAGATTATTTGTCTCCTATGTCTACTCCAAGGGTCTCTCACTGCTCTATCCTCAGACTCTATTTCCTTTTCATGCAGTGACAAAATGATTCAAATCCAGAAAGGAAGGGAGTGAAATTGTTGGGAGGTAACTGAAAGAAGAAAAAAAAAGAGGAGGTCTCTTCCTTTGCCACTGACCACTTTAGCGTCCCCGGATAACACATAAGCACCAGTTTCCTTTTCATGGACTGAGATAATGCTAAGAGTTAAGAGTAACTGACAGGAATCATCTACTGTGGAGACAGATTTTGCCGTCTATATCAAGATTAGGGACTCACTGTGTCTCTGACTGAGAGACAGCAAAAGGAGGACGCATGCTCTACAAGGTCAGAACATATCTTTTTATTCTTTTTGGGGGAGGCAGGAAAAACATGTAAATAATTACACATATTGTTTGAGAAATAACATTTGAAAACATTTCTGGGTTTTTTATGTCCCACTGGGCCTGAGCAGTGATATTATGAAAAAAAAACTTGTTTTCCCAAATCTTCAAAAGCATTATTTATTCCTAATCATGGGGGATGTGGTAGTTTAATGAAATAGCCTCTCTGTCCCCCCCAGACCCCCTTTTTTGGGAGAAAACAAAGAAGATAGGTGGGTACAAATTGTTTTTTTAAAATAAATATTAATATTCAATTAGTCACTTAGCAACTCATTTGAATGACATATAATTTTAGAAATGAACTTTGGTCAAAGGAATAGATTAAATGCTATTATACTTTACCTTCTGCATGTCAGTGGGACTCTCCTATGGTTCTAAGACAGTGTGTGTTCTTTAATGTATTAGGAGTTCTGTTTTTTACATTATTTATAGTTTGAAGCCCTAGGAGCTTCTCAATCTGTGATCTCATCATCTTTCAGAAGATCATCAGGGGAGTCAGGACAGATCAAATCAAGACTCTAGGGAAAACCCAGATGTCACACAGTACGGCTGGTGGTGGGGGTGTTGTAAGAAGTAGCAGGCCTCTTTGCATTGGTATTAAACCTGAGATGCCTCCAGGGTAGTAGAGGATGGTGTGCTGATGATCTGGCTGTCTTTGAATTCCTTTAAACAGAGATTCTGAAAATACAGTTGTCTTTCAACTCTTCTTTTGACGAGCACGAGCATTCTCTGCCCATTGACCTCTCTTTCCCATGGAACCTCTTACCCTTCAGTCTCAGCTGGTAGTAACATTCTTCACTTGCCCTTTTACATGGTTGCTCAGTAAATGGGAACTGATGCTACTTGTATTTTATCTGAGAGAAACTTATGTTTCAACCAAAGGCAAAAAGGATTTCTAAGTGGTCAATCACTTTACTTTAGAGTATCTTCCAAGGTTTTGTATTGGGCAACCAAAGTAGAGGTCATTGAAACAGTTTTTCTCCCGATATTGTCCACAGAGTTAGGAGACAGGCATTAATAAATCTGTGGTCTGACTAGATGCATCGAATGGGCATTGTGGAATCCTTACTCTGTTTTCTCATACAGAAACGTGTGGGTAACACACTGGGCTGCTTCATAAGGCTCTTTGTGGAGGAAAACGGGGTCAGGTATGATCAAGTCTCTAGTCCATTTTTTTCAGTTTGTTATTCAAAAATTAGCCACAGAGATTTATTATGATATTTCCTAACTGCCTGAGGCCAATATTCTTCCAGTCAGGGAAACTCATAGAAAGAAGCAAATAAAATTTTCAGGAAGAAACTGTGGCATGAACAATGTGGTTATGGGACTCTCCTGTTCTCTGTCTCTCTCTCTCCACCCCCAATCTCTCCCTCCTCACCCTCTCTCTTTCTCTGTCTCTGTCTATCTCTGTCTGTCTCTCTTTCTCTTTCCTTGTCTCTCAATCTTTGCCTCTCTCCTTCCCTTTCTCTTTCCCTTCCCCTATCCTTCTTTCCTCCCCCCCTTTCTCTCCTTACCCCCCTCTCTCCCTCCATTTACCCCTCTCTCCTTGTCTTTACCCCTGCCTCCATTCCGTTCTGACCGTTGGAATTCCACCATTGAGAGGAAGCCTGGTTCTATTCCTTGGTTAAAGTATCTTGTACTGAGAAACAAACAGCAAGAAATCTGGTTGCAGTACTTGTTCTTTCAAAATTTCTTTAGGAATGTCCTCATGAAAGGATTTTGCCGACCTCAGACCAAGGAGGCATTTTGAATGGAATGGGAAGATAGAGAGCAAACCAGTAAATGGGAATCTGAGCATGTAAAAGAGATATTGATGTGGTATGGTGGTCTGGATGGACACAAACATCTATTCCTGGCTTGGCTCAATCTTGCTCCATGACTTTTTTGAAGGCATCTTTGTTTTTTGGTCAACCTATGTCAAAATGCTGGTCTTAACAACTGCCTATCCACCTATAGGGCTAAGAGCTAATGAGCTAATGTTGGTTAAACCTCTAAATGCTTTATAAGTTCAAAGAACTATTTCTACTCTTTGTTTGGGGCATGAAGAACGCACACCCACAAAAGCTGTGCATATAAATGAAGAAAGAAAAAATTGAGAAATCTGTGCAGTAGCTGACACCATGACAAATGAAAGTATTTGAATGTTTGACAGGTACTTGGAGCAATTTCTTCATCTTTTGCAGTGATGTGGTTTGATTATCCTCAATGCTATTGGAAAGTATTTTGAAGCTGTCAAATATTGCCTGGCATTCTTTGCACTCTGCCAGGGCTTTGTGAGTGTGAAAGGTGTTTGTTATTTGCCAGACATGTATAGATTTCTGCAGCTTATTTTTTTCTTCTCTCACTCAGAAATTTTACTATTAATTGGTGTTTCTGCCTGATCTTAGTGATAAAAACATTGATTGTCAGATCTGACAGAGAAATTTATTCAGGGCTTTATTGATGGTTGCCTACCTAATGGCAAGTGTACTGAATTTGGAATCAGAGGATCTGGTTCTTGGTTTTGCTAGTAACGTATCTATCTGACTGTAGACTAGACATTGCACTGTTCTGGGCCTCAGCTTCTTATCATACAATGGCATTGTCAGATTGCATGATCTCTAAGGTGCCTCCCCGATCTAAAAACTGTGACTCCATGCAATCTGATCTGAGGGGTACTGATGAATGTATCACCTCCCCTCTAAAATCTTCCTCACTGGACTTCACAGTTTTTAAATTTGTCTGCAGTAACCTCTTTTAAAAGTGTGAATGCCAATGTGAGGGGAAAACATATTAAGTCACTGACAACTGAGCCTAGTTTAGTTTATTAGAGAATTTTTTTACTATTTGGTCTTTCAGTTGTATTCAACTCTTTGTAGCCCCATTTGGGGTTTTCTTGACAAAGATACTGGAATGCTTTGTCTTTTCCTTCTTCAGTTCATTTTATAGATGAGTAAACTGAGACAAACAGGGTTAAGTGATTTGCCCAGGATCACGCAGCTAGTAAGTGTCTAAGGTTGGATTTGAACTCAGGTCTTTCTGATTCCAGGCCTGGCACTCTATCCACTGTGTCACCTAGTTGCCCCTTTATTAGAGATTATAAGACTATAAATTATATATATAGATTTTATATAATGTAAGTTATATAATATAAATTATATATAATATATCATGTAAACTATAGACTATAGAGATAAAATGCGAGGTTGGGATAAAGGAGACTTTTGTTTTATTGCTCTTTTGTTTTTAATCACAGTTTCTTCCAAATATATATCTTTCACCTTTTTACCCCACCAGTAAACCTTTCCTGTAATAAAGGAAAAAATGTTAAACAAACTCAATTGACCCATTTGAAATCTTATGCAAAGTTAGGATAGGCCATTTTTGATAGGAGAAGCAATAACTCTGCCTAAGGCATTTGACTCTGAGCTCAGCTATAGTAATAGCTAACATTTTCATAGCACTTACGTGCCAGGCACCGTGCTAAGTGTTTTACAATTAATATCTCTTTTGATCCTCTCAACAACCCTGGGAGGTAGAAGCTATTATTATCCTCATTTAACACATGAGGAAGCTGAGGCAAACAGATTAATTGATTTGCCTAGGCTAGGGTTATACAAATAATAAGTGTCTGAGGCTGGATTTGAACTCAGGCCCTCCCAGGCCCCATACCCTATCCACTGCACTCATACCCATACTTACAAGGCACTGGCCCCTGATTAAGGGGCAGTATTGTAGGGGAAAGGGATAGCTAGGTAGCACAGTGGATAAATTATGTGGCCTGGAGTCAGACTCATCTTCCTGAGTTCAAATATGGCCCCAGACATTTACTAGCTGTGTGACCCTCAGTTAGTCTCTCAACCTGTTTGCCTCAGTTTTCTCATCTGTCAAATGAGCTAGAAGGAAAAGGCAAACCATTTCAGAATCCCTACCAAGAAAACCCCAAATGGGGTCACAAAGAGTTTGTACACCATCGAAAAATGACTGAATAATCTAATAGTGTGGGGAGTACTGAAGATGAGGATGCATTGAATTTGGGTAAGAAGATATGGATGATGGAAAACCCTGTTTTTACAGTTTTACCTGCAGCAGGCTTTAGGCATGTTATATGGCTCACTAAAATATGTTGATTTAACTACATAGTTTTTGCAAGCAATGTTTTTCACTGAAGTAGAGAAAGACAGAGGCTTGTGTGATATTGTGGGGAAAATCCTGTATTTGGAGTCAAAAGACTTGGATTTGAATTCTGGCTCTGATACTATCTGAGTGAATGTGGGCATGTAATTACCTTACTATGGGCTTCAGTTTCTTCATCTGTAAAATGAAAAGGTTGCACTAGGATGTCCTTTGAATTCCTTTTCAGCTCTAAATCTTTGATCCAATGTCTATGTATAAGGAAAAAATAAAGGCAATCAAGGGAAGTAAGAAGTATAGATGAAATCTTGGGAGTTGGGTTGTGTCACAGTTAGATTTCCTTCTTTGAGAGGAAAAGTAAGTAGATTGTGGTAGTGTTGTAGGCATTGACAAACAGCTAAAATTTATCATACTTTGTTTAAAATGAAACCCCAACCACTCACCTTACCTCTGTTGCTGCCCTCCCCCAATCCCCAAGTTGGGACAAAGTCAGAATAGCGCTATAGTGAGAGGAATTCACACACTCGAGTTGTGCTTAGATATTTTGCCCTACAGTGAACAAGCTGTACCGTTTTTACCTAGAGAGGTAATGGACTATGGTCTTTCTTAATAGGAAACACCAGAGCTGAAGGGACTTTATAGCTAGAAGTCATGTAACCTAAACCCAGAAGTTAGAAAACTAAGATCTAGCAAAAGCAGAGTGGCCTTCCCGGGATCATGGAGGGAGTGATAGCAAAGCTGAGATTCAAACTTCAGTCCTTTGATTACAAATCAAGTGTCCTTTCCACCCTGGCTTCCATGTGTAGAGGCAACATAATAGAGTGGGAAGAATATTGCATTTGGAGTTAGGAAAACTGGATTCTAGCCTTGGTTCTGTCATTAAAAGTTCCTGTGTAACTTTAGGGAAGTCATTTCATCTCTTTGGGCCTTATTTTGCTAATCTATAACTAGAACAGATAACCCACTAGGTCTGGGTCTAGCACCACACCCTGTTCTGTGCCAGTCATTATGGTTTGTAGACTGGGTTCAGCACCAGGGAGGCTCTCTTGAGTGGATTAAGTCTTCCATCTTTTTAACTTATTGGCTCATTAACGCCTCCTTCCAACCCATTCCAGGGCTGATTTTACTTATGGTGCACAAGTGCAAGGGGCTTTGCAAAAAGAGGGGAAGCAAAGGAAGGAAACAAGCATTTACTAAGGGCCTACTATGTGCCAGGCACTATGCTAAGCACCTATTGTCTTATTTGATTCTCACAACAACCCTGGGAGGTAGGTGCTATTTGTGTTGGTGGTGTTGCTGAGTCATTCTTGTCATGTCTGGCTCCTGATGACCCCATTTTGGGGTTTTCTTGGCAAAAATACTGGAGTGGTTTGCTATTTCCTTCTCCAGCTCATTTTACAGATGAGGAAACTGAGGTAAACAGGTTAAGTGACTTGCCCTGGGTCACACAGCTAGTAAGTGTCTAAGGCCAGATTTGAACTCGAGAAGACTATCTTCCCGAGGCCCAGCACTCTATCTACTACTTAGCACCCAAAATTAATTAGGCATAGAATGGTTTTATTTCTGCACAAAGAGAAGTGCTAAGTGTAGAAGAATGATAACAGGTATTAATAAAATTAATAAAATTAAAAAAGATTCAGTAATTCGACTTCAACCTGTGGTTACAATCGACTGGAAGGCTAATGTTTAAACCTTATTAAGACACAAAACAGTTTGCAGTACTGCTTCTTAGTCCATTTTCCTTTCACCTCAGCGCTGCACTGCTCCACCATATTTCTGGAGAACACAGCTGGGCTTGGGCCATTCTTCTTTCCAGTGGCCACCGTTTCTCTTTAGAAGCATCCCTTGATAACAACCCCCTCTTGCTGCTTCTGCAGTCAGTATCCTCTGGCAGGTGATGCTGCCACATCACTTGCAGATCTCCAGAACTTTTGAGCTTACAAAGTCAACTGCATAAGGAAAGAAAACACAAAAGAAAGGACTGCCAGAGACTTGGGTGTGAGCTCACCTAGTTTGGCCTCCCAGCACTTGCTGCTACATGGATATGATTGCCATGACACCTTTATAGAGAAGGACACTTAGCCCTCACTGGAGTCTGTGACATGGAGAACCACAATTATGAGAATGACAGTCAGAAGCTGCCTCCTTTTAACAGATGCGGCACCCCATCCCACCCACTGTTGTCATGAGGTGAGAGTGTGACCAAAGAAGATCTCTGGGATACACCATGTCAAACTACAACACCAATTTCCCTGAGAACTGGGTCACTATGTGCCCAGAAGTAGCCCTGGAAATACCATATAGTTGACTGGAACCTAGGGGAGGATGGTTGTACATGTGCTATGAAATGGTATGTGTTATATGTAAAATGAGGGTGTGTGACTAGATCAGGGGACTCTTAAACCAGGGCCCATAAACTTGGTTTGTTTGTTTGTTTTTTAAAACAGTTCTGATACTATATTTTGATATGATTAATTTTTTTTGTACTTATATGTATTCCAGTTTATGTTTTTAAAAACATCATTCAGAGGAGTCCATAGACTTCACTGGATTGTCAAAGGGATGGATCCATGACACAAAAAAGGCTTAAGGGCTCTTGGATTAAGAACCTTAAGGATCCTTCCACTTAAATTCTAGATTCCAAGTATATTCTTATCTATAAAAGTATGTACTCTTTTCTGAGGCAAGGAGTTATGGGCAGGAGACGGAGAGAGTGTTACAGATATCCAAATTGGGATAATGATGGGAATAATCCCATTTTAGTTTGAATTCCCAAAACTACATTTCAAGCATCATGTTCCTTATTTTTTTATTTGTCCAAACCTATGTAGTGACATGGAAAGAATATTGACTCTGGAATTTGGAATTGTGGGTCTGAGATGATTATTACTTATGTAACATTGAGCAATGTGTTTAACCTCCCTGGGCTTCAGTTTTCTCAATTATAATATGAGGAGACTAGATTATATGGTCTTTGAGGTCCCTTCCATCTTCTAGATCTATGATTTTATGATTGTATCAGTCTAAGTCCCAAATTTTAGGATACTCCCAGTGTGGAAATTCTTTCCAGTGCAGATTCCCTTCTGTAACAGTCTGAGAGAGTTTTCAGGGACACTGAGAAGTTGAAGTATTGTAGTCATACAATTAGAGCATGTGGTAAAGGGAAGACTTGAACCTGACTCTTCCTGATTCCAAGATGGTTCCTATATGCATTATGCTATCCTGCCTCTCATATTCTATATAAAACAGAAAATACGTGTTTGACCAGTCCTTTGCCCTTACTAAATACTCAATAAATGCTTAATGAATTATTGAGTGGTAATGAAAATGTATCATTTTGGACATTTAATTTATTTTATGACATATTACAATGTTAAGATTCTTTCAGGGACTGGACTTTTCATAGAATCATGGATCTGAAATTTAATTTCATTTTCTTTGGTTGTTTTTAAGAAACAATAAAAAAAGATAAGTTGTAGGATTTTCACTTTTTCAAAGTAGCTATAAAATAAATGCTGCGGAGAGATTTTCTTGCACTTTTGAAATTTTTACATGACCTAGTTTATCTATTATGCTACCAAGACCACCTTCAAAAAGTTCTCAGCAGACTGAAGCCATGGGTCAAGACTACCCACTTAAATACTTAAAGGTCCTGGCGTTTCATTACAGGGGATGCTCCTTTCACAGATGCAATTCAAGATCTTGCTAGTAGTGGTAGATGGTCTTTTGAGAGTTTTTTGTTGTTTCAGTCATTTTCAGTCATGTTGGACTCTCCATGACCCCATTTGAGTTTCTTGTGGTAAAAGATACTAGAGTGGTTTGCCATTTCCTTCTTCAGCTCATTTGACAGATGAGGAAACTGCTCAGAGTTAAGTGACTCACCCAGAGTCACACAGCCTAGTAAATGCCTGAGGCTGGATTTGAACTCAGGAAGATGAGTCTTCCTGACTCAGGTCTGACACTCTCTCCACTGTGCCACCTAGCTTCCCTCTTTTGAGAGATACTATTACCAAAAAAATTATCATCTTACAGGTAGATTGGCAATGAGTCTCCTTGAATTTAGGCTGGCCTGTGCAGGCAGGTATATGATCTATTAGCCAGCCAAGACTCAATACCCCCTGGCTTGGCAGTCCTTTCAGAGTTGGCACTCCACCAATCTTACCTTCCAGAACACAGAGTCCTCTTGAGGCTATGCTGAGGCATGCAGAAGACTTGGCTGGTTCCAAGTTGATGGGGTGAGTCAAAGAAGCTTGCATAACCCCTTGTCCCTGAGAGATGCTGTCAGAGCCCTGTTCTATTACTACTCAATAGTCTTTAAATACCCACCTGAAAATTCAGACAGTGATACTTTTTTTTTAAATAACTATAACTTTATGAAACTGCCCTTCGACTAATTACTAGACCTGTCTGTCATAGTTTAACTTAGACGTATCCTCCTGGCATCTTTTTCTGAAGAAAAAAAATATTTAAAAATTATTTTTAATGCTCAAAGCTCTTAACTCAAAGCTCAACTACATTCATTCCACAAATTGGCCCCAGCATTTATGTTTAGAGTTGATTTCCTTTCCCTAACACACACTAATAGAACTTCCCCTTATAACAAAGAAAAGGAATTTTGCAAACTTCTTTGTACAAAATAGAAACATAGCCATCGTATCTGGTAATATATGTGAAATTCAGCCCCAATAGACCTAGATTTAGTCAGAGGACCTAGGGTCAAACCCTAGTTCAACCTTTTATTATCTCTCTGACCTTAGACACCACTCCATCTCTATGGGCCCTGCTGTCCTCATAAATTGAGAACAGCATATTGGCAATGTGACCCACTACAAATCACTTAACCTTTAGGTGCTCCAGGCAACTAACAGTCAACAGACATTTATTAAGTGTTTATTGTGTGCTAGGCACTGAGCTAAGCTCTGGGAATACAAGGGAAGGCAACAGATAGCCCCTGTCCTCCAGGAGCTCACAATCTAATGGGGGGAGTCAATATGTAAATCAACTATGTACAAACAAGCTATACACAGGATAAATTGGGAATCATCAATGGGAAGGTCCTAGAAGTAAAGGGGATACAGAAGGGCTTTCTGTAGAAGTTTCATTGACAGAAGGAATTTCCTCACCTGGGAGTTCCCTATATCAGTAAAATCCCAGGTCCAGTTCCCTTATTCCCCATATAATGCATTAAGGTTTGCAAAGCAGTGTTCAGCATTATCTCATTTGATCCTCACAACCATTCTGTGAAGTTAGTGCTTTATCAACCCGATTTTGCAGATGAGGAAACAGGCAAAAAAGAGGTTAAATGACTTGTCCAGGGTCACACAGCTAGTAAGTGTATAGATGGGATTTGAGCCCAGTACTTCCTGACTCAAAGTCAGAGTCCTGATCCTCCTACTATTAGGTGATTATAATCTTAGAACGTTACCGAAAACTAAGGTTTAAATAGAAATTTTTTCACACGTTGATAGTCCTCCTAGCAAAACTAGTTTGAATTACTATTCATTAGATGCTTGCTCCCTAATAAACTCCTTTAAATATAGTAATGTACATGGACATTGGTTGATAAATGAACAGAGAGAATATACAAATGAACGTTTGCTATATGGAGTTTTGGCAGACATAGAGTCTTTTCATTTATTGACTCAGTGTTGTCCATAAACATATTCTCATGGTGTATGGAATTACTTTTGCTCCACATACATTTCACATTTCCTGTGTTGCTGTATTTGTACCTATCGGTGCAAGCATCCCTGATGATATGTGTCACCTTCTGTCCATGGCCCTGGAGAAATTAAATCGTTATGTTGACAGTGCAGCTGTTATGAATTGAGCTCATAAAATTGGGTTGGGAAAGGTATTCTGTTGACCCACAGTATTATTTTTCCTTAATTTCTCTCAGCTGGCTATGATTCCAGGTCTGTAAAATTAGGGTTAATGTCAACCCAAGGCAGAAACAGAAAGCAGGAGCAGAAACTATTTGTAAACATGGTCTGTATTTCTTTAAAATGCATTTAGTCGTTCAAGTACTGCCTTCTTCTCTGCTGCTGGCTTTTGGGAGCTCATTTGTTCCATTCTTGAGTGCTGGATGCTCTCAGCCACATGGAAGTGCTAATGATTTGACTGAAGTTATTTGTCAATATAGTTAAATGAAATATGGGCACTGATGGAATATAAAAAGTGAGAAGTTTGGGATGATTGTTTGTTGTACATTTAGTTTGATGATCTTAAAAGAGGCATTTTCTGGAATCCTGAAAGATTAGATCAGGAATTCTTAATGTTTTTTATAACATGGACTCATTTGGCAGTCCAGTAAGGCTGTGTGGGACGCTTCTCAGAATAATATTTTTAAATGAACAAAATAAAATACATAGGCTCACAAAGAAAACCAATTTTGTTAAAGTATAGTTATCAAGATTAAAAAAAAGTGTTATGGACTAGGTTCCTTTCAGCATTCAAATTCTGTGCTCCATTTTTCTTTTCTCTCTTCCCTTCTATGTCCACTTTCAAATTTGGGAAGTTAGTACTTAAATGAGACTTCATAACTGTAAAAGCAAAGGCATACTTTAGAGGGTGGGTGGCCTGTTCGGTTTCTCTTGGAAAGTTTCCACAGGAATACATTTCCATTTATATACTTGCTGTAATGAAGATGCTATGATAGGAAATGCCCATGATGAGTAAAGAGTATTCCGTGATCAGTTAGTTGCAGGGCAACATGGTACAGTGGAAAGATTTTTAGTTTCATTAGTCAACACGAATTTATCAAGTGCTTGCTGTGTGCCAGGCACTATGCTAAATGCTGGAGTTCTGGACTAAGCCTCATAAGACCTGTTTTCAAATCCTGACTTTACCATCCATGGGACCTTGTATCTAAGGTTATATAATCAAAGTCATATATCACAACTTTGAGCCTCCAATTTTCTGTTCTCTAAGTTGCCTTCCAGAGATCTATTGCTACAATAATCCATACCTATCAGTCAGAGGATTCTAAAGGAAAAGATATGTTTTTAATTTTTTTGGTTGTGGTATGGGTTATTTTTCTTGGACAGATTGGGGTATTGTTAGTCTAGCCCCTTCTGTCTTGTTCTCGCTATACATTAGACGCTTTTAGTGTGACCATCTGGTTGGACTGAAATTGAAGAGCCTTGGCCATATGACCCAAGTAACAACATTATATACCACTGTGTCAGAGTAACTGGGATCTGGTCTTCCCAGGAGACTAAAAACACTGAATAAAGAAAAAGCTTCATCTACTGGTGAATGAATGATGGAGGGGAGGAGTGGCAGCCAGTCTTTAAGGTAGTCAAAGATCAATAGGAACTGCTTGCTTCCATAAAATATAACAGAATTAGAAATTTAAAATATGAATGTGGACCTGCTAAGTACCATGGTATAAAATCCTCCAATGTCTCATTATCATCTGCAGCTGACCTTGAATGTTCAAAGGCAATTCTGGTGGAATACAAGTTCAAGAAGATTCTACTAAGCCTAAAAAGCTTCTAATATGATCTGGGGAATAGATTGTGTGCCTGTTGTTAGGATTTGCTTAGTTAAGTTTGGAGAGACACATTATCACATATTTCATTACAAGGTGATGAATATTTTTGGCCATGGAAGCTCACAAAGAATACTTGATGAGGTTTGGAAGTATTGCAGTCTTTGTCAGTAAGAAGACTAATCATTCAGATGAAATCTTAGGTCTTTTAGAGTGTGAAAGTATAAGGATAGGAAGTGAGATACTAAGCTAGCTAGGAAACGTCTTCCATCTTGTGAATACCTCTCTTACCCTATAGATTTTACCCTCAGAATGTATTTATATGCAAATGAATTATTTTTTTCATTTTCTTTATCTAAAAGTCTTTGGTAATATGTAATTTTATGGTGACTGAATTCTTTAATTACCATAACCAATTTCTCCATGATGAAACAAATTATATCAGAAACAGGAGAAGGTAGAGAAAAACTATTTCAAGTTCTCTCTCTAATTTTTGGATATGGTTTCAGAATATTGGGGAGAGGAAGAGAGCCACAAGTAGAGGTAGAGGCAGAGAAAGAGAAAGGTGGAGACTGCCTTTCTTCCCAATAACTCTCCTTGATGTTGAATGAAGAGATTTTTCTGACTCTCTCACTGAACTCTAATATACCTGGTGAGATCAATCTAAACCACTGACTTATTCTGAGGGAGTAATTTTTCAATCCCATAAAAGATATCAAGTGAAGGTATGAAATAATGAAATATGATTTCTTAATTTAGTAAATGTAATTTGGCAACATATGCAAAATCATCTTGGCAACATATATTTTACTAATAGCTTTATTTATATACAGATGAAGTTCTATATTTTTATATATACACAGGGATATTAAGAGGACCAGATGAAAGTAACATGTGGATAGAACTTTGCAAACCTAAAAGTGCTATGTAAATGCTAGCTAGTACTGCTATATGATTATATATTATTTAGATGTTTATACACACATGATGCCATATTATATTACATTGCATTATATCATTGTATTTTATATTATAATTACACATGTACATGCATACACTTATACAGACACTCCTATTTGTACCTCGAAAAAGAAGTTTATCATCATTTGGCTGCTGGGTAATGCATATTTGAGCCATAGCAACTTCTGGAGAACATTTCTTAAGGCATAGAGGGACCCTACCTAGCTTACCTACACTCCTGCAATCATGGATTCATCTTTCCTTTTTTTTTCTTCCGCCTTTATTGGTGTGCTTTGTTTTTACTTTACAGATATTTACAGATTACTCTTACTGTGTGAGAGGTCTTTCTTGTAACTAAATAAAACAGTTAAGTAACATTAGTAATATAGTTACCTTGTCTGAAAATTCATGCAACATTTCATATCTAAGGTACCCTCCCTACTTCTCTGTTTGAAATAAATTAACAGAAATCTCTTTATTTTCTCTACCTTCCACTCCCCTCCCACCATTGAAAAAGAAGAGAAAAGAAAAAAAGCGATTTTTTTTGGTAACAAATATGCATAGTTAAGCAAAACAAATTCCTTAATGGCTGTAAACAAAAATATATATGCCTCATTTTACACCTAAATCTATCACCTCTTTATAATGGATGACATATTTCATCATTGGTCTTCCAGAATCATGTATGGTCCTTTTCTTGATCATAGCTTTCAGCTTTCAAAGTAGTTTATAACTTTGTTGTATAACAAAGTTGTATAAATTTTTCTCCTGGTTCTATTCATTTCATTGTTCATCAGTTTATAAAAGTCTTCAATTGTTCATTTTTATAGTATTGATATCAAAGTATAAATGATTCTGTTTCTGCTTACTTCACTCTGCATCATCTCGTATCAATCTTTCCATGTCTTTTAAAAATCATTTATTTCCTCATTTCTTATGGTACAATGATATTACTTCACATCCATATATCACAACTTATCCAGCCATTTCTCATTTTTTGAACAATATCTTAGTTTCCAGGTATTTTTGTTCACATAGTACCTTTTCTTCTTTGGTATATAAACCTAGAAGTGATATAGCTGGGTTAATTGTGATATACTGTTGATGGATCTGTGAATGAGTACAACTGTTCTGGAAAGCATTTTGAAGTTATACATGAAAAGTTAGTAAACACCGCTTTCTCTTTGAAATCATAGATTTTTGAATTATTGAAGTGTGCCTAGAATTGTCACTCTCAAACAAAGTGCTGGAAAGGCTGATAAGAGTTCAAGCTGTGATATAGCCTGGAGTGAAACTTTGGAAGATGTGACTTTAGTAATTTGATGATGTTTTTTGAACCACCAAAAGTGATACTCGTGATGGGGCAGTCTGGGACAGGGTTATTTCTTACATCTCTGTAGTATTATGTATCACTTGTAGTGGGCAGAGGAGATAGTTTCCCCTTGCACCAAGAGGACTTGGTGGAGGAACGTTCAAGAGTGATGTTTGTAGGGCAGCAGCAGATTTTGATGTTTGGGCCAGACTCTGAGTTTCTTGTCTTGAGATAGGCTAGGGGAAAATTGTAGCAACCTGAATAAACTGTGAAAAATGAGTTGGGCCAGTGGATACAGACGAGATGAGACTCCAATGGGAAGCAAGAGGTACGAAGGAGCATGGTTGGAGAGGCTCCAACTCCACTTATTTTGTGAAAACTTCTCTATCGAAGCTATGAGTTTTTACCTGGCTAACAGACATGGGTCCAAGTCCCATTTATATCCTTATACATTCTGTGATAAATATGTGCATGTCATGTTTCCTGATTGCCTTTGTTGCTAACATGTTAGCTGACTCAGATATTTTAGAAGTCAGTCAAAGCCAGGTATTCCTAGAAAGGAGACACTACAGATATGGGCATGAACTATGATTTTATTATTAAGTGTCCAAGATTGAATGCTGTGCATTTATCCTCATTTGAGTAACACAGGTGTGAGATGGTGCATACTTAAAGCTCTGTTCTTCCTATCAGATGTGATTATATTTGCTTTTGTTTGGGTGTTGCCTGGTGGACAAGAATAACACTGCTTGGGTAAGAATGGTCTTGTCCTAAGGCGTTTATTCCTTTCTGGCTTCCTCCCCCAAAAGAAGCACTTCCTGCTTTTCAGCCAAATGATGAGTAATTTGCAGAGACTTCAGGATGTGACATAGAGACCACTCAGGCCATAATTATTTTGATGGGATAGATGACAAATCAGCTCTTAGCATACATCCCATCTAGGTAAAGTCAGGAAATAAAGGGAAAGCTGAAAATAGCTCATGGCTGTGTGGCAGCATCTTTCACTTTAGTGATAAAATGTTAGATTAAAGAAATCATGTTTACCAAATTTCTCATTGCAATACCTAAACAACATGGTGCTTCTTGTCATTTTAATTTAAATGATTTTTGGCAGTTAAGAAGTATCTTAAGAATGAACTTCAGGGTAAAGGGCTGAGGATTGTCACATTCTTTAACCGAGATAAAGATATTACAACTTATGTAAAGTAATAGCAAGCAAAACAAAACAAAACAAAACAAAACACAAAAACCCCCCAACAGAATCAAGATAGCATGCATGCTCAGTACAATGATATATAGAAAAATACTAGCAAAAATTTAGTGAGTATGCAGTTGGAAAAAATCAGTCAGAAGATGATAGAATACAAAAAAAGTTAAAACTTATGTAGATCAACTTTTTAAGTAGCATACAGTTTATTGTTTTATTGTGGTTTTTATTATGTTAGCATTGTGTTTGTCAATGCAACCGTGTTGAAATTATTATTAAGCTTATAAAAATATTTTTAAAAGATACTGTATGTACTATGTATAACAGAGAATATTTTGGAAGAAGTACAAGGTATTTGGAAGATAACAGAGTATATAGGGCAATAAAAACCTTTCTAGGGTAGGTTTAGTAGTTTGTTATATTTTGTCATAGACCTCAATCTCTTAATTTCTTTATAGTAGAAATATAGACAGAAAAGGGCCTGGGTAAATCATTTATCCTTTCTCAGCCTTAGTTTCCATATTTATAGAATGGGAATAATAACTGCACCTACCTCATAGGGTTATTGTGAGGATCAATTTATGCAATATATGTAAAGTGTTCTGCAAAGTTTAAAACATTATATAAATGTGAGCTATTATTTTTATTGTTATTACTATTAACAGGAATAAAAATAACTTTATGACAAAGAGTTAATATGAAAGTGCATCTCTTGTCTCATGGCCGTGAATGGAAAAACTGAATCCAGGCATTTAGTTAATTCCAGGTCCTGTGTTCCATCTGGCAGAAATTTATCAACTGAGGTGAAAAATCAAGAAAGAGGCACTTATGGAAGGAACAGCCTCATATGATGAGGGCTACAGTTCTTAGTTTAACAATCCATGCTGTTAGGCTTCATTTTCCTACAACAGGTGCCCTGTTGGAGAGCCACTCCAGCAGAGCCGGCAGTTTGGAATCACTGATTCCTCTGCCAGCACTAAGATAGGAAGAATTTTGATCCTTTTCAAAATTCTTTTCTTTATTTCAACTTCAGTGTACATTGTAAGAAGGACAGGCTTAGAGCACTGCAATGTGTTATGGAAATACAAGATCACTTGGCATTTCCTAGTCCTAGTTTATCCTTCAGAACTATATGACTTCCCATTTTCCCCCCTTTTCCAAGTAGCAGATGAAAGGAAGATGCAGTGAGAATGTAATTTGATTCTGATATTGGATATTTGATTTACAGCCAAAAAAGAAAGAAGAGACCATATCTTTTCCTTGGTCAGCTTGATCTGAGGAAATCATGTGTCCAGGACAAAGTGACAAGGACAAACTCAAGACCTTTCTTTGCCTGTAATAATAACAGTTAAACAAAAGGAGGCTGGACTGAATCAGGCTTGGGAAACTGCATAGCACTTTTGATTATTCCCAAGCTGGTTCATCTTCTCTACCAAAAAACTCCTCTTTTAGACACCAGTTCCCACCCCCAACCTCCCCCCTCCCCCACTGGAGATTATATAGTTGCAAAGTCATGGAAATGCGATAATTCAGAGTGACCCAAAGGACTTTGGTATTATAGATATAGATGGGCAGCAGCATGTAACCTATGATGTCTTGTGTGTGAGAAATAGTATAAAAGACATCATCATGCACATGTATGTCAGAAGAAAGAGATGGGCTGGTCATGATGTAGGGGAGTGAAAGATGAAAGAAGAGTACCTTGAGTACCATGTTTGTATCCATGAAATATGCAACTAGTTTGAAAAAGGTCTGACTCTAGCATGTTGGGAAAGACCTTTACATAGAGATTTGCAGAAAGATGGGGACAAGAATTGCTACAAATGAGAAGGCATGGAAGGGTTGTAGTCTAAACTGGTCAAAAGAATACCAGTACCAATGAAGGAAGGAAACGAGCATTTATTAAGTGTCTGTTATGTGTGTGTGGGGGGGTTTTCTGAGGGGTGGAAGCCAAGTAAAGCCAAATAAATTGGGTGACTGCTGGACCTGGATTCAAATCCTGGTTTTACTACTTAATACCTTTCTGACTTTGGTCAAAGAGGTATCTTAAGGTTTTATTTTCCTTCCATTAAAAGGACTTGATGACCTCAAAGGTCCCTTCTAGATCTAAAGCTATTATCCTATCATGTCCTATCTCTCATTCTTTTGGTTATCTTTTCTCCTTGAGGTGAGAGGGATTTTAATTATTGTGAATTATGCCTTTAGCTTACTTTTGAAACTATGTTATTGTCTCCACTGTTGTCCTGCATTTTTTTTTTTGAGTTAAGCTAAGAAAGCTTATCTCCAGTGTCTTTCTTTCATTTCAGCAGCCTGGAAAGAGGTTGGAATAGCCATCTTCTCTCTAAAAGTTGGAAGCTGGAAGATGCCCAGATTTCCCTCTTCTCCCACCGTCAACAACTCTATTCATCCTTCATATAGGCAGAGGACATTAAGTAATTGCCATAAATGAGGAGAGGTCCCATATAATGGCTCTTTGAGCCAAGGGTTAGGTCAGTTTGATTGGAGCCAATGAATTTATGTAGGAGAGTAGTGGGAGCTTAGAAAACAAAGGTGAATTAAAACAAGTCATGGTATATCAGACTGAAGTGGTTTACACTGTAAGCAATAAGAGCCTTTGGAAGTATTGAAAAGTAGAGTGAGAGGATAAAAAGTGATGCCTCAGGAGAATGTTGATGCACAGAAAGGAGAGATTAAAAGCAGTGAGATCATTGCCATATATTGAAGGCATGCATTTATAGGGCCCATATTGAAGGGTTGTATCAGAAATAGATTGGAAAGAACAATTCTGAGATATCATGAAGGAGGACAAGACTTAGTAACTGATTGAACATAAGTCATGTCAAAGAAGGAGGAGTCAAAGTTTCTATTAAAATTTTGAGTGAAGTAGAGAATATGATCTCTATTTTAAGGAGATCAATAGGATTCTCTACGTAGGGCATACACTCCCCAGTGATGTAAGCACAGAAGCTCAGCCAACGGTGATGCAGGGCATGCCCAGATGGAGATTAAGGCCAGTGTGAAACCTTCTAGTGATCAGCTGCTGGCTAGTATACAGGGCAAGCCCATGCTTCCATCTCCTAGGCTGACCCTTCCTGTTGATGACCTAGAAGCCCCTAGCTTTGATTTCCATTCTCCTTGTATTTAGTTTTGCTCTAGTTTATAATCTATGAGTCTAACAATACCTTGGGCTTTGATTCTGGACTACCCTGTGTAGACTTTTTGAGATTTAGTCTTCTAAATTAGTGGAAATCCTTGGCAGGTTAAGAAGCAACACTTTCCTGTACAGTGTTTATGGAGTCCCTCCTGTAAGTCAATAATAACAATAATAATACTAAAAATCAGATTAGCCTAGTACTTTAATAATTATAAATTGTATCCTAAAACTTTTATTGAACTATAAGCAGTTATTTTATCCATCTGCACATCAGTTCATAGAATATTTAATATATCTATTTCATAGAATATTTAATATAGCAAGATAGTAGCTAATCCCAGTACTGTTTCTACCTGAAGTCCATTGAAAATATAGAAAGAAGGAATAATAATAATAATAATAATAGTATCTGGCATATAGAGCTTTAAGGTTTAAAAGCACATGTATTATCACATCTGATCCTAAAAACAACCTTCTGAGACAGGTACTATTATTATTCCCATTTGACAGATGGGGAGGCTGAGTTTGGGATTTGTCCACATAGTGAGTGTAGGAAGTGGGATAAGAACTCAGATATTTCTTACTCCAAATCTATAACTAACCACTATATAACAGAATATATGCATATTGATTTTTGGAATATTTTACATTTGCATAGTAACTTAACTGTTTTCGAAGGGCTTTCAGATTATTTTGCCTTTCCAACATCCAGGTGAGGTAGGTAGGAAGGTTAGTGAGTCTTCTTATGACCACGTTACAGATAAAGATGCCCCTGAGGGACTGCCTGAGAAGGAGTCAGGATTTCTAAGTTATAACGCCAATGGATTTCACTGGCACATCCATTTGAGGATAAAATAAGAATAAACTTAAAATAAATTGACAGAGGGGAACAGTGCTGGTATATTCTTGAAGAACTGACTCTGATTTACCTAGGTTTCTCAGTGTTCAGGTTTGAGGGTAGAGTCAGGGAGGAGCCAGGTGAACTCACAAGTGCGACAATGCATAAATCTGAAAACAGTAATCACTGATCAATGAATCCTCTTGGGGCAGTTTCCAGAATTCTGTGCACCTTCTACCTGTGCTTTCTCCCACTCCACAAATGGTTACACTTCTTTCTCTCTCTTTCGCCGCCATATAGACCAAGCACAAATTCTTGCTAAAGCGGGCTATTTTCTGGGCTTACGCAGTTGGCTGTCTTGTCTCTGGCAGGTGTTTCCCTTTCATTTTACATAGCAGGCCAACAATCCATCCTAAGCACTTCCTTCATTAGAGGTAGTCTATGCACTCTCCTTTCTATCCTCATACTTTGTAGTGTCCCGAGGAGAGGACAGTCAAACCCACTGTGACACAGTATCATGGCCCTGCTCTGCCTTGTCTTGGAAGTCCCATCTCAAACTTCCACCCTGGGATTGAGTGGGTTTTGGTTGATTGTCTTTATGCTTTCTTTCTATTTTCTTAATTGCTAGAGGCACAGATGCGAAGTATGGTCCTTCAGAAAATGACAGCATTCTTTCATCCATAGTTCTTCAACTCCTAAGGCTAGCTCTGTTTTTCATGGAGAGAAAATTACTTCTGAATTCCTCTGAGCTTCTCATTTCCCTCTCTCCTCCCATGCACCCCATTGTGAATCAGTTGGATCCTCTCAAGCATGCAATTCAATTACTTTTATTGTGAAGTTGAACCATGATTGTCCTTAATGGTCAGAAAATTATCCAGCATCTAAAAAACAAAATGCACAATTAAAAACCCAGCCACAGATATTTCCCTGTGATTTGTTTCTGACCGTAGAGATGTATTTCTTATGTGGACTCCACTTTCAGGCATTTGACATTTCACGTTTGTTCTCCAAATTTTTTACAAATAGAAACTTGTTCTTTGAACCAGGAATATTCTTGAATGAAATATTGAATGAAATGTTAATTTGTTAATTTGTTGTGTTCCTTAGGGAAGCAAAAGTTTTTCATCTTGGTTTATGAGAGTTGTCAGGTATCAGGGGACAGTGGTGTTGTTATTTAGTAATTTCAGTCACGTCTGACTCTTCATGACCCTATTTGGGGTTTTCTTGGCAAAGAGAGTAGAGTGGTTTGCCATTTCTTTCTCCAGCTCATTTTTGCTGATGAGGAAACTGAGGCAAACAGGGTTAAGTGACTTGCCTAGGAACACACAGCTAGTAAGTGTCTGAGGCCAGATTTGAACTCATGAAGAGGAATCTTCCTGGCTCCAGGCCTGGTGCTCTATCTAACTGCCTGAAGGACAGTAGACAGTGTTTTGATTCAGTCCCTAACTTAGTGTGGATGCCTGGGCAACTTCCTGAATTTAGCAATACCTTTGCTTCTCTTTCAGAAAGAGGATGAAAGGAATGTGAAGTAACCTTTTAGGTTTTTTGTCATGTTAGAAATATCTAGTGAAAATAAAGAAAGAGTAGTAAAATAGAGTTCTGGGGTTGGTGTCAGGAATGTCAAGCTTCAGCTTCTTCCTCTAACACTTACTACATAGGTAACTTTGAGCAACTATCATTACTTAGTCAGTTAACAAATGCTTATGGAGCATCTACTATGTGCCAGACACTGTGCTAAGCTCAGAGGGATAGAATAAAATGTTAAGACAAGATTGGCTCTCAACGAGCTCACAGTCTAATGGACTAAAATACACGTGTGTGTGTGTGTGTGTGTGTGTGTACACACACTACTACTATGTAATAATACTACTATGTGCCAGATACTGTCCTAAGTTCTGGGAATACAAAGAAAGGCAAAAAACAGTTCCTGCTCTTAATGATTTCACAATCTAACTTCTTTGTGCTCTTGGACTGATCTAGTCACTAAGTCAGAGTCTTTTTGGAATCTTCACTTCCCCAGGCTGACTACACATCACAGATCTTTCAAATATTTTTACTAATGAAACTGGTGTTGCAGCTATGAAGTATTCCAGGAATGCTTGTTGATAATAATCTTTTAACTGGCAATCTGAGGGATTTTATGTAGGTGTCACATGGAAATTATTTTATTATGTGGTGGGATTGCTTCAGGTAATGTGGGGATTGGGAGTCATTGCACTTTATGAACCAATAATTGTCCTGATGGAGCATCAAGTTTTGCAATGTGCTGCAATTGAATATATGAGGGGAGGAACCACATCCTCCTATGCTTTAGGAGGGCAGGAGAAGCCTTGATGAGCAATGCCTGATGAGATGAGCAAACAATCTAAGGCATGCACCTGCGCATGTTGTGGTGAATAACACCAGACAACTCCAAAGGAGAAAGATTAAGCCAGGAACTGAAACCATTTTTTAAAGAATTATGTTGGGGATCTGTCACTCTGGTAAAGGGTACAGATAAGGAGTTAACACTTGTGTTGCACCTATCAAGCCAGCAAGCGAACATTTACTTACTAAGGTTCTACTATGTGCCAGGCATTGTGCTAAGCACTGGCGATGCAAAAATAAAAAACAAAGATTACCCACCCTCAAGGAACTCACATTCTCTAAGGGTAGACAACTCATACAGATTTAAGAACATAAAAATAAAGATAATTTCAATGGGGGATGTCACTGGAGGGAGGGAAGTGGTGTCAGGACAGGCTCTGTGGAGAAGGTGGCATTAAGCTATGACAAAAGCTAGGGATTTTAAGAGATGGAATTAGGAGGGAATTCATTCCATACCTAAGGGACAGCCTGTGTAAAGAAATGAAGAGAGCAGATGGAAGGCTGCGTGTGACAAATAGCAAGAAAACCTCTCCTAGAGTGAGGGACTGCGGAATCTGTGGAGAGAAATGTATAATATGTATGGAAAGATAGATTGGAGTGAGGTTTTTGTGTGCTCTGTGGAGGACAGTACATCACTTTAGGTGACTGATGGTTACTAACTTTGCTGCTGCTAATGAAACTGTAGAATAGACTCTGCAGTGGGAAAAAAATGTAAAAAATATTTCTGAGAAAGAATTTTTTTTACCTATTTTTTTTTACCTCCCCTTTTGGGGAGGCTCAGTCCCTGTGTGGAAATGGCCTTGAATTTGGAGTTAAGAGATTTGGGTTATATTTCAAGTCTTTATCTATGTTTTACCTCCATCAATTAGATTTTAAGCCCCTTGAGAGCTGACTGCTGTTTTTCATCTCTATTACCAGGGCCTCTGTTACCAAAAGCTTAAGCTTTTGTAAACCTCAAAGGGCTATATAAATGTCAGCTATTTATTATTTTTTTTAAATTAGGAGTAATTAATAAATGTGCATTGAATTGACTTGTTTTAATTCCGGTGACAGTTGCCATTATCTATTTTATTCTACTTTCTTTACAAGTAAAAAGGGGCCAGTTATAACTTAACCATTGCCCTACAATGTGTGGACAGGGGTCATACAATCATAGATTTAGAACTGAAAGGGACCTTAAAGTTCTAGTCCACACCTCTCATTTTACAGATGAAAAAACTAAAGCCCCTAGTGACTTGCCTGGGGCAGGTAGCAAGTAGCAAAGGTGGAATTTGAATCCAGATCCCTTGGCATTAGATTGTGAAACGTTTTGTGGAATTGGCTAGTCTGTAAAATTAGGTGGATAAATTAGTTATCTCTAAAGTCCTCCACATATCTCAAATTCTCTTCTAAAAACTGCTCCACAAGCCCTTTCCAAAGATTTATCTTTGTGTGGCTTAGACTCAATATAACCACAAATCCTCATTCCTCTTCCCCCCGTAGTACCTCTCATGAGGGCAACAGTGATTCTCTGGTGCATGGGGAAGTTGCTTCACACAGCCAAGATTGAAAGAGGTAGAAGAGGGGTTTCTCCCCTTCCTTTTCACCACATGGCACAGATCACCACCTATAGCTCCCTATTCCTTGCCCCACCACTACCCAGAACACTGTAAACACTGGCAGTGGAGATAGGAGAATTCTGACCCCCTGAGGCTGCTGCTGCTGGTGGTGGTAAGCAGAATAAGTAAGGAGAAAGCAAAAGAAACTTGGCTATTTTGGGTCTCCAACACTTACCACTGATTAAAATAATTCCTGCTGGGACCATGACACCATTCCCTACCCATTAGAATTGTCTGAATATTTTTTCCGCAACCTCATCATTTGTAAGACATCTTTGAGAAAAGTCTGTTTTCTCTCCTCCAAAGTAGGCCTCCAACAGCTTCCAACCTTCCATCTTCTCTGGGACCTTTGCTGGATTGATTAAGAAGTAAACCATAGATTTGGGGGCATGTCAGAGTCTTCAGGCCTCTTGAGCTCTTCTGTGCCCCCTCTTCCATTTGCAGAGTTAGTGGTAATATAGAAGTGAAACCAGAGAAGGGGCAAAGGCAGAAAGATGATATATAAGGTTCTTTGAGTTCTGTGGAACAAAGGCACATCGGAGGAAATTCATTCTCATCAGCATTTTCGTTATTATTCCTGGAGTCCCCCAAAGAGTGGGTTTTTCAGGGAAATTAACTCTTCATGTCCAGGTGAGTAGAACTGGATACCAGAGGTAGATGACCCGGAGTAGCTTCTCCAGCCTGTGTGATTCAGGGCTTGCCCTGTGATCACCGGCTACCACCCTGGTCCATTCTTTTAGCTCTTACCTTGGCTCCCCCGCCCTGGGTCAGCCTGCCCAGCCAGGAAGCCAGAAGTGTAAACAAGGTGACAGGACTCAGTGTAATCTCTGTGTGGGTGCCAGTTTGAAAGCAGAAGAGGAAGGAGATGGGAGGCCGTACAAGAATGGCTAGCCACATGTGGAGGAAAAAACAGGTAGTAATTCTGAGATCTGATGGATGGGTAGAAGAGGCCTTACCTGTTAATCTGGATTTTTTTCAGGTTTCCTTTAGAATTATTTACAAGGGTACTTAAGAAGAGAGAAAGAAATCTGTGGTCATAGGTAGTTCTAGGGATTAGATGCCTAAAGGTTTTTTTATGTTTCTATTATTTGGCACAAAGTAAATGGAGATATTTTGCTTTAGTGGGGTCCTGTTTTAAACCTGACAGTTATTTCAGCCCTGATTATCTTGCAGATTTTTTTTTAAGTGGTCTTTCCTCCCCTCATTTCCCTTAGGTCAATGGTGATTCACTAGGAACATGGTTTCA
This sequence comes from Vombatus ursinus, assembly GCF_900497805.2. NCBI lineage: Eukaryota > Metazoa > Chordata > Mammalia > Diprotodontia > Vombatidae > Vombatus > Vombatus ursinus. The sequence continues at coordinate 43,848,056 of NW_020954557.1, read as the reverse complement.
TTACACATTTCATGTCCACGTATTTCATGGATCTTGGAGTGGGCACCAACCCAGACATTGTCTGGGACCCATAATGACTTGCTGATCCTTCATCTGAATTATTGTGGGGTCTTGGGCCAAGACACATCCTGTTGTTTTTCCTTTCTTTATCATAAGGAAAGGTTCTGACTCCAGTAAGAGAGGAATTATCTTGGGCTTGGGTTAGTTCTAGTATGTTTTCATATATCTCAAGGCATTCTTCATAAATTTTATAAATTCATAATCAGTTAATACTTTACCTTGAACTCATATTTTATGAGTGGGCCAGTGACAGTTGATCCTTGTTACATCAATCAAAAATAAGTTGGAAAAATGAAAGATCATTGAAATTGATGTTAGAAGGACCTGTTCTTGAGGAGTTCTGACATTTTTTTTTAGCTATGTTACCCTGGACAAGTCACTTAACTTCATTGAGACTATTTCCTTCTATAAAAAGTGGGATATAGATACTTTACCTATCTCATAGGACTGTTGTGAGGAAGGTCTATTATAAAGTTCATAAACCTTAAAGTGCTATTTAAACAGGGATTATTATTACCAATAATAACTATACTTATCCTTTAATGTTTGTTATTTTTGCTATCCTTGAAGGTACTAAGCATAATTAAAATAATGCTATTATGAATAATAAATTATGAATAAAAGTGATTATAGGTATATACTTTTCTTTTGGAGGCAGCTACATGGTACATCGGATAGAGTGCTGGGCTTGGAGTCAGGAAGGCCTGACTTCAAATCCTACCTCAGATACTTACTAGCTGTGTGACCCTGGGCAAGTCATTTATCCTCTGTCTGCCTCAGTTTCCTCAATTGTAAAATGAAGAAAATAATTGCATATAATTCTCAAGGTTTTTGTGGGGATCAAATGAGATAATATTTGTAAAGTGCTCAGCACAGTCCCCAACACATAGTAAGCACTTAATAAATGCTTGCTTCCATAATTTCTTTTACGTGTTTTGACTTTTACTGTTTTCTGATATGGTGTAGTAGAAAAAGCATAGGGCTGGAGGCCAGGAACTTCTGTTTTCATTGATGTATGCTGCTAACTAGTTGTGTCATCTGGGGCATGCTATTCTACTTCTTTTGAACCTCATTTCTCTTGACTGCTCAGTGAAGGAGCTTGGACTAGAAGATCTCTAAGGTCCCTTCCAATTCAAATGTTTTATAATTTTCTCATCTTCACCATTAATATCATTGCTAGTATTTTCCTCTTTAGCAGAGATCATATTTAATTAAAGCTTACAGGCAATTTATGATAATTTGTTTGACTTAACATTCTTAATTGACTTAAATGCTCTCCTATAGAAGTGAACATAACACACTTGTTCAAAATGTTACTGTGTCATTTGCATTGTTTTCTGCGTAATACTTTGGTGAAACATTAGACTAAAAAGTCATGGCAGATGACTCCATTGTGGTACATGCTAATATGTTCGTCTCTTTTCCCATTCTCTGTTGAAGGTACACATTGGCATACTCTACCTAACACTGTTAATTGGTGCCACCAAAAAAAATGAATGTAGCTCAAAATATATTGCAAGGGGTAATTAGTTCCATAGCAACATTACTATAAATGGAGGATACATTCCCGGGTAGACAAAAGTCAGACTATAAAAATCAGTCCTTTTAGAGACCTCAGATTATAGTAGATCTAGTCTAAGAAGGTTGAATAACTGTCAGATCTCAGATGTGGAAATCATACACCAGAGGGACCTTTGAGGCCTGCTAACAGCTAGAGGAATTAGTGAGGGGTGGTGCTGACTACAAGGCAGGAAGGAAAAATTCAAGTGATGTCTTGGAAGTGGTGGGATAGGAAAGAAGCTAACTCTTTCCTGCTCAGCGATATAGAATGGTTCTTGCCTTAAGATTGGGGTTTAATTGTTATCTTTGTATTCCTAGCACCTACCACAGTGTCTGGCACATAGTAGGACCTTACTAAATGCTTGGTGGTTGATTGCTTGATAGTTAGCCAAATCTAGAAGAAGGGAGGGGAGGAGAGGAAATGTAAAGAAGGATTGCTAGAGAGACTGATGATTAACACTAACCTCATGATTTCAGTTTATTAATTATTGGTTAACTTAGAGGTGCCTGGGATTTTCTTGCCTTAAGATTAATGTAATTGTAAGTGGCTCTAGGTTCCTTTGTCTGCCTCATTGTAAAAATACACAACCCTTAACAGAGATTGGGCTATGTCTACGTAGAGCAATTACATGTGTGGTTTCATTTTGATGAGCCAGACGAAAATGGACACCTAGTAGGTGGCAGCCTAGCATATGTACATCTTCTTATACTCTTCTTAGATGAGGGAGGGTGTCCATTAAATTAACTGTATACTATCAATAAACTCTGTCTTTAGTTCAACTGAGAATTAGATTTTTTTCTGTATTCCTTGAAATCTCAGACTAAATTACCACATCAGGAAGTCCTTTAACTTTTAATGTAAGATACACTGGAAATGACAATTATCAGATGAGTTTGGAAATTGTTTCTCAAAAAAACAAAATGCTAAAAAACAAAAGAAAACCCCCCCTACATCATCCACTGCTAGAGTTGAGGGGTTAGGAGCCAACCACTCTTCCATCTCCTTCAAGAAATTCCACTACAAAATATGTGTTGGAAAGTCAGTCTTAACTTGTGAGCATTAAGTCTTTAAAAACTTCAAGATTTGTTTTCTGTTCTTTTTCTCTCTAGCATCAGAAGCAGCTAGATAAAGAAATAAACTTGATATGACTTACATGGAATTACATTTTGCGTGACTGTACATGTATAACCTATGTCAAATTGCTTGCCTTCTCAGTGAGGTGGGGAGGGGAGGGAAGGAGAGAAAGAATTTGAAACTTAAAATTTGACCAAAAAAAAAGACTGTTAAAATTGTTTTTATATGTAATGGGAGAAAATAAAATATTAAATTTTTAAAAAGGAATAAACTTGAATCTTCATTTTGTGGCTTTCATGATATAGGATGTGATACAAGATATTTTAACTTTAGCTAGGTCATTACCTACATTACTAGGTCATTACTACATTTAGTATTGTCTAGTAAAGAGGTCTTTAAGGAATTTGCTTTGATAAATAGATGAGTGTTTTTGGATGAGCATATTAGTTACATGTAATTAAGTGTTTCTAAAGTGTTCTCAGATGGTTGGAACTTCTTTTTGTTAGTGTTGTGTGTGGTGCCATTTGTCCCTTGAAAACTCACTATTCTTTTCCCCATATTCTTTTCACCATTTGGCTCACTTGTACCCTCTTCACATTCTCATTGCCATCACCTCTTGGGTTTGTGTTGTAGGCTAGGATGCAGACCTGGCAGGCTGTATTAGCTCACCCTACCTAGGGTTATCATGAGCCAGGGCACTGTGAAACAGATGTGGGGTAGTTTGAGCTAATTTCACAGTCCAGTGGCTTGAACAAAAATTCAGCTATGGGCCCTTTGGACTAGCAACACATGAGGTTGGCTCTATGGACTGAGACCTTACAGTATCTTCAGGAATCTCACTATAGGCTGCTTTCATTTTTCTCAGAACTACTCAGGAAATCATGAAGTACATTTTTAGTAAATTAATTGTGTATCTGAACCCTCAGACTCTGACTGCATCATATTTAGAATCCCTCTTGGAACAATACCTGGTGCCTTGTCATTTAGCTTTGCCCATAGGTGAGGATGCGAGCATTTCCCTTTCTTCATGCCCCGCTTCCCCAAAGCATCACTCAAAACTTCTTTAGGTGTTGAGCTTTTATTTTACTTTTATTTTTTATTTACTTTTGCTTATTTTACTTTTATATTTTATTTACTTTTATTATTATCATTACAACCAAGCCCTATAGAGAAACATAACAAAATTGAAATGATGGAGAGAAAAGTTCATAAGGTACAAAACTCTTAACCACGAACTCTAATCCTACAAATAAATAGAAAAGAACTAGGTATTAATCTTTCCTCTCTCTTCCTTGACTAAAATTCTTCTGGGACATCTGGCTTTTAGATTCCGATAACGTTGTCCTGTCTGGGAGACGATGTTAGCTGAATTCTAGGTTTCATACACAGTAGATAGAGTACTGGGCCTGGAGTCAGAAAAACTGGAGTTCAAATCCAGTCTCAGAAACTTATTATCTGTGTGACACTGGGCAAGTCACTTAACCCTGTTTGCCTCAGTTTCCTCATCTGTAAAATGAGCTGGAGAAGGAAATGGCAAACCACTCCAGTGTCTTTGCCAAGAAAACCTCAAATGTGATCATGAAAAGTTGGACACGAGTAATCAACCAAAAAAAAAAAGCACCATTTGATATTCTCTGCTTCTTTGTCTCTGTCATCATCATCATCATTATCATCATCATTACTAACATTTGCACAGCACTTACTAAGTTCTAGGCACTGATCTAAGCACTTTTCAATTATTGTCTCATCAGATCCTCACAAAAATCTTGGGAGGTAGTGCTGTCATTATCCCCATTTTACAGAAAAGGAAGCTGAGGCAAACAGAGGTTTAGTGACTCGCCCAGAGTCACACAACTTGTAAGAATCTGAGACCAAATTGCTGACATTATTTGGCTACAGCTACATAACTAGTTGGTGACAAACTTAGGACTTGGAAATGATAGCCACAACCAAGAATTCTTTCACATGGGGCAAAAACAAAGGATGGGAGAGGAGGAGAAAACAGCCCAATAGGGGAAGGGGAGGAAAAAGTAGTGATGCAAAGGATTGTCTGATTGTGGATGCAGTTGGTACTGGAGAGAGAGTTTAGTGGATGAAGCACTAGTCCTGAAGTCAGGAACACCTGTATTTGAATCTTATCTCAGACAACTACTAGCTGTTTGACCCCGAACAATTCATTAAACCTCTTAGAGTCTCAGTTTCCATATTTGTAAAATAATGGAGTTGGACTAAATGGCCACTGAGGTCATCTTAGAGTTATAACCCAAGAAGGCATCTAGGATGTTTAACAATTCTCTATCTATGATCCATCTCATCTGCCTTTCCTGTAAGGGTTGGAGGTAGGGAGGTGGGTCTAGGAGAGGGCTCAAGGGGAATGGGACCCTGGGAGTGGCTGCGCCACATAGTGAAAGACTTTGAGAGTTGTGACTTGGTGGCTGTCGTTTCTCTTTATGGTGTCCTGAGGGCAGAACTCAATTGGCTTCCACCCTAATTATAAGTGCTCAGACCAAGTCTTCTGGTGTTAAGTCCAGCGCTCCATCGTGCCATTCCACCATCCATTTTTTTCATTGAAGAATTTGTATCTTAGATTAGGCAAGAGAAAGACATAAATGGCCAATAAAGGTGACTATGTACAATTTTAAACACTGGGGTAAAAGTATGACCTTGTTAAGTTTTGCCAACAGAGTTCTGGCCATCCTATTTGCAAGAGGAAGGACATTGTCTCTGTATCCCAAGTATGACATTAAACTATGTTTTATCATTTTCAATTCAACACACACAGTTAATAATGACCATCAGTAGCATCATTTTCCAAGATGAAGGATAGTCTGGAATGCCATAGATGTTTAATAAATACTTGTTGCTTGATATAGTTTTCTTCTGGATTTGTATGTTGTATTATATTATTTTCTACTACATTGTATTGCATTCTACTGTATTATTTTAGGTGATATATATTACATATAGCATATATATATTGATTAATTGGTATATTTTCTGAATCTGTGTAAATGGTCATATATTATACTATATTGTATTCTATTCTGTTAGATAGCCTATGTTACATACATATGTTGTTGTTCAGTTGTTCAGTTGTGTCTGACTTCATGGACTTTTCTTGGCAACGATATTGGAATGTTCGCCAATTCCTTCTCCAGCTCATTCTACAGATGCAGAAAGTGAGGTAAACAGGATTAAGTGACTTGCCCAGGATCACACAGCTAATAAGCGTCTTGAGGCTGGGTTTGATCTTAAGTCTTCTTGACTCCAGGTCCCATTCTCTAACCACTGTGTTACCTAGCTACTCTATGTAGATATCCTTGTGATTAAATGATATTTTATTTTCTTCTGGGTCTGTGTATGATACAGTAATATTTTATACTATATTTTATTCTATTCTGTTGTACTCTGTTAGATAGCATGTTATATACACATACTTGCATATATGTGTGTATATATGTATATGTAAATGTGTATGTTTATTTTAGTATACTGTTCAGGTATTTTATAGGGCTGATGTTGAGTCCCACCTGTGGCAAAGCTAAGTTGTGTGCATTCAGTCATCATTTGAAGGAAATTACAAAGTGTGTAAAGAGCTGCAAGGTAATACAGACATAAAATGGCCATTATAATCCCTGTGCAAGAGAAGCTCAGAGACAAAAATAGCTCTGTTTGTTGGCTCATTTCAGAAGAGGAAATTAACACAACAATGCCTCTTTTTTGGTGTTCTCATGTTAAGCTTAAAATTCTCCATGTAATTTTAATTCACGTTGAGATGAAAGCAGGGAAGTTTCAGAGAAAGAATACTGTCAGGCTATGATGGATCTTGTGTGCACCACCAACCACGTCACCTGATTCTATGGAGTGCACTGGGGTTGTTAATTTTACACTTAGAAATCATGTTTGTTTCTTGTAAGGAGAAACCAAACTTAGTCTTTTTTTATTAGTCTCATTTCACCTGAGTCAAGATATTTCAGATGATTCTGAGAGAGCTGCATGCACCTTTGGTAGCCAATTCAAAAATTATTCTATAAAGAATGCTCAGATCCTGTGGCCCTTTGCAAATATTTAAGGAGCACTTTAAATATCTCCTGGGGATGGAACTGAAAACTCATGAATTAAATAAAGCCTTTAATCACTAGCCTATGCTGCTATTGCTTCTTGACAGCAAAGTATAGGAACAGTAATAATGATTTGGTTGATTAGTCTCCTCTAATTTTCTTAGCATTTTATGCTTCTTCTGTAACACAACTTGCTCTAAATTATAGCATTTGTATCAGTGTTTATGATCACCATTTAAAGAAGCACATATAAAGCATTTATTGGTGAAGAAATGGGAGGTTTTTCACAATATTAGCAAAATGTAGGAATAACAGAAAAGTAAGTTCTATATCAGGCAGTTGAGTATCAAGTGTTATCTTTCTAAGTGATATAAATTCTGGAATCCTGACTAAAAATTCACAAGTGACAGCTGTCTACAGCCTTTCCTGAGGCTGTCCATACCATTTAGCAGGATAAATCATAAATAGACCTTTGAACTAGGACAGTCTCATTGGACCCATCCTTTTGCTTCCCTGAGTCGCCATCTCAATGGGATATTGAAGGGGAGGTTCAATAGAATAAACAGTGGAATCCTTGTCTGGGAGTGACTGCCTGGCAATTGTTTCATGGCAAAGGAAAATAAAAAAAGCCCTGCTCCATTCACTGGCTCTTTAATTTGGATTACCAATGATAAAGCAGTGGCTACAGCTAAGGTAGAATGCAGAAACATTAGCGCTAATATGCTGCAGAAAGACAAGATAAATCAGCACAGCTCTCATACATCACTAAAGGAGAAGCTGATTGCAACTTGACCATGTGCCTGAGTAGTCACATCAGTGGGAAGAACAGAAGAACATGGATTAAAAGTCTAAGATGTACCCTTAGGGCTATTGGCTGTGCTGAATCTGTAAGGAGACCTCAGTGTAAGTGTCAGTTTGTTTTATATACATATACCCTGTGTAGATGCTTCTGTAAGTAGCAGGTACTGCGTCTCTTCTCTCTGTGTTTTCACTGGTTTGAGAGTGTTTATTTACAATATTAGATTTCATTTTGTCCATATTTAACATTAACATAATGGAGCGAAGTATTTCATAGAGGATAATTTAGTGCTGTATATGTCTCCGAGTGAAACATACAAATTTGTCACTACTTAAGACCATGTGTTAATGTTTGAAAGTTTGTTTGTTTTTTAATGGCATTTTAAAGTAGTAGTTCAATTCTTTTTCCATACATTAAGAAAATATATGGGGGTTGTCTCTTGGCAGGGGAGGGCAACCCAGCCTTTCTCTAGTGTTGTCTTTTATTTTGAAATACTCTGAATATGCAAGTACAACCTCCTCAAAAATGCATTCTATTTCTACTGCTGGGATGTTTGTATTGTTTTATAGCTGTTATTAGGCAAAATAATCATAAAGGGTGTTTTCTATGGACCTTTTTATATTCCAAAATTAAGCACAGATGGTAATTTCCAGCAGTTTTAAAAATTTGTCAATTATTTAATTTAGCATCACTTAAGCATCTGCAAAGAGAGGAGGCTGCGATGGCAAGGAAACTGAATAAGCATTGATTGCTAGTCTGAATTACATTTTAAAAGTTTTTTGCTGCAAATCTCTGATTTCACAGTTTATTTTTACCAAATTAGATTATCATATCTCATTATCAAGGCTGGAGTGTAGCAACGAATGGGTGGAACTCGCTCAGCTATCCCACATTTCCTGTCAGAGCAGTGTATAAAGCTGTTACTGATTGTTACTCAGAGGAAAATTCTAATGCCAGTGCACAGAGCAACATGCTTAAATAATGCATGGGCAAGGGAAAGGGAAGCCAGGGTTTTATGACTGAGGCAATAGCATGGTGCTTTTGTTCAGAAGGGAGTCTGCAGAAGTGTGAGCGTAGAATATTCTGAGGGAAGGATGTAACTAACCCAATAACTGGCCACAGGCTATATCCCAAATGACATTTTAAAACTAATCTTTAAATAAACCACTCAAGCCAAAATGTTGAGGGGTGCCAAGGATGCATGGGATTTAGAGTGTCAATTCTAACAGAGCTTCCTGCCTGAAAATTCAGTGGAAAATTTACTTCAAGGGGACTGGGTGGTAGAAGAGGACAGAGAGTGAGGAGGGAGAATGTTGCCCTGGAGATACTGGAGTATCTTGCCTGAAGGATGAAGTTTTGGCATAGTAGACCTGCCAGTGAGGAATAAACATTGACCGATTAGCTGCATTTCATCAGTATGTCTTCGATCCTGCAATAATTAGAGGCATATGTCTGCTGAATCCTAATCTTTTTAATTGTTGATAGAGGAGCATGAGATTTGCTAAAAATATTCTCAAGCATTCATTTCTGCAATAATGTTTGCTGCCAAATACGTTAGGCCAACAGGAGCACTAGTCCAGTGATGGCTGCGCTGAATAGTTAAGTTTCTGAAGTAATGCACAAAGTTGAGAATGGTTACACAGCTGGCCCAGCAGCTGCCTTCAGCTCAATTTGGCCTTAAATTTCCTTAAACTTATCCTTATTCCCTGGGATGGCCAAGGTAGCCAGAATATGCTTAACCTCAGCTCACTGCAAACCAAACAAGCTGTTTTCAAAGGAGTCTTTTCCATAGAGTCAACAGCAAGAGTGGCCAAATACAGTATTGATTATGTGACAGAAAGTTTAAATAATAATAACAACAACAATAGTAATAATAATAATAACAGTAAGCAAAAGCAAAGGCAAAGCAGTAGAATGAGGTAAGCTGGCCAAAGACTAAGAGAAGTTAAAAGGATGCATTGGGTCACTATTGCCTCCAACTAAAGGACATATGGAAAATCCCACTATAAAACCAATAGCAATTACTTTGCAGTTAGAGAAAATATAAATATGCTTGTGGGTTGGAAGGAAGCCTGGTAACTGCAGTTCCTTTTTTCTCCTAAGTGTATATTATTTACTTTTTCTTTGGGATTGGGTCATGAAGGTGTCCGGGAGAGCTTTTTTTTTTTTTTTTTACATTAAGGAGTATTCTATGAATAAATGAGTCTGGCAAGGAAAGTTTGGGTTAGAAAGCAGGCAGGAAACTGGTAATAGAGACAGTTATCCTTTTGTATTCTTCCTATCACAAATGTCTATTTGGCATATACTGTGGTGCAGGGTGCAGTAGGGGTTACCAAAGAACTAAGACGTAATGGTCCTTGCTTTCAAGGAGCTCATAGTTTAACCCAATGGATGCCAACAGTGGGGCATACCTGCTAAAGTATATAGGTTGCTTTAGGACACGGGAAGTGGTGATCCTGGTACTTGGTCCTGATTTGAACACATTCTGGGTACCTTTTAAAGAAGGGCATTGAGAAACTGAGTGTTCAGAGAAAGGTTACTGTGATTATAAAGAAACTTCATTGTGACAATGGAAAATTGAATGAAGAAAATAATGACATTTAGCCTGAACAATGGAAAACTTGTCTTGTTGGATCATCAGAACTGTCTTTGAGGTGACAGAATTAAGAGCAGAGAGTGTCAGATTCAGAGAGGCGCATTTCATTTCAATGTAAGGGAAAGCTTCCTAATAATTAGAGCTATCCCATGGGGGAATGGGCTGCCTCAGGAAGCAGTATATTCTTCATTAAAGGTCTTTGAACATAGCCTAAATGAATTTGGAAGGTATATGTTAGGTATGATGTGGTTGGACTAAGTGGCCTGTGGAAGTCCTTCCAACGTGGTTGTTATGATTTTATTGGGGAAAAATAATGAACATATAAGAAACAGATAATGTATCTAAAACACAGGATGTTTCATCAAAATTATTTAAGCTGCAGTGATTCAAAGAAAACATGAAAAAATTACAGGGCAATGAATAATCAAATGTTAAAAGAGATATGCCTTGGAATATAAGTACAGAGTTCTGAGAAGGCTAGCTTGGGGGAAAAAGGTTTGTAGGAAGTTGGATCTGAATTGGTCCTTAAAAGCTACGTAAGATATAGATACAGGAAAGTGGAAGGGAACACATCTGACAAAGTGGAGAAGAAATTTACATGAGCCACAAGAGTGAGCATTAATTAACATGCTGTTTCTGGAACATTAAGGAGACTGGTCAGACTGAAAAATTTGTGTTAAAGAATGGTAATCTGACAAGTTGTAGAAAAGTTTTAGAGGACCTTGAAAACTAGTTACCAGACTTTACAATTAATTCAGTGGGCCCTGGGGAGTTGTAACTTCCAGAGCGAGATAGTTACAAGTTGAAAACACTTGGAGCATAAGATTATAGACTTAAGACCTTAGAAGTGATCATCTAGTTCACTCCTTCATTTTATAGATGAGGAAGCTGAGGGCCAGAGAAGTTAAGTGATGTGTCTGATTAAACTAGCAGATAGCGTTCCAGTTAAATTGAAGAGCAGTGATACTGGCATCAGAGAAACAAATTGGAAGGTTGCTGTAATAATTCAGATTTGAGGTGAGTAGGATAGTTGTGGTTGAAATAGAAAGGAAAAAAAATTAAACATTTTGAAAAATAACAGAACATGGGGACAGACTGTAGGGGATAAAGGTGGAGTTAATGGCAATATATAGATAGACAGATATGCATACATACACACACACACATATATGACTAGACTAATGTTATTGTTCTTGAAAGGAGTTGGCAAAAATGACTTGATTTGAGGAAGATAAGTTTGATTTGGGATTTGAGTTTGAGTTGATATTAGAGGCATGATTCACAAAAGAATCTCCTAATTAATCATGACCATCCAGAAGCTTCAAGAACAAAAAGGGAAAAAAATTGAAAAGAACCACAAATAGGAGGGTTTTCGAAACTCTGGTATTTTAGTTAATTGATTCTAGAGAAAGGAAATTGTTAAGAAAATAAATAATAATTAGACAAGGAACACAGGATTATCACTTTCAATAAGATAGCAAATGTAAAGGCACAAAATATTATGAAATAGCAAGCGTGTGTATTTTTTTTTTTCTCAGGCAAGACCCAGGAGCATCATAGAGCATTTATGTAACCTTAATATCTATTTGTGTTTCCAAATGGAAGAATTGCCAGAAAGCACCTGAAATTATAGTAGTTGGGGGGCGGGAGCTACAATTAGGAATAGGAAATTTTAATATAGATTCATTGTGAAGAATGTTCTGGTTGGGAGGGCGGGGTTGGATATGCTTCCCCAAGGCTCAAGAATCAGCTCAGTGACCCTAAAAAACAGAATGTGAAGACTAGAATCACAAGTGTTATACACTGAGGGAGTTTAGAGGAGACAGTTTACATTTTAATAAGGAGCAAAAACATGATAAGTGCATTAGAGAAGACAAAACAAGGTGCTATGAAAAGTCAAAAGGGAAAAACTAGAGAATAGTTCTTTCCAGAAAGCTCAGAATAGACCCTCTGAGGATAAAGATCAAATTTGCCTCCATTCCATATGATCCACACTTTACCTTGTTTACTTTTATTTATTTATATTTTACAGATTTGTGTATAGATATCTGAAGCTATATGGTATTTTATTCTCCCTCATCTTGGATTTGATCTCACAGATTTTGTGGGATATAGTTAATGATTGGAATATAGATGTGAAAGGGAGAGTATATCCTATCTAAAAGGAACAGATTAGATATATGGGATGGTAGAGTAATATTTTTAGTCAAGAATATGTAGCCATGTGAATAGCTCCACATATTCAGGGTGAAGTGGAAGTAGGAAAAGTTGATAAGGATGTAGAGAGCATTTGGGTAATGATTAATAGATGAGGAACGAGGAGGTACAGAGGTAGGCTATGAATGATGAGTTTTGGAAAATTATAACAATCTTAGTTTTAAAATTCGCAAAGCACTTCACAAATTTTATCTCATTCAGTCCTCACAACAATGCTAGGAAGTAGGTGCTGTTATTATTCAAATTTTACAGATGAGAAAAATGAGAGGTAGAAGTTAAATGATTTGCCAGGGTTACATAGGTCAGTGAGGGTCTCCAGGTCCAACACTCTATTCACAACACCACCTAGCTGCCTTATGCTGGCGTATGGCAGTAAGGAGGGACTTCAGCTGTCTCCACCTCTGCTGGCACTTTCTCTCTACCAAAAGCCTAGCAGTTGATTGATTTTTTATTTATTTTAATGATAATTTAATTGTTTGAAAAATGGAGGATGAGATGAGAGGAATTCCTATTCTAGATCTGATTCTGACCATCAAGGAGAGGTGTTTGATGAAGAAGAAATAATTGGAAATTTGGGAGGAAGTGCACCTTAAAGTTTGGGATAAGTCAGTAGGAGAATGCCAGATGCAGTCTATCAGATGTGCTAGTTTTGTTTGTTTGTTTGTTTGTTTGTTTGTTTGGGAGGTGGGGTGGGAGAGGGAGAGAAACAAGTTACAAGTTCAGTAAAAGGATAGGCAGAGACTCTGAACCTAAAATTCTCCAGAGGAAGTCAGACCAAAAGGCATAGGGAGTTCTGTGATCAAATAGGAAATTTTGTTCGATTGTTAAAGCTCTTTATAACCTGCCCCTTCCAACCTTTGCAATCTTATTATACATTAACTCCCCACCCTGTAGTCTCCAGTAACACCAGCTTCCTTGCTACTGCTTGCGTAACTCACTCCATCTCTTGATGCCGGAAATTCTCTCCCTTCTCATCTCTGTCTCCTGGCATCCCTGGCTTCTTCTAGGTACCAGTTAAAATCCCATCTTCTGCAAGAAGTCTTTCCTGATCCCCCTTAATGTTAGTGCCTTCTCTCTAAGATTATCACCAATTTATCCTGTACGTAGCTTGTTTGTACATAGTTATTTGCATGTTGTCTTCCCCATTAAACTATAAGCTCCTTGAGAGAAGCAACCTTTTTTTTGCTTTCTTTGTATTGGCAGTGCCTGGCCCATGATAGGTGCATAATAAATGCTTTGTTGACTTGTTGATGTTTGTGACTATCAAGAATTGTGGAGCTATAGTAATAAATATCAACAAATTAGGGGAATGCATTTCTTTTTGGTCACGTATAGTTTTATAAGGTCATGTAGGTACAGACATGATTAAATTAAAGCTAGAAAGAATCACATTTGCAAAATGATGTTGGGATTTGAACTTTCTGTTTCATATCAGATTTTATGCCATTTGGAAGACTGTGATGACAGTCTAGAGAAACAAGAAACATGCATTAAACCTACATATTTCATTTGAATATCAAGTTTTAGTTAAAGTCACTTGCTAAAGGGAATAGCTAATGGAATGTGTCCCGTAAAGGGAACATTTTGAATTACTTTTGCATCAGAAAAACAAGAAAGCAAAAGCCATTTTGTACATGTAAATAACTTCATTCCTAAATTAACCCCCAATCCAATTTTTAATCATTGCAAGAGAGATTAGAAAAGGTGGGACATGCTTCAGTTGCTTCGCTATTGTCACCTAGACGTGCTATTGCATCTGGAATGGGCTGGAAAACTATTTCAAAATTATTGTTCAGGCCAAGCATCACAGCCATCAATTTCTGAAATAATAAGAGTGTGAATTAAGAGCGCTTAATCGATACTCTTCACACAGGTCATAATCTTAATTAGGTAGGCAGCATGACGGTGCAAGCGCACTGGGTTTGGAGTTGGAGGACCTGGGGTAGAATCCTTGTTCTGCCACCTATGATACAAGCTGTGTGACCTTGCTTGGGCAAGTCTCTTAACCCTTCTGAGACTCAGTGTTCTCCTCTGTAAAATGGGGGATTAGGGAGGTATTCTCTAATTTCCCTTCTTCATCTCAGTCTATAGTCCTATGAAAGAGCTATTTGCTTCAAGGTTTCTGTGGAGAATTCTTAATTTGTTTCAATACTGTAGTGCTTCCAGAAAATCCCAAATGGAAACTTCATACTATTAATGAACTGTATGTGATCAACTAGGTGCAGTGCAGGGTAGAGGATGTAGGGCTGTGAGATACCTTAGAGATGCTCCATTTCAATCCCCTCATTGGTCAGATGAGAAAACAGGTTCAAGATGAATTAACTCCCCCGGGGCATCAGGCAGCAAGTGGCACAGCCAGAGCTGGAACCCAAGCATCCTGACTTCAAACTCGATGATCTTTCCATTAGCGCTTGCTGCTTGTGTAATGTCATTGGCTATGGAAGCTGCATATTGCTGACACATAAAACAGTTTCTTTCTCTTTCATCCATTATTTCTCAAATAAGGAAAGATGAGAGAAAAAAAAGAATTGCTGGTGAGAAAAAGGGACCATGAATTTATTTCTACCCCTGGAAGGTGAGTGAGCTCTGGGGGCCATGTGAACAAGGGGCACATTTCATTAGCTGTGATCTAGAACCTCATGGCTATATCACAAGATCTTAGGAGAGAAAACTAGAAAGGATATCAGAAACCATCTAATCATGATACCTTTGTTTTACACATGAAAAAACTGAGGTCCCAACAGGTGAAATTACTTGCCTACAGTGACCCAGGTAGTAATCAGCGGAGCTAGGATGTGAACCCAGTCAGGGCTTCTAACTATGAGTCCATTATAGTATTTCCACAGTACCATGATATTTTTCATCCCTCAAATTCCCAGGGCCCCTTTATTAGTGCCTTCCCTCCATTGATAATCTCCAATTTATCCTGTCTATCTCATTTGTACATAATTGTTCACATTTTATGTCCCCATTAATTTGTGAGGAACTGGGTTTTTTTGCCTTTAAAAAACTCCAGTGCTTAGCACAATGCCTGGCACATAGTAAGTGCTTAATAAATGCCTGTGGACTGACTCTTATGACAGGGAGCCGAGGTCCCTGGAATATAGCTCTAGCTTCAGCCCCAGGTGAGTCCTTGGGCCTTGTTTGTCTTTTTTTCCAAAAGTAAAGCCTTTATGATGCTTTGGAATATATTAAGAGAAAAGTCTCTGAAATATTGAATTGTAAAATACAACACTTCAGATACAGAATTGTAATTGGTTCATGTTTAGATCCTGGCAATGGGTCAGACTTTGGGCACTGCCTTCCTTGTCTTGGTTTTAGGAAAGATCTATCCATATCCTAAGACTACTAGCTCTTTGGTAACATGGAATATTTAAATGGAATTGAGAGTATCTTAATTTAACCCTTTCCTCTTTCTGTGAAGTTGCCAAGTTAAGTTCTGTGGTTCTTAACCTTTGGAAGATCCTATAAGAGATGATGCCCCAAGAAATGAGAACATTGACCCAACGATTTACTTTCCTGTATTTACTTTCCCATACCAAGAACTAGACTGGATACTCTCTGAAGTGTTCCTTGGATCAGAAGTTCTTAAATTAGGGGCAGCTAGGTGGTGAAGAGGATAGAGCACCAGCCCTGAAGCCAGGAGGACCTGAGTTCAAATCTGGCCTCAGACCAGACACTTGACACTTACTAGCTGTGTGACCCTGGGCAAGTCACTTAACCCCAATTGCCTTAAAGAAAAAAGAAGTTCTTAACTTGGAGTCCATGAGCTTATTTTAAAAAATAATTTTATGAAAAAATAGTTATAACTATATTTTGATGTAATTGATTTCTTTGTAATCCTATGTACCTTATTTTATGCATTTAAAAACTATTCTGAGAAGTTTTCCACAGGCTTCACCAAACTATCACTTAAAGACAATTAGACAATTGTCTTAAAAGTAAACTTTTAACTCATCTGATTGTATAGAATTTTGTATTCTTATCCATTTATATTTTGATTTTTAAGATATTTATTTGAGTAAGTACCTTGACAACAGGAACTTTGTCTCATTTCATTGGATCAGAGATATACAGTTGGAAGGGCCTTAGAAGTCTTTTAATGGAACCCCCTCATTTTATAGGTAGGGAAACTGAGGTCCACAGAGATTAACTGACTTGACCAAGGTCATACAATCAGAGCCAGGATTTGGACCCAATTTGTCTTTCTTCGAACCAAGTATTCGTTCCTTTACAATGTACTGTGTCTTTTTATCCCTTTAGAGCCCCCACATGCATTGAATACAGTGGGTGTTTAATAAATATTTGCTGAATGAAAGATAGATGACATTTGTGTTGGTTTAAACTTTGCAAAACACTATACATACACTATCTCCTTTGAGTTTTACAACAATCCCCTGACGTCATCATCCTCATCCTACAGAAGAGGAAACTGAGACTCAGGGAGTTTAAGTTACTTTTCCATTGTTAAAAAGCTATTAAGCCTCTTGGTATTAGAACCAAGATCTACTGACTCCATATTCATTATTCTATTCAGTAGCTATAGCAAATGACTCCTCCCCTGGTACATTCTAGCTGTGAGATTCTCTGACTATCCTATCCAAGGAACTGATTAAGTTCTGTGAAAAAGCTCATTGATTAAAGAAAACAGTAATTATCACTTAACAACTTTTGTGTAAATGGTAGCTTTTCTTCCTCTCTAATCCTATGAAGATAAGTATAGGAGATAGGTAAGGTGAGGTTAGTTTCTTGTCCTTTATTCTAAGACCACCATGGCTCAACACACTCACGTGAGGACTTTTTAGCGATACAGAAGTGGCAGACTAAACAATGCCATCCTTATTATTCCTATGCAATAAGTACAGAGTAGTCATTAATGAAGTTTGTTTTAGAATTGTGGAGGGCTTTTCTTTTCTATTTTTTTTTTTTAGGCAGTTGGGGTTAAGTGACTTGCCCAGGGTCACACAGCTAGTAAGTGTCAAGTGGTTGGTCTGAGGCTGGATTTGAACTCAGGTCCACCTGACTTCAGGGCCAATGCTCTATCTACTGCGTTACCTAGCTGCCCTGTTTTCTTTTCTGTTTTAATAGATCTAGTGTCTTGATTGCTAAATTCTAATTTTTGTGTGGAAGAGTTTGGTGCATGCTAAACTAGTCAGGTAATCCCATGAAAGAATTCAAGGACTTAGCTTAGGTTTAAGACCAAGAAAGACTGATTTTTCTAAGAAAAAACTGCCACATAAGGAAGAAAAAGATTAGGCCATGAGAAGTTCCTGTGTGTTGCATTTCCATTGAGTCATAGCTATTAAAAAATATCTCTGCTGTTGTTGAGGAAAATCTTGAATCTTTCCAGTGAGTAGTGAAAATGTTTAAGAATAGAGAGAACTTTTCATAGAGAATAATAGCACATATTTACAATGTGGGTAGAGTGGTAGCTATTTAGAGTCAATGTTATAGATAGGAACACTAGAACTTGTGTTTTTAAAACTATGAACTAGGAAAAGACTTCATATTTTTCGTTGTTTCTACTCATATTTCTATATTTCTTCTCCCCTCCTTTCTCTAAAACTTTTTGTGACTATAGCCTGAAAGTAAACTATTATTCGTAATGATGAAGTATTAAACCAACCCATTTGATAGCCTTGGTTCCTGGCCCACCCTTAGCTCTTATAGAATCATACAAGTCACAGTCACATAATTTTAATGTTGAAAGGGACCTCAGTGTACTCCAACTTAAACCTTACAACACACTTTTATTAATTCCATGATTATAATTTTGTTGCTACATATTTAGGATTTTTTCCTATTTGCTCATTTAGATTGTAAATACCTTGGGATCATCAAAAACATATGATCAATAAAATCTTTCTGAAGCACATTATGTCCTGCCATCTACTTTGTGAGTGCCTCCTTTTGTTTTTGGCTTATTAACCACAGAATTAGGACCAGGAGGCAGGAAAATTGATTTTGAGGCATCTTTTCACTGTCCTGCTTTTTTATTTAAACTGTAGCTAATGTTTTTGACTTCTCTCACAGGACTCATCAATGATGGTAAAATGTACTGTAAATAATTAAGTGTTTAATAGTTGACCTGATCATTTGTGTGATGTAAGCTTCCTTATCTGAGACCTATCGCTCACCTTGAGATCAAGCCCACTAATATTTGTAGCATGAAAAATACTCTCTCATTCTTTAAATGTTTTCCTTGCTCCATCTACCTGTCTGATTGGGAACTGCTCACTGTTGCTTCCTTAATCTGAGACTGGTACTGTTTCCGCTTTCAAAATTATTCACCCACGGGGATATTATGCAGGAAAATTTTGGGTTCCTTATCACTCAACCTCAGCCCCTATGTCCATGATGCCCTTCTCCTTTTCCTGTAGCACTGGGGACAATATCTGAAAAGAGTCAAACTTCTTCCACTGAGATTTTGCCAATGGCCACGGCCTAAGTGACCAAATCCTTGTTTGGTCCTCTGGTTATTTTTTGCACTGTTATTGGAATCTGTTAGGTGAACTCATTGTAGAAGCAGATATGGTCCATCTGATTGATTCTCAACCTTTTGGTTATAACATAAAGCAATCCTATTTGGAATAAAGACCCAATTAAGCTTGTGGAGAATTTTTATATTTTGAGAGGGGAAAGAAATCCAACATAATCACCAAGCTTTTTTCTTTCTAAAGTAACTACTGTCTGGATTTATATCAGGAGGCCAGGAACTTTGCAGGCAGAATTTTACCCCCTCTTCCCCATTGCCCACCCCTAAATTTAAGGTTACAACTTCAAAAACACATTCTTGTTTCCAGAAGCAAAAATTATTAAAAGTTGTGGCATTTCAAATTGCTGCACGATTTTCTAGAATAAACATGAGTGGTCCATGAAAATAGCACCTGTAAGCTAATATGCCTGTGTATTCAAGAACATGGCTGGGGTGAGGTTATTTCCTTTCAGATCTATCTCTAATTTCAATAATTTCTTCATCATTTTATCTTGTAGATTAATGGCTGGGCTTATTTAGACCTTGTTCAGAAGCCTGTTTGACAGAACTGGGACCCTGTAGACTGTTTGGATAAAGATAAGAGCTTGATAAAGTTTTCTTTTCACTTTATTTGTTTGTCATCTCTTTTTGAATAGAAAGGGTGTTTTTATTATAATAATGGTTTCTGTTATCCACTTGTGTTATCCACAGTGTAATCCACTGTTCTGTTAGACTGGAGAGAAAAATATAAAGCCCAAGAGGAAACTTGATTTTCAGGCAAAAGAAAAGGAACTGGAAATCAGGGACCTTTTCAAAATGGGCTTCTGTAGTTTTTACAATGACTAGGAGCCAGGCCCTTTATCTACTTTATTTCTTACCTCTTGATAGAGATTAAGAGATAAAGAGATTAAGAAGATAGTCCATGCTAGAGGTGAAACAAGATTTCCTCACTTTAAGCTGTGACAACTAGAGACATGAGATTTTCTTATTTGGTTGAAGGTTAGGAATTGAGATAACTGTTATAGTGAAGAATTTTTAAAAATATATTCTCCATGTCAAGAGTTTTCAATATTTTTAAAATTATCAAACCTTTTTGCATCTTATTTTACATTGGCATTTGAGTGGTACTTGTAAGTGATACAAAAGATATAAATCACATGTATACATTTGTCATAACTGAATTTTCTTTTAAGAAGCCTTAGAGATAATACAGGGAGCTCAGTGGTTTTTGTGGAATACAATCTTAAAAACTATTTAATGGATGAGACACTGGAGTAGGAATTCAAAATCAGGGTGGATATGACCTTGTCTCTGAACTTTTCTACTTCTGTTTCCATCTGATAAAAGGAGGTGAGTATAGGAATAGAATTCCTTTTCCCTCTTAGGCAACTCACTAAAATGTTAAGTACTATAATATGATATGCAATGGTAAAGTTTTCTTGTGTGGCTCATGAACTGATTCTGAAGACAATTTGAATTTCTATATGGGTTCAGAAAATGTTTCAAACTAACAGCAGCAATTTTGGAATAAATGCCTGGCTCCCAAGATGACTGCTTTGAAGAACAATGATCATTTGCAGTAATTTGAATATATGAGTTCTGGTATGCTTATTGAAAACCACTCTCGTTGTTTTGTAGTCATAATTTCTTGTATATCAGAAGTTCTTTTGAACTTTAATTTTTTTAATTATATTTTATTTTTCCCCCAATTACATTTAAAAACTACTTTTAACATTTGTTTTTTCTTAAGTCTTGAGTTTCAAATTCCATTTTTTTCCTCCTCATTCTCCCACTCCCTGAGATGGTAAGTAATCTAATATAGGTATACATGTGCAATCATATAAAACATATATCCATGTTAGTCATTTTGTGGAAGAAAAAAGAAAGAAAGGAAGGAAGGAAAGAAGGAAGGAAGGAAGGAAGGAATGAAGGAAGGAAGGAAGGAAGGAAAAAATGCTTCAGTTTGTATTCAGATGCCATCTGTTCTTTCTCTGGAGGCAGACAGTGTTTTTCATCATGAGTTCTTTGGGATTGTCTTGGATCACTGTATTGCTGAGAATAGCTAAGTCATTCACAGTTGTTTATCATACAACTTGCTGTTATTCTATACGATGTTCTTCTGGTTCTGCTCATTTTACTCTGCATCAGTTCATGTCTTTCCAGGTTTTTATAAAATCATCCTGTTCATCATTTCTTACAGCACAACAGTATTCCATTACAATAATATGCCACAACATGTCAGCCATTCCCCAATTGATGGGTATACCCTCGATGCCCAATTCTTTGTCACCACAAAAAGAGCTGCTGTAAAAAAATTTTGTACAAATGGGTCCTTTTCCCTTTTGAAAAAAAAAATCTCTTTGGGATATAAACCTGGTAGTGGCATTGCTGGACCAAAGGATTTATAGCCCTTTGGGCATAGTTCCAAGTTGCTGTTCAGAATGACTGGATCAGTTCACAATTCCACCAACACTGCATCAGTGTCCCTATTTTTCTGCATGCCCTCAAGCATTTGTCATTTTCCTTATCTATCATATTAGTCAATCTGATAAGTGTGAGGTGGTGCCTCAGAGTTGTTTTAATTTTCATTTCTCTAATCAATAGTGAAAAGCATTTTTTCATATGACTGTAGATAGTTTTGATTTCTTTGTCTGAAAACTGCCTGTTCATATCCTTTGACCATTTATCAATTGGAGAATGGCTTGTATTTTTATAACTATGACTTAGTTCTCTTTCTATTTGAGAAATAAGGCCTTTATCAGAAATACTTGCTATAAAAATGTTTTCCCAGTTTTGTTTTCCTTCTAATTTTGGTTGCATTGGTTTTGTTTGTGTAAAAACTTTTAAATTTAATAATCTAAATTATCCACTTAACATTTTTAATGCTCTCTATATCTTGGTTGGTCCTAACTTCTTCCCTTATCCGTAGATCTGACATGTAAACTATTCCACGTTCCCCTAATTTGCTTTATGGCGTTACCCTTTACATCTAAATTATGTGCCCATTTTGACTTTATCTTGGTATATGGTATGAGATATTGGCCTATACCTAGTTTCTGCCATATCGTTTTCTAGTTTTCCCAGCAGTTTTCATCAAATAGTGAATTCTATTCCCAAAAGCTTTGGTCTTTGGGTTTATCACTTAGTTACTATGCTCATTTACTATTGTGTATTGTGTACCTAATCTATTCCATTTATCCACCACTCTATTTCCTAGCTACACATTTTTTTCCATTGATTCCCTTGATATTTTTGACCTTTTGTTCTTCCAGATGAATTTTATTATTTTTTCTAGCTCTATAAAATACTTTTTGGTAGTTTGATTGGTATGGCTCTGAACAAGTAGATTAATTTAGTTAGGATTGTCATTTTTATTATATTGACTCAGCCTACCCATGAGCAATTAATATTTTTCCAATTGTTTAGATCTGACTTTATTAGTGTGAAAAGTGTTTTGTGATTGTGTTCATATAGTTCCTAGGTTTGTCTTGGCAGATAGACTCCCAAGTTTTTCATACTGTCTACAGTTATTTTAAATGGAATTTTTCTTTCTATCTCTTACAGGTGGTCTTTGTAGGTGATACATAGAAATGCTGATGATTTATGTGGGTTTATTTTATATCCTGCAGCTTTGCTAAAGTTGTTAATTATTTCAACTAGTTTTTTTAGTTGATTCTCTAGGATTCTCTAAGTATATAATTACATCATCTGCAAAAAGGGATAGTTTTGTTTCCTCATTGCTCATTCTAACTCCTTCATTTTTTTTCTTCTTTTATTGCTATAGCTAACATGTCTAGTACAATATTAAGTAATCGTGGTGATAATGGGCATACTTTCTTCACCCCTGATTTTATTGAAAAGGCTTCTAGCTTGTCCCCATTACAGTAATGCTTCCTGATGGTTTTAGATGGATTTTATTTATCATTTTAAGGAAAGTTCCATTTATTCCTATGTTCTCTAGTATTTTTTAAAAATAGGAATGGGTGCTGTCTTTTGTTAAAAGCTTTTTCTACATGTATTGAGTCAATCATATGATTTTGTTGATTTTGTTATTGATAGGGTCAGTTAGGTTGATAGTTTTTCCTAATAATTAACCAGTACTGCATTACTGGTATGAATCCCACCATAGTGTATGATCTTTGTGATATATTGATGTAATCTCCTTGCTAGTATTTTATTTAAAATTTCTCATCAATATTCATTAGGGAAATTTCTCTCTCTCTCTTTTTTTTTGTTCTTCCTAGTTTAGGTATTAGCACCATATTTGTGTCACTAAAGGAATTTGGTAGGACTCCTTCTTTGCATATTTTTTCAAATAGTTTATATAGTATTGTAGTTAATTGTTCTTTAAATGTTTGGTAGAATTCACTTGTGAATCCATCTGGTGCTGGGGATTTTTTTTTTCCTTAGATAACTCATTGATGGCTCATTCAACTTCTTTTTCTAAGGTGGGGTTATTACAGTATTCTATTTCCTCTTCTGTTCATCTGGGGAATTTATATTTTTGTAAATATTCGTCTGTTTCACTTAGATTGTCAGTTATTGGCATATAATTGGGCAAAATATTTCCTAATAATTGCTTTAATTTCCTCTTCATTGGTGGTGAATTCACCCCTTTCATTTTTCATACTGGTAATGTGGTTTTCTTCTTTCCTTTTTAAATCAAATTAACCAAAGTTTTGTCTATTTTATTTGTCTTTTCCCTTAAAATCAGCTCCTAGTTTTATTTATTAGTTCAATGATTTTCTTACTTCTAATTTTATTCACTTCTTCTTTGATTTTCAGTATTTCCAATTTGGTGTCTAACTAGGGATTTTTAATTTCTTCTTTTTCTAGTTTTTTTTAACTGTATGCCCAATTCATTGATCTGTTCTTTCTCTGTTTTATTGATGTAAACATTTAGAGATATAAAATTTCACCTAATACTGCTTAGAATGCACCCCATAAATTTTGGTATGTTGTCTTACTGTTGTCATTCTCTTTAATGAAATTTTGATTATTTCTTTGATCTGTTATTTGACTCACTTATTCTTTAGGATCAAATTCCAATTAATTGTTAATCTATATTTTCATTGACCCTTATTGAATGCAATGTTTATTGCATTATGATTTGAAGAGCATGCATTTAATATTTATGGGTTTTTTTTTGCAAGTGATTGTGAGGGTTTTATGCCCTAATACATGGTCAATATTTGTGTAGGTACCATGTACCACTGAGAAAGGTATATTCCTTTATATTCCCATTCAATTTTCTACAGAGGTCTATCATATCTAACTTTTCTAAAACTCCATTCATCTCCTTAATGTCTTTCTTGTTTATTTTTTGGTTAGATTTAATCTACTTTTGAGAGGGGAAAGTTGAAGTCCCCCACTGGTATAGTTTTACTCTCTATTTCCTCCTCTAACTCACTTAACTTCTTTAAAAATTTAGATGTTATATTATTTGGTGCTCACATGTTAGTATTGATATTACTTCCCGTGATACCTTTTAGCAAGATATAGTTTCATTTCTTATCTCTTTTAATTAGATCTATTTTTGCTTTGCCTTGAAATCATGATTGCCACCCTTACCTTTTCTTTTTTTACTTCAGATGAAGCATAATAGATTCTACTCCAGCCTCTTACCTTTACTCTGTGTCTGTCTCTGTGCTTCAAATCTGTTTCTTGTAAACATCATATTGTAGGATTCTGGTTTTTAATCCATTCTGCCACCTCCTTCCATTTTATGGGTGATTTCATCCCATTTACATTTACAGTTATGATAACTGTGTATTTCCCTCTATGCTATTTCTCCCCTGTTTATTCTTCTCTCTGTTACTTTTCACCTGTCCTTTCTTACAAGTGTTTTACTTCTGACCACCACTTCTCCCAGTCCATCATTCCTTCTATCAGTATCCCCCCCGACTCCACCACCTCCTTTTATCCCTGTCCCTTCTTACTTCCCTATAGGCTAAGATAGACTTTTATATCCAATTGAATGTGTATGTTCTTCCCTCTTTGAGCCAATAGATAAATTACCCCATTCTATCTCTCTCTTCCCTCTTCTCCCAGTGCAATCTTCTCTCTCACCTCTTGATCTTTTTTTTTTTAATATCATTCCACCATAGTCAACTAATCTGCACTCTCTGTCTATGGATACTCCTTCTAATTGTCCTAATAGGGATAAAGTTTATAAGAATTACAAATATCATCTTCCCATTTAGGAATATAAACAGTTTAATGTCATTGAATCTCTTATATTTTTTCTTTCTTGATTATCTTTCTACGCTTCTCTTGAGTCTTGTATTTGAAGATCATTTGTTTTTGGTTCAGCTCTGGTATTTTAATTAGGAATGCTTGAAAGTCCTCTGTTTCATTTCCTCCCACCTCCTGAGGGATTATACTCAGTTTTTCTGGGTAGGTGATTCTGGGTTGAAATTCTTGCTCCTTTGCCTTCCAGAATATTATATTATAAGCTTTCTGATCCTTTAATGTAGAAGCTGCTGAATCCTATGTAATCCTGACTGTGGCTCCATGATGTCTTAATTGTTCTTTTCTGGCTGCTTGTAGTATTTTCTCCTTGGCCTGGGAGCTTTGGAATTTGGCTATAATATTCCTGGGAGTTTTTATTTTGAGATCTCTTTCAGGAGGTGATTGGTAGATTCTTTCAGTTTCTATTTTGGCCTGTGGATATAGGATATCAGGGCAGATTTCTTAAAATATGATGCCCAGGCTCTTTTTTTTTATCATGGTTTTCAGGTAGTCCAATAATTCTTAAATTACCTCTCCTGGATCTGTTTTCCAGGTCAATTGTTTTTCCAATGAGACATTTCACATTTTCTTCTATTATTTTTATTCTTTTGATTTTGTTTTACTGTTTCTTGATGTCTCATGGAGTCATTAGCTTCCACTTGCCCAATTCTAATTTTTCAGAAATTATTTTCCTCATTGAGTTTTTGTATCTCCTTTTCCATTAGGTTGATTCTACTTTTTAAGGAGTTATTTTCTTTAGTGAATTTTTGTATATCTCTTTCTATTTTTTGTGCTTCCTTTACCAAGCTATTGACTTCTTTTTCATTATTCTCTTGCATTACCCTCATTTCTTTTTCCAACTTTTCTTCTACTTCTCTTATTTGATTTTTAATTTTTGAGTTCTTCCAGGAGTTCTTTGTGGGGGGGGGGTGCTGAGAACAATTCACATATTTCTTTGAGGCTTTGCATGTAGATATTTTGACATTGTATCCTCTTCTAAGTTTGTGCCTTGACCCTCCCTTTCACCATAGTAACTTTCTACGATCAGGTTCTTTTTGTTTGTTTTTTGGTGATTTTTCTGCCTGTTTTGTGGCTTTATACTAAATGTAAAAGTTGTGCTCTGCTCTTGGAGTGGAGAGGGCACTGTCCCAAGCTTCTTGTGTCAGGGCTCAGGGCCTTGCTGCTGGCTTGCAGTGGGCCCCAGGGCTTAGCTTCTGGTTTGCATTGGGGGCAATGTCTCACTGCTGGCTTGCACTGGGGAAGGGACCTTACTCCTGGGACTGCTAACCTATGCTGGGCCTCAGGGCCTTGCTGCTTGGGGCCCCAGGGACGTGGTCTGCCTCTGACTTGCTCTCTGAACCATGCTCCCCTCCCGACCTAGTGAAACCTTTCCTGCTTACTTTCCAAGCTGTTCTAAGGTAGAAAACTGCTTCGCCACTCCAAAATTGGTTCTAAGGTGTTGTTTCAAGGTTGTCTGAGGAATTTAGGAAAGATCAGGTGAGTTCCTGCCTCACTCTGCCATTTTGTCTTAGGAAGTTCATTTCTCTGAACCTTTAGAAGAAACTTCCTGTGGATGCTTTTTATTCACTCAATTATTTATTAAGAACATACTATGTAAAAATGACTGTGGTAGATAAGGGAGCACAAAGATATATAAGCATAGCCCTTGCTCTCCTATAGCTTATATTTTAGCATGTAATGTATACTTGATAACATCGTTGTCATTATTGGCCTAGACCTGTGATTTCATGGGCATAGGGATCCTAGTGAAGAAATTCCCTCTCTCAGCGTAGATCAGTCTTGGGGAGTTGCTCGAGGCACTGAGAGGCTCATAACTTTGCAGGGGTCACACAGTTAGGATGTGTCACTCTCTATTTTAAAACATGTGCTTAACTGTGAATAATCTTAGTAAGTTTATTGTAAGTATTTATATAACCCACAGCTGTCATGAGAGCAGTCTCCATTTCCTTTGCTTTTCTCATTGCCACATATAAGTTTTACTCTCTAATGGCTGTGAGCTAATAGAGTTTTACTCTAATAGCTTTCATCATGTGTTGTCGCAATCACCTTAACCTCAGTCGACACAATGATTCTGTCACCTACATCAGACATGCCTTGTCTTAACCATAAGATGACCGTAATAAGTTTTAATCTTGTTTCAATTGATAGAAACCTGAAGATTGCCCATAATTGCATGCTCTCTCTTACCATCAGTAGTTCTTTGGATCCTATTTTTCTTTAGGCTTTAGGTATATTAGCAGAAGCTTTGTCTTTAATATTAAGTAATCTATGGACAATTCAATCTGAGTGGAACATACTTATTGAATGCTGGCTACTTAAATACATTTAGTACCATACAAATTGATTGTTGCAATACACTACTAACTCAGGCTAGCTAAACTAGCACTTTAATTGAAGATGCTACTGTAGAGTGTCTGACTATAAAGTTCACAATGAATACAATGTGTCTGTGATTGCATCATCAATACACCCAGAGATAAGTGATGTTTGGGTTTTCTGAGTAGTCCTTTAAGGAGTCTCAGTGTTAATTTTATATCAGTTACTCTTTTAGTTTCCCCTTCCTTTTGCCATACTCTATTGGTTGAGATGATGCAGATATCATTTTTTCACATTTTAAGCTGTTTTATGTGATGCCTGTCTTAGATGGGAGGCCTATCTTTATAACAAGCATGCTAGGAAATGCTTTGTGAACTGAAGAAGCATTTATGAAGCAAGATCTGGACTGCATTGGTTCTGAAGATATTTATCCAAGATTTTTGGGTGTGGGCCTTATGCTCTTTGCTTTCAATTTTTCAGAAATATATAAGCTAGATTAATTAACACGTTAAGTAGAGATAAAGGCTCAAAAACTGTAGATTTCTCTTGATGCTGCACCTATCATAAGACACTGCGCTCCCCAAAGAATTAAAGTTATTGGTCTGGAAGAGCAATATAGAGACTCATGGTGAGCATGAATAGGCTACAGCATCCTACCAATGAAACAATTTGTAGGAGAAGTAGTATACTAAAGAAACAGAAAACCAGAAGAGAAGAAAGGGTGGTCATATGATAAGAATAAGGAATGTATTATGGATAACCTATATACTCAGCATATAGCCACACAATTTTACAATATCTAGAACAAGTATTCTTAACTTTTTTGGTGCCATAGATCAAACCTTGGCAGTCTGGTGAAGCCTAGGACTTCTCAGTATGATATTTAAAATAATTGAAGGAGATGCCAAATGTTAGTCAGAAGTTTATGGAAAATAAATATGTAGTTTTTCTATCCAAGTTCACAGACTGCTTGAAATTAATCCACAGATTTGCAAGGGGTTGTGGACCCAAGGTTTAGAACTCTTAGTCTTGAAAAGGCCATATTGGATAGACAATTTGAGGAGGATTTATGGAATTTCATGGACAAGACTCACTAGCATGAGAAGATGTGGATAAGATATGATCTGTACCTTTGGAGGGAGTACCTAAGTATTAAATCATAAGTCTATCAAAATGGGCGCCCCCCAAAGCTCTGTCCTTTGGCTCCTCTTCCCCCTCTATGCAATTTCACTTCATTATCTCATCTCCCATTGATTCAATTATCATCTTTATATAGATGATTCTCAGATTTATTTATCAAGCCCTAACCTCTCTCCTGATCTCTAGTCTCATATTTCCAGTCTAAGGTATATCTCAAATTGGCTGTACCATAAGCATCCTCAACTCAACAGGTCTAAAACTGAACTCACTATTTTTCCACCAAAGCCCTCTTGCCTTCCTAACTTCCCTATTTCTGTCAAGGGTGCGACAATCTTCTCAGTCATCCAGGTTCACAATACAAGTGTCATGCTTGACTCCTCACTCTCTTCAATCCTCCATATCTAATCTGTTGCCAAAACCTGTAAGTTTACCTTCATAATATTTCTTGCATATGTCAGAGCAGACTCTGGTACTACCACCATCTTGGTGTAGGCCCTCATCATCTCATGCCTGGACTATTGTAATAACCTTCTACATGTTCTCCTCTTACAAGTTTCTCCCTATTCCAGTCCGTTCTCTAATCAGCTACCAAAGTGATCTTCATAAAGTACAGCTCTAATCATGTTACACACACACACACACACACACACACACACACACACACACGCACACCTTCAATAAACTCCAGTGGCTCCCCCTCACTTTCAGAATCAGATATTAAATCTTTCATTTAGTTTTTAAAGTATTTCATTACCTGAACACTTTCTACCTTTTCAGTCTTCTTATACTTTACTCCCATCTATGTACTCTATGATTCAGTGACACTGGTCTCCTTACTATTCCTCATACAAGGCCCTATCTCTCAGCTCTGAATTTTCACTGACTATTCCCCACACCTGGAACTCCTTCCTCATATCAGTCTTGTGGTTTCCCTGTCTTCCTTCAAGTCTCATCTAAAATCTCACTTTCATGAAGAAGCCTTTCCCAAAACTAGAAAATAGTTAAATAGAAAAACAACTTACACCATATACCAAAATGAAGTCAAAATGGGTACACAATTTAGATAATAAAGACTGATACTGTAAGCCAACGGGGAGGGCAAAGAATAGTTTTATAAATGTCAAATTTATGGACAGAAGACTTTATGACCAAACAAGAGATAGAAAACATTATGAAATGCAAAATGGATAATTTTGATTACATCAAATTGTAAAGTTTTTGTACAAACAAAGCCAATGCAACCAAGATTAGGAAGGAAGTAGAAAATTGTAGAAAGTAGAAAGAATTTATATGACCAGTGTCTCTGATACAGGCCTCATTTCTAAAATGTATAGAGAACTGAGTCAAATTTGTAAGAATACAAATCATTACCCAACTGAAAAATGGTCAAAGAATAAGAACAGGCAGTTTTCAGATGAAGAAATTAAAGCTATATATAGTTATAAGAAAAATGTTCTAAATCTTTATTGATTAGAGAAATACAAATCAAAACAACTCTGAGATATCACATCACACTTGTCATATTGGCTAACATGACAAAACACAAAAATGATAAATTCTGGAGAAGATGTGGGAAAATTGGAACACTAATGCATTGTTTGTAGAGTTGTGAACTGATCCAACCATTCTGGAGAGTAATTTGGAACTATGACCAAAGGGCTATAAAACTGTATATAAAACTATAAAACTTACACCAAGAAATACCACTTCTAGATCTGTATCCCAAAGAGATCATACAAATGGGTAAAGGACTCACATGTACAAAAATATTTATAGCAGCTTTTTTTTGTGGTGGCAAAGAAATGGAAATTGAGGGGATGCCCATCAATTGGGGAATGGCTGAACAAGTTGTGGTATATGAATATAATGGAATGCTATTGTACATAAGAAATGATGAACAGGCAGACTTCAGAAAAACCTGGAAAGACATATATGAACTAATGCTGAGTGAAATGAGCAGAACCAGGAGAACATTGTACACAGTAACAGTCACATTATGTGATGACTAACTTTGATAGACTTATCTTTTCTTAGCAATGCAAGGATCCAAGCCAACTCCAAAAGACTCATGATGGAAAATGCTGTCCACATTCAGAAAAAGAACTCTGAAGTCTGAATGCAGATCGAAGCATATTATTTATTCTCCCTCTTTTTTGTTTTGTTTTTTCTTTCTCACGATTTCTCCCATTGGTTGTAATTCTTCTTTACAACATGATTAATGTGAAAAAAGATTTAATATGAATGTATATGTTGAACCTGTATCAATTTACATGCTGTCTTGGGGTGGGGGAAGAGGCGGGATGGGGAGAAAATTTGGAACTCAAAATCTTATGGAAGTGAATGTTGAAAACTAAAAATAAATAAATTTATTTTTTAAAAAGAAGCTTTTCCCAGCCTCCCTTAATATTAGTACCTTTTCTCTGAGGTTACCTCTTATTTACACTCTGTAGATCTTATAAGTATATAGTTGCTTTATATTGTTTTCCCCCACTAGACTGTGAGCATCTTGAGGGCAGTGACTGTTTTTGCCTTTCTTTGTATCCCAAGCATTTAGCATATAGTTGTTTTTTTTTTTTTGCTTTTTTGACGAGGCAGTTGGGGTTAAGTGACCTGCCCAAGGTCACATAGCTAGTGAGTATCATGTGTCTGAGGCCAGATTTGAACTCAGATCCTCCTGACTCCAGGGCCAGTGCTCTATCCACTGCACCACCTAGCTGTCCCTAACACTTAGCATATAGTAAACTCTTAATAAATACTGCTGACTAATTTAGCACTAGGTAACTAAGATTTTAAGTTGTAAGAAAGGTGCTGTTGTTGTCCTTTGTTCTTGAAGAGGGTCATGACATTAGGGAGGTGATGCCGTGACATGCAGGTAAATTGGATTTAAGTGAGGTAGGGCTGTGCAAAGTCACCAGCCTCACTTTCAAGGTGCTGACCTGCATCAGTAATAGAGTTTTTCTCACTCAGGAGTTTCCTACCTCCATGAAATCACAGGGCCAGTACCTAGCCTGATCCATATGTGCAAAGTACACTGAGGTCAGAAAGACAAAAACAAAATGGTTCTTTACCCCAAAGAGATTCACTTCTATTGATATAAGAAGAGTAGGGAAATAGTTTGTATGTAGATAAGCAAATACAAAGTATATTTCCCCCCAAAATCAATTAGATCACAGATCTATGGAAATATTGCAGCACTCTGTTCTTAAAGTGGTTTTTAGAAAGCAGAGAACTGGTTAGAGTACATAATGTGGTGTCCCCTTTCTTCTAATTTCACCTCTGTAGATTTGGATTGGGAGAAATTGCTGGGTGAAAACTGCGCTCTTGTGCTATCAATTTGAGTGTTGTGACCACTTTAAAATGTCATAAAAACACTTTATTGCATCATGGGTAGTTGGGAAAGGACTGTTTTTCAATACCCTGATGGCTTTTCACTAGCAAGTGAAAAATAATACAAAATACAGAGTATTTCACTGGAGTAAGAATGATGGGAAATCTATGTCTCTAGGGCATCAGAAAAGCTCAAGCAGATTTTGCCAGCAATTTCTTTCTATTGGTAAATGCTGCATCACTCTACAAATAATGTATTTCCCCATAGAAAAAAATGTGATTTGTTTATAGGCATGTGCAAGTGAGAGGAAAAGGCATGATGGTCTATGCATAATGCAGATCAAGCTTCTTTATTCTGAGATTAAATTAAGCATATCGAGTAGACACCTGCCCTGTATAAAATGCCTTGCAATTATAAGTCAATTGACATCTCCTCAGTGTATGTACATTTTCCACCAGTGTAAAGTATAACTCCTCCATAATTTTTCATGCTCTCTATATCTTTTAGCAACATTTCAACCCAGGAAGGAATCTATACAACAATCAATAAACACCCGTTTTTTAAAAATGCTTACTGTATGTCAGGCATTGTGCTAGGCTCTAGGGATATAAAGACAGAGATGAAATACTATTTTACTAAAGGAGCTTACATTATTGTGTGTATCTTTGTGTGTGTGTGTGTGCAAAAATAAATACTTTGGCCTTCCTGGGTCTCTGTGCAGTAATCTAGAAACTTTTCATTCTAATGTTACATTTTATTTGCTTGGGACTTTTTCTCATCCTTTCTTATTTTGAGGCTTCCCTATGTGCTCCAATAGAAACAAGAGTGCCACTGAATAGTAGTTGTTGAATACTTACAGCTTGGCTGAGCTTTTTATCCTTGAGAAGCCTTAAATCTACTCCCAGTACATCATTTTTGTATGTATTTAAGCAGATACTGCCCAGAACTCACTCTGGTTCTTCTGCCTGCCGCTTAATTGGATGGAAAATATAGTACTTTTAAGAGATGCTTTTAGAGGATAATTTTGGAAGCCATAAATTTGGAGGATCAAGGTAACCAAAACTGAGACCTAAGTGTCCTGGTCCCCATCCCCAAAGGCAACCTCGGGGATAAAAGAAGGAATGAGGAAGGACTAAATACTTGAAGCAGTAGGCCGGTTTTCTGTTTTCCCTTGATCCACATCATTGTTTGAAGTCAGTTTGCTGCTTTTCCCTCTCAGAATACAATTTATCATTTCAGTGCCTTAGGTTTTAATTTGATCTTTATTTGAGAGAAGTTTGGGTCTAAACTAAACATACTTGCATATATACATTTATAAATGTTGAAAACTTCCTTCCTGATAGCCCTCTTTTTAATCTAGACTCTAAAACTAAAAGCTGCAAGTCTTCATGGGACCTCTGGTGAAGTAAAACTGAGTTTTTACCGCTCTTGGTCTGTAGATACTTGGACTTTTAAAAGAACAGAGTGTGTGTGTGTGTGTGTGTGTGTGTGTGTGTGTGTGTGTGTGTGTGTTTTCTGTAAATGCCAAATCCTGGTAAACCTATGTGACAATAATGAGGTCCTCTATGTGAAACTTTGCTTCTTTATTTTAATCCTCTAAACAGGTGTTTTCCATCAAGAGATGTCATTTTAACAGTGGAGTTGGTGGAATTCTATGCTTCCTTCTAGACTTTCTCCAAAAATATTTCTTAGCATTTATTAAATAATGCCAGTAAAGTTTTAAAAAGAAAAGAACATCCTTGTCTGTCTAGTCAGGGTTTATGGATAGCTTAGGATTTAAATGTGCATCTTAGGTGATTAGAGAAAAAGGATGATGCCAGGTGGGGACATAATTTGTCTGTCCCTTCATGAACCAATAAGTTGTTTTTTAAAGTCAATGAAAAACTGGAGAATATTGATTCATTACATGTTTGCCACTCATTGACCATGGACAAAAAAAAAACCAACAACCAAAAAGAAAACTACCCTCTTACTAAAATAAAGATTTAAATCCTATTACCTGAACAAAAAAGATACAATAATAATGATGTTGATAATGATAATTATAATAGCTAGCATTAATAGAGTGCTTTAAAGCTTACAAAATACTTTATAAGTATTACCTCTCATGTTGCCTGCAAATAACCCTAGGAGGTATGTGTTATTAATAACCTTTATCTTACAGATGGAGGGGGGTGGAAAAGGAAGGGAATAATTATATATACAGCACCTTCTAAATGCCAGGCATTGAGGCAGCTAGGTGACACAGTGGATAGAGCACTGGCCCTGGAGTTAGGAGGACTTGAGTTCAAATCTGGCCTCAGACACATAACACTTACTAGCTGTGTGACCCTGGGCAAGTCACTTAACCCTACTGCTTAACCAAAAAACAAAACAAAAATAAATGCCAGGCATTGTGCTAAGTGCTTTACAAATATTACACAATTTTATCCTAACAACAAGGTAGGAGACAGTTATTGTTATTATCCCCGTTTTGTAGTTGAGGAGATTGAGATAATAAGAGGTTAAGTGATTTTCCTAGGGTCACACAGTTGGTAAGTAGCTGAAGCTGGATTTGAACTGAGGTCTTCCTGATGCCAGGCCTAGAACTCTGTGCACTAAGGTTCTACCTAGCTGCCTAGGATTTAACCATGGTTGCAAATTAATATTTGCAATAATATGTAACAAAAAAATTGTCCATATCATAATGTTCAGTTCACTTTGTTTTCCAGAACATACAGATACTCATCAGGTGTCCATGCTCAGATACTCTTTGTTACCTTCAATCATTCACTTGCTTAAAAGAACAGAGTGAGTGGACAGAGGCAGATGGTTAAGCATATGGTGAGAATGACCCACATCTTGAGAGACAGGAATTAGAACTTGGAGAGGGGTCCTTCTCCAAATGGTATGTTCAGTGTAAGAAGAGTTGAATTAGAACTTCCCTTGACAGAAATACCACCCCCTCCACTCACTGGCTTATCCCCAAGAAGTCAAGCCACAGACCTGTCAGCTGTACTTTGAGCCTCTGGCTTATGTATTTGGTGAACTGGAAGAAAGGGGATTAAAACTGGCTGAGTAAACATGTGAGTAAATCAAGGAAAATAATGGTGTGCCTGGTAGTGACAAGAATACAGCTGAGCAAATGCCCTGAAAAGAGTTCTGTTCTCTCATTCTCTCTGGGGTTCCGGATCCAGGTAAGAGAGGATTTAGATGGAAGGAATTCTTGGGGATGAGGCAGTGAGAGGTTGGGGTGATATCTTTGTCAAAGAAGTTATAATTCATCTCTTCTTGCACTGAACATACCTTTTGGACAATGACCCATCTCCAAGTTCTAATTTCCATCTCTCAAAATGTGGGTCATGGATTGGCTCAAGCCTTGGTCATTTAGAGTGATACCCAATCCCCAGAAACCATCCAAACTACTGTGTCTTCTCTTGCCTAAAAAATATCAGTCATTTCCTTGGACCAACGCGATGTCTACAAACTAACCCAAAGCCATGTTCCTCTCCAAGGGTACTCTTCTCCATATGTTTACTCAAGAAATTTCTTGATATACTTTTATCAGTTGGAAAGTTTAAATAAGTAAGATGTTGAATATAGATTCTAAGCATGCCAGAGTGTTGAGTTCTTAACTTATAAGTCATATACCCAGTTTCTTTTTGTACAAATGTAGAGCAAAATAATAGAGTAAGTGAAATAATAGAGTGGAGACAAGAGTTGTGGATCCAGACCAATTTTAGTCTTCATTGATTAGGCTTCTTCTGATAACTAACTGCTTCACAGGATTTTTGCTACCACAGTGTCCTATGATCATAATGTTTAATTCTCAGTGTACTTTTGAATGGCCACACCAGGAATTGGGAGTGAACAGTGAGTGGTTAAAATAAATGAAGAGTTTCTTCACTGTGAGAATACTTTTGTGATAGAGTCTCTAAGTTGGAAATAATGAAAACTGTTTGAAATATTTTATCTTGTAATACAAAACCTTAATCTCACAGTGACCTTGGGCTGTAATTTTGATAACTGGCACTTTTGTTCTCCATTTATAGTAGGGAGGTAGATTGTTTAAAAAAACAGACTATGTTTATAAATCATTGTTCATGAGTTGGCCATCTTTTTCTCATATCCTTTTTCCTTCTGAATCTGTGGATTCCATAGGCCTCCTTTGAACAATAGCTAGATCTATAGGGAGTTTGCTAGGACTCCTGGGTTTCCCTCCAAGTAACTCCACTGTTTTTTCCTCTGTCACTTGCTTCCCTCTACAAAATCTAGAAATCTAGAAATTTTTCTTCTTATATAAAAATCTAAATTTTCAAGTATATACCCACATGTATTATTTACAGTAGCTATCTTTTTTTTTTTTACTTATACATCAACTGGCATTTTTTACCTCAGTTTATTAACATTAATGGTACTATTTAATATACTTAATTTTTAATGGAGAGAGAGAATTCTGGTAGAGTAAATACAGGACCCTCCTCAGAGTCAGAGAAATCCTGAGTTCAAGTCTTATCTGTAATGTGTAGTATGTAACCCTGGGCAAGTTGCTTAACCTCCCAATCACAGCCTTCTGAGAC
The DNA here is from genome assembly GCF_900497805.2 of Vombatus ursinus. Lineage (NCBI taxonomy): Eukaryota > Metazoa > Chordata > Mammalia > Diprotodontia > Vombatidae > Vombatus > Vombatus ursinus. The sequence continues at coordinate 43,811,618 of NW_020954557.1, read as the reverse complement.
TACAAGATTCAGAGTACATGCTAGAAGTTTACGCATATGGATTTCCCCATACAAACTAAATTACAGGTCCATGTCCATTTTTAAGAGAGGGCGTGTGGCTTAGTTGATAAAAGACTGTCTTTGGAATCAGGAAGACTTTTTGATAAAATCAAAAGACAGATCCTTCCTTCACCTCCACCCCTACCCCTCAAAAGGAAACCAAAAACAAAATTGAAAACAGGCGTATAAAGCATGTTACAACTGCTCAGCCTTTAGTTTTTTTATTGGAAGTGATAATATAATTTATTTAGGAAGCTTCAATGGTATTAAGTGATTTTCACTTTAAATTATTTGCCTTACCTTTAGAGTTGAGTCGTGAAATTGAATTCTTATGAATTTTGTTTTGTTTTGTTGTCTTCTCTTTCTACTACCAAATCAGAACCATATTTGAATGAAAGTGAAATCTATGCAACACTTTAACATAAATTTCAAAATCCTTTAATTAGTATAGGAAAAAAACCCTTTTCCTCATGTACAATTTACTGAATGTATAAGGACAACAGTTATCTGAAGGATACATTTTAAATATTTATGCATATATCATGACATAGATATATAACCTATTGATTGATTCACTTTCTCCCACCACTAAAATAATAGTATTGCATGAACATTACTTGATTGGTGCCTTAGGTGGGCTCTTAGTCCATACATTTGTCATAATAGGCATAAAATCCTTTTAATATCCATGCTCATTAATTCTATAGCAAAACAAAATTGAAGATTCATGGTTCAGAAGCTGATACAAACCCTCTCATTCAGCATACTTTGTCAGATAACAGTAAGATCTTCCATACTGTATTATACTTAGCTAGGAAATTTGCTAACTTTTCCAATGATATTTAATAGGCTTTATAGTCAGTACTGAGAAATCTTTACCATGTAAAGGGGCATTCAACTTCTTTTTTTTTCTCCAGATGATGGAAAATGACAGCAAGAATTACTGTTCTGCTAGATGTTATAGATGGAGTAAAAATGTTGTACTGTTCAAAGGGCTTTCTAGTTGCTTGCTTTGGGTAAAGAATCATACTTCTTTACCCTCTTGAGAAGAATTCTTGAGGAAGATTTCCTTTGAGAAAATAGGACAAAGCATAAGAGAATAGATCTCATTTTAAAGCTTTGATTATGGAAAGAGTGGAGACCTTCACAGTCTGCATCCTTCCATTCCATCTGGTCCAGCAATATGGCCTGCTTTCTATTCCTAATTCATGATATTCAGTCTCTCATCTCTGTGCTTTTGCATGACTGGGAGACAAAAGATCTGGTTCTTCTTTCATCTTGGCCAGCCAATCTGTGACCTCCCTGGGTCTCAGCTTCATTCTCTGGGTTAAATTGGATGATGTTTAGAGTGTGTTTCTGACTAAAATGCTTTAATTTCCATGATGACATTATTCAACACTTTGCCTCTAAAGACTAGAGTCAAAATTAAAAGCATTTTCCTGAAAGGAGGCCTCAGCTTCACATCTCATCTAGCCACAATCCAGGTCATCTCACCATCTACCTGTTTCCAGTAACCTTCTCCCTGGTTGGAACCTTCCTCTGTCCTTGCTTTCCACCTCCCTGGGACAAAATCCCCTTTCCTGGACATCATTCCCCTATGTGTGTTGTCTTCTGCTATTAGAATATAAGCTCCTTGAAGGCAAGGATTGTCTATCCTTCAAAGAAATTGCATCTCCAGAACATAGCCCAGTACCTGACACATAGCAAATGCTTAATACTTTTCCATTCATCATTTCTCAGGGAAATATTTATTTAAACGATATTCTTGAGTTTTGGTGCTATTGTTGCATTTGCTCCTAAAATGACATGATTCTTTGTAAAAAGTTAGTCTTTTGATGCTTCATATTTTACAACATGGCATGAGTTTCCTTCTGCTTTCCATGCATCTTCTCACTGATTTGCTTAAAGATTGCACTCTTCCTCCCCACCTCAACCTTATAGGGAAATTGATAGACTGAGGAAGAATCCTAAGATAAACATATACTTTCCTGGGTAATAAAGAAGGAATGCTGATTTTTTTTGTTTTCCTGCCTGGGTACCTCTCCTAATGAAGGAAGTGAAGAAAGTAGAGAAAGAGGAGAGGGGAGAGTGATTAAAAAAACAGTTTATGAAAGCTGCTCAGTATGTTTGTTCACATTTTCAAGGCTAGAATAATGGTTTTGCCTCTTAATTCTATCAAATGACCAATATCACAAAGCACTTTGATAAATCCCAGCAATCTGTAATGACTTCAAGGATGTGTCCTTCAATGAACTGTTGCCCAAGGACTAGCCTAGTTCCAAAAGCCTCATCACTGAAAGGTTGTCTGACAGATAATGTTTTGGCTATAGAAACTTATGAAACTATATGCTAAGTTATGGAAGGAATACTCATACATGGGATCACAAATTATCTTTTTGTATCGAAGACTAGTTGTTTGCATTTATATCATGCTTTACATTTCTAAAAATACTTGCTTCACAATAACCCTGTGAGATAGAAACATACATTTTCTTTTTGTTGTTTGTTTTACTATTTTTATTCTAGACATGTGATGTCTTTGGTGCGGGGCAACTTTTTTTTTCTTTTCTTTTTTTTTTGGAGGGAGTGGACAATTGGGGTTAAATGACTTGCCCAGGGTCACACAGCTAGTAAGTGTCAAGTGTCTGGTCCGAGGCCGGATTTGAACTCAGGTCCTCCTGACTCCAGGGTTAGTGCTCTATCCACTGCACCACCTAGTTGCCCCCAAAGTATTTGCGGGGCAACTTTCAATGTTCAATGTCTCCCTGCCCCTGTAGATTAGCTGCTGATTCTATAGTATATGGTCTTCAAGCATTGACTGGGGACAGCATGAGTGAGGTTGAGCGACTTGTTCAGCATTACTCAGTTAATACACATCTGAGGCATGGCTTGAACCCAGGTGTTCTTGACTCCAGAACCAGCCCTTCATCCAGTACAGCTAAGCATTATCATCCCCATTTTGTGGATGAAGAAGCTGCGGCAATTAATACACTTTATATTTTGCCTTCCAAAACACACACACACACACACACACACACACACACACCCCAACTACATGTTAAAACATTTTTTAAACATTTTTTTAAAGTTTTGAGTTCCAAATTCTGATTGCTTACCTCCTCCCTGAGATGGTAAGCAATCAGATATGTGCAATCATGTAAAACATTTCCATATTAGTCATTTTGTACAAGAAGATTTGAATAAAAGAAAAAGAATGAAAGAAAGTTAAAAATAGCATGCTTCAGTCTGTATTCAAACAATATCAGTTCTTCCTCTGGAGGTGGATAGTATGCTTCATCATTAGTATTTTGGGATTGTCTTAGATCATTGTATTGCTGAGAATAGCTAAGTCATTCACAGTTCTTCATCATACAGTATTGCTGTTATTGTGTACAATGTTCTCCTGGCTCCGTTCATTTCATTTTGCATCAGTTTACGTAAGTCTTTCCAGGTTTTTCTGAAACCATACTGCTTGTCATTAATTAATAAACTTTTAATGTCTTTTTAATACTTTGGATAAGAAATGAAATCTATTCCCTGCTTCATATTTGCTCATTATCTTAGTTATTTTTATGTACATTACTAATGTTAGTATAAAGGTTTTGTTTCCTTTCAAAGAAACTTCAATCACTGATAAGCTAGATTATGTCCTATTGCTAGAAACATGGGTAGCATTTGATCTGGTTGATCAAGCCACTTGGCTTTAAGCTTGTGTCCTAATAGATAATCTCTCATCTCTAAGGGAGTCATCATACTTCTCAGCAGTCTGATAATTCATACACAAAACATAGAGCTTTTTTTTAAATTTTGTTTTACAACTGACCTGTCTTTAACTTTTTTCATCTTTCTACGTAAAGTATGTAAACCCAGCCTTGCATGCCTTTGTGCTACTAATCCTTTTATATTTAATCAAGCTAATATTTCCAACAAAAGCTGCCAATTAATCATGGATAGATATTTAACAAACTTGCATCATGGCTTTCATTTAGGTCAAGGACCACTTTCAAAATCCACTGCCTACCTTAGCAGATGATGTAAATGAATTTTCATTTTTTGAAATAGCAATTTATTAGCTCAAAGATTTGATAGTATTATGTCTATCCCCAACCTTCTCCTTTTTAGCAGTTACCTAAGGGGAATGGGGGTGGGGGAGGACTAGAGACCATGAGATTGTGTTATAGTGGACTGTATATTTGTGATTCTATCCACGAGTTTGTGGGAATGTTGTTGCACTGTGTGCTTTATTGCAGCAATAAGAAACCACAGGGTGTGCATCATTCTTTTCGCAATTGCAGGCCTCACATGCCAGACTCATATACCACTAGAACTAACAAGTATAGGACAAAAAGCCATCTACCCATAAAGCCTTCTTTAACAGCAAACAACAGATTTTTTTAAAAGATGTTGGGTTGGTGTATAGGGCAGGGAGAGGGTAAGGTTGGCAACAAGAAAGGGACCCATATAAAATATAATTTAAAAGTCATTTTGGCAGTCAAAGTTATAATGTAAGATCCATAATTTTGCCTAAAGAAAGTCTTCAGGGACATTTGAGAAATAGATAAATAGAGGAAATCACTTGATTTAAATGAAAGGAAGCTTGGCAAAAGATTAGAACAAAGGCATTTAGCATCTTTTTACCTCCTGGGGGAAATGACATACCCTTTTGTTACATTTTGTCCTCCTTGGAAAGCAAATTTATACATGGATTATTTTTGTTGGTGTCATAAAGCATCTGGACCTGTGATTTCATTGGTAGAGAAAACTCCAAGTGAAAAAAAAAAACTCCCTTGACCCATGCATATTGGCAACTCTCCTACAACTCCAGTCTTAGAACATTGCTGGGACACCCAAAGGTTAAGTGACTTGCCCAGGGTCAAATAGTTAGTTAACTGAGTCCCACTCAAACTATATCACAGAAAAACATTTTTTAAATGATTGATATCTTGTTTTTTATATTATCTCCATTTCCCAATGTATAGCCTCCTCAGTCCTATTCCCAGAGAACCATACCTTATAACAAAAAATAAAGGGGGAAAAGGTTAAGCAAAACTAACTAATATATTAACCAAGTCCAACAATATATTCAATATTCCAGAGCCATTGTTCCCTCTATTCAAAGAAAGGAGGGGGATGCATTCTCATCTCTTTGGGGGGGGGCAACTTTGGGCATTATAACTTCATAGCATTCATTTTTGTTTATTGTGGTTATTTTTTTCCATTTATATTGTTATAGTCATTGCATATCTTGTTTTTTCTTGCTCTATTTCAATTTTATCGGCTCATCCTTATTTATCTTCATCATAGTCATTATTTCTTATAGTATAGTAGTATTCCATTAAATTCATTTAACATAACTTAGTCATTCTCTTTTTGATGGGCATTTACTTTGATTCTAGTTCTTTGCTACTACAAAAGTACTCTCTCTCTCTCCCTCTCCGTCTTTCTCTCTCTGTCTCTCTGTCTCCCTTCCCTCCCCTCAAATCTCTCTCCATATATATATAGAGAGTATATATATGTATATATGTGCATAAAAATATATATACACTCTATATATAGTCTTATATGGACTAATATATAGTAATGTATATACACACAAACATAAATATAGACATATATTGGTATTTAGCCCCTTTCTTAGCATAATTCTATATTGTTTTCTAGAACAGTTGAACAACTTCACAGCTCTACCAAATGCATTATTATGGCAACCACAGGAGAGGCTTAGGGGTTATTTCATTCCTAGATTCTTTCTTCATATAATCTTTCTTTGAAGAGTAGTTAATGATAATTTTGTAAGAGAGATGGATAAGTATTATTCCCACTAAGAAGGTTGAAATAAGGGATAACAGAATGTTAGAGAAACAGAATGACTTGTGTGAGGTCATATGATTCAACTTCAGTGTAAGTGCTGGAAAAAGACTTTGGGGATAAACTGGTTATTGTCCACATTATGGTAACTTGTCATTCATTTGAAAATAAATATATTAACCCTCAGTTTTCTCTTTTCTGTCTTCCCTTCTATCTTTCCCCGTAAGACTTAATTTATCTCTTTCATTACTGTTGCTGTTTTCCACTATTTTCACCCTTATTAAATTCAGAAGAATTACCTAGACATTATAGAGTAATGAAGGCTTGATCAATAGCAAGCAAAATAGAAGAACACTCTAATACTAGAGTGTCATGCTCATTAACTTGTGAGTTTCAGAAGAAAAAAAAAAGAAAAACAGATTCACATTGTTGATTTCTATCCAGTTTACAATTCCCTGACCCAGGCCTTTGTTACTCCTTGGGCCATTTCTTCTAATTTAGTCAGATAATTTTCAATTATCTTCCAATCTACTTCCTTTATCAAAAGTGTTTTGAACCACCCTGTCCAGATTAGTCATTTGTAAGCTTACTGCTCTGCATCCATTATTATTATTATTATTATTGTTATTATTATTATCCCCATTATTTATATAATAAGGCCTAGTATTTCAAGTCTACTTTTAATCTGCTTCCTCTTTTGTGACTAGTCCAGCTCTATAGATTAGCAAATGAAAAATTAGCAAGTCTGTGTTTCACATTTGTTGGACCTCCTAAGTTACTATTCTGATATTTTATAATATATAAGTAAATTATTGAGAAGATACGTGGAAATCTATTGAAGGCAACTCATGCCAATATAATACCCATGCATCTTGGCAAATGATCCTAGAAATTATCATAATTTTTTGAAAGAAGAAAAACATAGTGTGCCCCCATACTAACATGAGCACTACTTTCTTTTATTCACTCTCCTGCCCCAGATTTCTCATAACACGTTAATTGTATATTTCCTTTGCACTTATTTTTTACTCCTTTGTTTGGTGTTCCTGCCTTCCCTTATTATTAATTTTTTTTTGTTTCATCAGCTCTAAACATAGAGTCTTGTGCATAGTAGGTGCTTAATTTTTTTTATTAATTTTTTCAGCTTAATTATTTGCTCTCCATAATGCGTTAAGCACTTCTGTTGTGTCTTGTAGTCAATTTAACAAATAACTTCTCAGTGCTTTACTATGTGTCAGATAGTGAGTTAGGGGCTGAGGATACAAAGACACTATTTTGAAACAACTTCCGACCTGAAGAGGTTTATATTTATTTGCATAAAGGAGATCATCAGGAAATAAATGCTTTAGTCCAGCAACAAGCAAGAATTGTTTCAAGACTTTTCTCTCATCTTACATTTTGCTTCTTTATTGAATTTAATAATGGGCAAATGGCAAAGAACACTTACTACTTCCCTGATAATAACAGATAGCATTTTCCAGTAATGATTGATGAAACATTAAATTCCCTATCTTTGTGCCTGGTGCCTTTCCTGTTATTTTTCTCAATTCTCAAGCTCTCAGCTAGTGTGTACTAATATGTAAGTATGTATATGTATGTGTTTGTGTATGTGTTTCCTCTCTCTCCCTCTCCCTCCATTTCTTGATCCCATCCCTTCCTATCTTCTCCAGCATGTTATCCTGATCTCTCTCTCTCTCTCTCTCTCTCAATCTCTCTCTCTCTCTCCCCCTCTCTCCCCAATGTTTTCTTTACATGCCAGTTATATATTTTGCTTTCATGTCCCTTTTCTCCTATCTTACTGCTGTGACATCTGCTTCTCTCTGGGTTACTATTAAACTGAAAGCTTCATGTTGGAAAAGTGAGGCTGATTGCAAGAAACAAAGGACCAAATTCATTCACAGTTACTGCGCTGGGGTAGTATCAGAAGCAGATGGGATGTAGTCAATGGAAGCTGCACGTGCAAGTGAATAGTGGGATGAGGAAAGCTAATAATGTCATTAGCACAATCCTGATAAAATCAAGAGATCTTGCAGTTGGGTGGATCAGGTAACAAGTCAGTGAAAGATAGAAAAGTTAGTTTTCACTGGTATGAGAAACACTGACAAATTTGGAACTATTTAATTAATGATTATAGCATTTTAGAATTGGAATGGACCTTCAAGATATAATTTAATCTGCCCCATCTTTTTTTTTAATTACAGACTAGGAAACTGAGTCCTAGAAGGTGAAAGTGATTTGTCCAAGCTCATAATAGACTCCAAATCCAATGTTCTCTGCTTCTTACCACAAACAAAGGTCTCCTTGTTACCAGGACCTAAGGTCAGGTGGAGAACCAGGACTACCCCTAAAGGGTCGAGCCCAAGAAAAATCACATTCTCTCCACTCATTTTTATACGGATGAAATCAGGCTAAAATGAACACCAAGAGTAACTTTTAAAAGAAAAAAAAATCATAAAAGGACAACAGGCAACCTAAGGGGTGTGTAGAAGGAAAGAAATGCTTTGAATGTTCACACTCTTAAAACCAACAAGGAAATTTAGAATTCAAAACCTTTCTTATGTTGAATATTCATTCAAAAGTTTTAAGGATTGTGTTATTTATCCACATTGGACCATTGATCTATGTGAATGCATCTGCAGGGCTGACAGAATCATAGCATTGGAAGTTGCTTGGTGAGCCGAAAGAAAGAAAATTAGAGTTGGTTAAGAGACTCCTACAAGATTATATCTGAACCATTATGAACAGATGCATGTCTGTTCTATTTTTAAAAGACTTCTAGATAGTTAGGACTTTGAAGGTTTCTCTTAAAGATCCTAACTTTACCTCCTTGATGTACAATTTACAATGAGAAAAAAATAAGTTCTAAAACTTCACAAAAATCCGTTTTTTTCTAATTCTAGTTCCCATACTTTGGTCTTTGTATTGTATGGTAGTGGGTGGAAGAGTCATTTTGTAAAAGAAGAACATTTATTTTGGAAACAGTAAATGTGAACCTAACCGGTAAACTATTAAAAAATATCTAGTCATTCTAACCTGAATATGAGCCTAGTTTTCTGTGTGTTTTGAAACTGACTTTAAGACTACAGATTTAATGAGGAGAGAAAGCTGATCTTTGACTTTGTGATAAGTGGGTGCTGAGAAGAAATCTATGTCTTTGCTCTGAGGGGGGTATAGCTTTGAAGCTCAAAATAATAGTGTCAGTGCTCTGCCATCTGCTTTCTTAATCCAGTTCGTACCAACCTTTTACAAGCCACACATGCACATAGAAAGCATAGCACACACAAAATATGGCCTTTGAAATGCACAGTGAAAACTGTATGATTCTTACAATTATGAACTGTTGCTATGTTGAAGTTTCCTATGCTAATAGATGTTTCGTTTATGTTAAGCTTCTTCCAGTAAATAGCAAACAATCTAAGAATTTCTTTTATACTCTCTATGGAAACTCTTCCATGGCTTCTGATGTGGGAGCAAATGTACTTTCAGTTTTTGTTGTTGTTTTTGTTTAATGTTTTAAACCAAATAGAATTTTAGGGCAGGAAGGAATCTTAGAGATGAGTTCATTAGCTGATCCGTAAGCCCTAATTTTTATCATAACTCCTCACCCTAATAGGTAAGGAAACTGAGACCCAGAATATATTGAAAAAAAAACTGGCCTAGAGTTACAGAGGTGATTTGTGACTGATCTGAGATGAGGATCCAGGTCTATTAAATCATATTCCAGAGAGCCATGGTGTCTTCTGCTCTACCAGTGTCCTGAAACAGTTTGCTTTAAGATTTTTTTTTTGGTTGCTAATATTTTCTTTGCTAAGTGACAGCTGGATTCTACTTTTAATCCATACTCTTTATTCCCTGTCCTGTTGTGAGGCATTCTGGCAGGTTTTTGTTGTTGCTGGGTTTTTTTTTTTTCTTGTCAGGCATGTGGCATTCTAGTTTTGAAACAGAAGCTTAAATTCATGAAAAATAATGGATAATTTGAGAAAATGCAGAATGCAGAAGGATGTTACCATAGACATTGGGCTTCTCCACTGATTTGTATACTTCGGTATCTGTGCTGGGAACAAGTGGAGTGTATCATCTAGGTGAATGCTCGTGCTTCAAAAGGTGGAGGAAGAGATAAGAAAAGCTTCTGTTTTGAATCTGATTATAGGTAACAATAAGGAACTGGTGGCTGATTAGATATGACTAGAACTCCAAGGAAAATGACCACTCTATTTTAGAATTCCTGACAGAGGAGAGGAAAGCTGAATGAGAATAGTCTGACAGAAACTATAGATTTGAGGAAATCAGATGTCAAAGGGTTTAGAGAAAGGACAGAATCTAATAGGGAAACGTTTTACAGAGGAAAGTAGCCAAGCAGGATGAAAAGCTTTCAAAAATGAAATTCTGAAGTCACAAACAGAAATAATCTCGATGGGTAGGAAAATGGAGGATTCTCTTAAAGTGATTGATGCAGATGTACAAGGAGCTCATTGGTCAACAGAGGTTTTGAAAGGACCTACATTGAACAAAAGTGGCAACTAGGTGGTGCAGTGGATGGAGTCCTGGAGTTGGAGTCGGGAAGACTCATCTTCCTGAGTTTAAAACTAGCCTCAGACACTAACCAGCTGTGTGACCCTAGTCAAGTCACTTAACCCTGTTTGCCTCAGTTCCTCATCTATAAAATGAGCTGGAGAAGGAAATGGCAAACCACTCCAGTATCTTTACTGAGAAAACCCCAAATGGGTCATGAAGAGTCAGACACAATTGAAGTGAGTGAACAATAATATTGAACAAAATAGCACAGTGGAAATATAAAGTATTATTAGTAAGATATTATAAGAATGGTGTCAGAATAAGTTTAAGCTATAGATGAATGGCAGGACAACAACACAAGATTTTTGGAAGGTATTTTGGGAAAACAAAAGGATAAATGAAGAAATATAACTGTGGCTCAAGGTAATATAATGATGATGAGTCAATAAAGAAAAAGCAAAATTACTCAACTTATTTTGCTCCTCTTTTCTCTGCCAAAGAGAACAATTTGGAGAGTCAAAATAAAAACCAAGACAAAAATGGTAAATAGAAAGTAGAAACCCAAGATAAGAAAGGAGATCATAAGAGAACACTTAGCTATCCCAGATAAATTAGAGTTATTAGATCTATCCCTAGATACTAATAGAGATGGCAGGTGTGACTGTTGAGCTATTGTCAGTGATCTTTGAAAGATACAAGAACATACTAACATGTTTTAAATCTGTGAATTATTACAATCATTTAGAAAGTAGTTTGGCATTAAGCAATTAAAGTGGCTAATGTATGAATACCCTTTGATCTAGAGAGTCCACTGCTAGGCATATGCCCCATGGAGGTAATTGACAAAAAGAAAGGCTACACATGCCAAAATATGTATAGGAAACAAAGTAGATACCCATCAATAGAGGAATGGCTAAACAAATTTTGGCATATGAATGTATGGCACACAGTAGGCATTTAATAATGCTTTATCTGTCTGTGAATGTAAGGGCATATTACCATGTTGTAAGAAATGATAACTATGGTGAAAATGGAGAAACATTCAAAAATTTTACACTAGAACTGATAAAATGTGAAATAAGCAGACACAAGAAATTATATATACAGTGACTACACCAATGTAAGGAAAAAATAACCACAAAAAAGTTAAAATTGAATGTTGCAAAATTATAAATAATGTTGGGCTTCAAAGAAGAAATATCTATTCTCTATTCTTTTTCAAAGGTGGGGAGGGGCAGTGTTCACCAGGGTGGAACATTACATATATTGACATCTTTTTTCCATGCATTGATTGGTTTTGATGATTTGATTATTTTTCCCTCCATTTCTTTTTTTATAATCATTTGTTAAAAGAGATGATTATAAGGGGAGAAGGAGGAATACAGGGAGAAATCTAAGTGATGTAAAATCAAAACTTAAAAGTCTAATTTTAAAAAAAAGAAAGAACATGGAGAGTAGAAAGGGTGACATAGGACTAGAGAAGGCCAAATGTCCCAATTTTCCAAAGAAAATGGAAGAAATTGGAGTCTATTAACTATTGGCCAGTGAGTTTAACTTTGGTTCCTGGCAAAATTCCAGAAAAATTATTAAAGAGGTGGTTTGTGAAGAGCTAGAAAGGGTATGTGTAATTACTAAAATCCCAAATACTAACTTCACTTCATGTCAAATAGGTCATGCTCATTTCTATTACCTTTTTTAAACCATTGCCTTACAGTAGTGGTACTGAAACTTCTTTGTCTTAGTACCTCTTTACACTCTTAATGATTTCTAAAGACCCCTCCCCCTCCCCAAATAGTTTTTGTTCCTGTGGGTGATATCTATTGATATTTATCATATTAGACATTAAAACATCTTAGTATTATGGAAATAGTTTCAACCTTAGGGATCCCCTAATAGTATCTTAGGGACCTCTTAGAGTACAAATGATATGTATGTATACACATACATAAGCAAATATATTGTTGTTGTTCAGTCATGTAGTTGTATGTGACTCTTTGTGATCCCCTTGGGGGTTTCTTGGCAAAGATACTGGAGTGGCTTACCATTTCCTTCTCCAGCTTATTTTACAGATGAGGAAATTGAGGCAAACAGGTTAAGTGCCTTACTCAGGGTCATGTAGCTAGTAATTGTCTGAGACCAGACTTGAACTCAGAAAGATGAGTCTTCTTGATTCCAGGCCTGGCACTTTTATCTACTGTGTCACCTAACTGCCCTCAAGATAGGGTCTGGAGGGATGGTTTATGATTGTTATATAAAACCAAAAGGCATCAATAAACCTTTAAAGAAAGACCATGACAATTCAGGGATCCCTTGAAGGATCTGGGGATAATTAGGTTGGAGAAAAGAAGAGAAAATGCTTGCTGTTTGAATATTTGAGAGTGATCACATGAAAGAAAAATGAAATAGATGTGTTCTACTTGATTCCAAAGGACAAAACTAGAAACTGGGGAAAAATCAGGGAGGCAGAAAGAAAACCTTCCCAACAATTAGAGCCATCTGAAAGTGGAATGGGCTGCCCCAGGAAATAGTAAGGAAAGACTTCAGAAGAAGCCTTTCCATCAAAGGCTAGATGACCATTTGTTGAGTGTGTCATAGAGGGAATTCTTGTCAAGGTCTGATTTGGACTAGGTGATGTTTAAAGTCCTTTCATCTTTGAGAATCTGATTCTGCACTGTGTGCACTCTTTCTTGTGAATTCAATGGTTGTATATACTTTAAAACTCTAGATACAGGGCTGCTGCTTCAGACTGGACAACTTTGGAACTCAGAGGCTGCATCTGAAACCTATGTTTTATAATGATAAAGAACCTTTCTTCACTAGTGTTAGGTTTAGCCCTTTTGGGGCAGCTGGGTTGCACAGTGGTTAGAGCACCTGGCCTGGAGTAAGGCAGTCCCAAGAGGAAATCCGGTCTCAGACACTTACTGTGTAACCCTGGGCAAATCATTTAACCCTGTTTGCCTCAGTTTCCTCATCTGTCAAGTGAGATGGAGAAGGAAATGGCAAGCCACTCCAGTATCTTTGCCAAGAAAACCCCGAATGGGGTCACAAAGAGTCAGACATGACTGAAACGATTGAACAACTAGAGTAGAGCTTCCAGAAGACACAGGTTTTGTGACCAAACAGATCAGAATGGCTTGTTTTCCTTCTAGTATATGCTGAATAACACACTTAAGGGATAACCTGGTTCTTTTTTTTTTAAATCTCTTCTGTTACTGTTGTTGTTTATCATACTCTGTCATTACCAGATCAGTTTAGTCGTCATCTTCTTCCTCCTCCTCCTCCCCCTCCTCCTTCTCCTCCTCCTCCCCCTCCTCCTCTTCCTCTTCTTCCTGTGATTGCAATGTTGTGGATATTCACTCTGCCAATATAGATCACAAACTCTCTATAACTCAATGTATGATCTTCAACAGTTACTATCACTGAAAAATTATCATTGTTGTGAATTAACAAATAAAAGCTTTGTCATCATTTGTCTTATGTGGCAAAAATCAAGAAGGATTTTTATGTAAGTAGAAGTTTTCCCAAGGAACAAGCCTGAAACAAGAATGATAGTCTCTTACTGGTCTGCCTGATAATTTTAATATGTAATTAGTTCAATTCAACATGTATTGTGCATTTTGTGCAAAGCATTGTGATAGATTTTGAGAACATTAATGTTTTGTAGCATCTATTGTGGATCAGACTATAAAAATTACTATATTTTGTGCAAAAGTGATTATAATTGTTCTAGAAAAGCTGTATGGCCTCTGAAACTTTAGACCTATTAACTCTCTGAGGTCCTTGATTTAGAAAATTCCTTTGGCAATATGACTGGATATAATTACACAGTGAGCAAAGTATTTTGGGGTTTCCTAGAAGAGATATCTTGATGAGTTTTTCTCAGCATAACAGCCCATAATTCTCAGTACAAATAGCTGTGGCACACTGAATTTTCATCTAGAAATTATAATCAATCAATCAAGAAATATTTATTATGTACTAACTCTTTATTGGGCACTGTACTAAGTGCTAGGGATGTGTATCTAATAGTCAGAAGATATGTATGGTATTGTTTAATTGAGAACTGCCACTTCCTCTAGATTAGTCTCTAATCTCCTGAGGGTAGCTCACTTTGTTCCTAATTCCTCCCTTTGGGCAAGACTTTTTCTCCAGTCATGGAATCTACCTGGGGGTGGGGAGGGGCAGGGTTTCTTTGAACCTTTCCTGGAAATAACAGAGGAGCACTTAAGGGTCTAAGGCAGTTATGTACCTCTGAGGACAGCAACTGCAACTTTTTACCTCCCTAGTCTTTTCTTCCCACCACTACCATATTGTCAGCTCATCTGTCTAAGATATTCAGGGGACTCTAAGACATTTAAGATTTATTTTGATGTCTGTTTGGGGGGGGGGAGTTTAATAACATGCTACGAATCAAAATCTCTTTGCTTTGTCTCAAGCCCGCAGCTGGTAGAAATCACAGCAATTGAAATGGGAGAGTCACCTTCTCTCTCTGTCCCAAGGCCACCAAGCTTACTACTATAACTTTTTCTCCAAGGACTCAGAAAAACAGAAACTAGAGAAAAGCCCCAGCAAACTTAGAGAAACCTGTTTCTTTTGAAAATACATCACTAAGGTGGCAAGGAATTGGAAATTGAGAGGATGCCTGTCAATTGGGGATTGGCTGAACAAGTTGTGGTATATGAATGTAATGGAATACTATTGTGCTATAAGAAATGATGAACAGGTTGACTTCAGAAAAATCTGGAAAGATTTGTATGGTCTGATGCTGAGTGAAGTGAGCAGAACCAGGAGAATGTTGTACACAGCAACAGCCATGTTGTGCAATGACTACTATTGATAGACTTAACCCTTCTCAGCAATACAAGGATCTAAGACAAAGGCCTCATGATGGAAAATGCTATCCACATCCAAAGAAAGAACTATGGAGTTTGAATGCAGATTGAAGCATACTATTTGCTATTTTTTCCTTCTGTTGTGTTTTGTTTCCTCTTTCTGGTGGTTCCTCCTATTGGTTCTAATTCTTACTTACAACATCACTAATGTGAAAATGTGTTTAATAGAAAAAAATACAAAACAAAAAAGAAAATACATCACTAATACATAAAGTCAAGAAATGCCTAAAGGGAAGAAGAATTGGGGGAGGGGAAGGAAAAGAAATAAATTAATCTCTCCCTTGAGAAAACAAGGGCAGAAGGAAAATAGATCATTAGAATAGGGATCACCAATTCTGTCCCCACCCAGCACCATGACAAGAATGGTTCCCTGTATCAGCTTTGTCACCATCAACTTTCTGGGTCAGTTAGATGGTTCAGCATCATCTCCTGCTCTGATATCCCAGGTTGTGGCTTGGGTTTGCAATCTGTGGATCTCCACAGCCCTCAGCAGGCTTAGACTTCTTGCAACTTTATCACCATAGTTTAGCTACCTCTTGCTCTTTCCCTCTCCTAGGAAATGGAGGGGGTGAGTTTTCAATCATAATTCTATGACTCTCCAAAGATTAAGTAGATGGTCATTGGTGAACCTTCAAAGAAAGCAGTTTTGTGCTTAATTTCCTTGCACCTATTATTTATGATCTTCATTCCAAATCTTTGGAAACAATTATTTAAAACTATTCATATAACAAAAGAAAATACTTATGAAAATTCAAAAAATGATGATTCTCTGGATTGTAGTAAGGAAGAACCATCTTGCTTTATACATTTGCACATATGCAAAAATAAATTTATTGTTAGGGTTAAATTCCCTGAGTGATTATAGAGTGAATAGATTTATTTTGGAAGGAACATGCACCTGAAAGATTAATTTTAAGTTAGGAGAACACATTGAGCTTGGCAGAGGGTATTGTGAAAAAGCAAAGTCTAATTTCTTCCAGACAAAGCACTGCTTGTTGGAAAGCTTGCTTTATTACTTGTAAATTCTATATATATGCAGAGCTGCTCATCAGTTCACCCTTGGGTTTTGTGTGCTTGAAGAGTCCTTTTGTTTGGAAAAATCAAATATTGGAAAAAAATGTAGGAGTCTCTCTGCATGTTATGAAGACAGAGGAAACCATACGTGCTATTGGACTTGGTGTTTTGGCAGTTTAGTGTGTTTGGATCTGCTTGTGGGCAGTACATGTGGGTCTGGGTTTCATGCAAATACAATGATTAGGTACACTGTATCTATGAGCCTATGTGGCTCTCTAGGTTAATGTCTATTCCATTGTTTTTTAATTCTAACTCCTTTGAACAATAGTCTCTTTTAAAAATGGACAAATGTTATTAGATTTATGGAATAAGGTAAGATCACGCTCTGTAGTTAACACTGATGAGCCTTTTGTTCCTGGGTGCAATTCTGGCTTTAGGGATTTGAGTCCTCCATGAATGCTCATGGCAAATTATATCAGTTAGAGCAGCTCAACTTTCCTTAGAATACTTTTTAATGGCAGTTTTCATCTGCTAGTCTGTGATCTAGTTTCAAGGCAGAGATATACCATGAGGTTTTGCCTAGCTATACAAGAAAAAACAGCCCTGCTTGCTTGTGTTAGATTTTGGCAATCACTCGGATATAACAAATATTCTTGCTTTGATAAAGCAAGAACCAGGATCTAGATTCTTTAGAAAATGATACTTTTCTTTGCCACAGTTCTGCATAGAGATGTACTTTGGTTTACATGGTAGATACTTTTGAAAGGTTGTGCCAAATGAATCTATATACGTAACACCAATGGATGCAGATGTCATTGTGGAGATTGAAGGTGACAGGTAATGTCATACACAGTGAAATAATGACCTTTTCTTTCTACCCACTTTGTTCCTGGAGATATAATCAGCCATACCCTGTGACAATAATTAGCTCATATATTGTTCCTCAGATTCACGTGGTTCTCCCTTCCATTGCTTTAGGAAGTTTATATTAAACAAAAAGTTAGAAATGTAATCACAATCTCTCTGAGTCCCTACTTAGGCAAATTCCTAACCTTTAGGCAGAGGTTTGGCTCTGTGCCTTAATTTACATTTATATTTATTTCTGACAAAGCCCTAGCCTCTTTGTGGTAGAAGCAAAGTTCAGGTTACCAGAAACACATGGGTGAAGTTGTAAGGAGAGTTCATTAGAGTGTTTGTCAATGAAAGAACTGGACTTTTTCTTTAAATTTCTCTCACTCCTGGATGAGGTTTTTATACCTCTGGGGGCTTTAGCTCGAGTCCTTTCTCCACAGTCTCTCCCATAGCTCAGTCCTGCTTTGTCTTTCTCCTTTTACCTCCTGTTATTGTGCTGCCAAATCTTCCTCTCAGTCCTTCCTGTCAGTCTATATCTCACTTGCCAACTCTCTTTCTCTCTTCAATTATTTCCTTTATGTCCTGAGGGGATGCCCCTGGATCCATTCTCTCTATGTTGCCAAACATTCAAATGCCTGGGTCCTCAACTGGCTTGCTAGTTTATACGAAACCCAGAGTAGAACCAAGTCTCCTCAACTAATCCAAATATGCTTCCTGTGCAATGTCACTCTAATTCATCAAATGGGTTTCAAAGACTTCTAAAATGATCCAAGGCTTTTCCCATTTAATCTAAAGTCTTTGATTGATGATTCATTATGAATGTTCTTTATTCACACCTCTAAATCAATTAATTCAAATTAAGAAATTCAATTAAGAAATCAATTAAATAATTTCAATATGTAATTATTGAGGTAAGGATATAGGATGCCCCTCTTATGTATTTATCGAATAAACAGCTTATTCTATAGGAGAGAGAACTCAGTGTAAAGCTTGAAGAATTTGTGGACCTGGTTTTGAACCATGTATCTGCCACTTATTAGTTGCATGACTTTGGACAAATCACTTACCTTTATTTGCTTCAATTTCTCCATCTGTAAAAAGAAGATAACAGTAATTGTATTGTCCACCTGTTTGGGGACACAGTATTGTTTTAGACACCATAAAATACCCATTTCACTATTTAACTTGACCTAAAAAAAAACTGAACAGAGTGGATGCATGGCTTAGTGGATAGAGAGCCAGCCTGTGTGTTAGGAAGACCAGAGTTCAAGGCCCATTCTAGACACTTCACTTAACCGCTCAGTGCCTCAGGCAATTTGCTAAATGAATAACTTGCCAGTCTGCACTGGTTGAGCTAGTTTCTTCACTGGGAGTCCTTGTTTTGGCTTAATTATTACTCCTGAACAGCCACTCACCCCCAACAAAACAAACAAAAAGAAAAATCCATCCTTGAACATATATAATTTTTCTTCTAGTCTTAGACCCAAGGCAGGATGCCTTAATGGTGGTAATTCAACTCAATACTTCCTCAAGGTAGAAAATTTTATTAAATGAGAATTTGGTTTCCCCTGAAATCCTATTCTTTTGCCTCATCACTGTGTGGAGGAAAATCTTTGGTCCTTGAGGGCTAAGCCAGCAGAGCACAAGTTCTGGCTTGTCCTACTATCTATTTAAAAAAGCCTTCAAGTACAGGTTAGGCCCCTAAGATTGGCCTCTGACAACCAGCCTCTCAAAGAGACTCAGAGAAAAAAAGTTGGCTAACAAGTGACTACACTTAGCCACAACAACTCATGAAACCATCTATTTCCTCTAAAAGTGGAGGGTTTGCTGTTTGTGCCAGGGAATGGAATACATACACTAATGAAATCACAGGTGTTTTGAAGTAGTGAAATCAGAAATGTGGCGGACAGGAAGTTTCCTCACAAGAACAGAATAAACATAACTAGAAGGAAACTTTATTAGAATTACCCTGGTACTATCTTAACAAACAACAGCAAGAGAGACATACTTTTTGGGTATGGCCAATGAGAGAATTTGTTTTTCTTGAATATGCATATCGGTTGTAGGACTTTTGTTTTTCTTTTTTCCAATGGAGGGAAGAGAGGAAGAAAAAATATTTTTTTGCTAATCTGCTAAAAAAAAAAGAAAAAATTTAAAAAGAAAACAACAGTAAGACATAAGGCTTTAAAGAGGAATGAGGAGTATTGTATTGGTTTGTTCTTGCCTGTAACTGTTCTTACACAATCACCAGCATTTTCAGTAGGATTAAGACCTGAGAATCTTAAAACTGAATTCACCTTAAAAAGTATAAATGCTGGTAGCCCTATACTATTAAGCACCTACATTTTATTTTCATAATGGTTTAGTAGTGACATTTTTGTAAAGTTAAATTTACTTGTTTTTATCAGTATTGATTGACATTCATTTTTATGTTCCTACACTGAGGGGAAAAGAATATGAATAAAAGGTAAATGTAGTTTAGAGGTATTTAGAAGTGTATATCACATTTTAAAATGGCATCTGCCATTTTATTTCCTTAATACCAGTTAAACTTATGATCATTCATTGTTTTTTAACTAATGAATTTTGTTTATGCCTTTTCAAAATAGTCTTTTCTTATTATATCTCCCCTTTGAGTCCTCTCCTTTAAAAATGAAAATTTGGTCAAAACCAATAGGACTACTTCCAATGGTACCTGCAAATTCTGTATCCCTTGACTTCCTATCAAAAGGAGAGAGGTATAAGTTGTTCTCTCTGAGACCAACATTGGTCATCAAAATCCATCTGAATTTGGCAGTTTTAGTGTTGTTTATGTTTATATTATAATAATAATAATAATTATTATTACATCATATAATCACTGTGAATATTATCTTGATTATATTCTTTCTTTGTTCTGCATTATTTCATAAAAGTAATTGAATTCAAAAGTCAATGTCATTGAAAGTCAAAAGAATTGAAGTCTGAATTCTTTGTCTTTGTCATTTCTTAAGGTGCAATAATAACCATTCATTTACATTGGTATACCACAATTTGTTCAGCCATTGCCTAATCAATTGGGTACCCACTCATGTTTTGTTTTACATAGGCAGGGTTTTCTTTATGTCATTGACCTTTTGGGAGAATATACCTATGAGTGAGATAACAAAATCAAGGATCTGCACAATTTAGTGATATTTCTTGAAAACTGCAAATTGTTTTCCAGAGTGGTTGTACCAATTCATAGTTCTACTAATGGTATAATCACTTTTAAAATGATAGGATACCTCTCAGCAAAGTCAGCTGTGGGCAAAATTGTTAAACAGATTTTTTAGACCCACTCTGTTCTGTTCAGTGACCCTAAAATCTTACACTCAGAAGCAAATGCGGATTCTGCTCTTATTCAAGGGATAATATGAATGATAAATCCTAATGTATTAATCTCCTTCGGAGTATTTGCATTGTATTGGGCAGGGGACCCTTAATATGCAGTTATGAATTCTCTTGAATTCAGATATCAGTGTAAAATAAAGAAAATATTTTTGGAGGGTCATTCATTCTATCAAGGCAGACGTCTACTCTGTCTAAACACAATGCCTTCTTGCCCTTAAACAAAGGTGCCATCTGACACAAAAGCAGAAATAAAGTGTCATGAATCTACATTGATCATGGAATATTGTATACCTAATATTTTCTATTACGTAGTCTCTCATACTAGTTATTAAATTGTCTAATTATTTAACATCAAATTTGTAAACTATCCATGCTATAAAATGTGGCATATTTTTTACATACTGTAAAAAAGAAAAAGAAAAAGAAAAACATTCTTAGCTCAAAAGTCATACAAAAACAGGTGGCAGGCTGGATTTGGCCCATGGGCCAGAGTTTGCCACCCCTGCTCTAAAATGTGGCTACTTGCTGCTTTTAGTAAAGCCCTAGTTATGTTGATTTTGATTCATCACATCTGGTCCCATCCCTTCAGAGTTTGCTGAGCTGATTGGATAGAAATCCAATCATCTGTTTTTCCTACATCAGCTTGCCATTTTCTATGTTTCCAATTACTTAGATTGAATGTAGCAAGTTCAATAAGTGAGGAATAAGAATAGTGTTTCTAGCATAACCTTCATTGAGGTTGTGTTATTCAGTAGTATCCCTAGGGCACTTTCTTTTATGGCATTCATTTAAGTGCCATAGACCTACTGTGTGCATCTCACCCTAGCAATTTGAGTGTGCCTAAGAGAAAGTCATTGCTTAATTAGCCAAATATACTGAGTGGGCAATACCTTCAATTAGTGTAATTCCAGTGAACTAACTGAAATCTCAGCATGTCTGAGCAATATTGAAAACATGGAAGCGCTGAGCATTCTTGGATGGGGACTCTGCATCTTTATCACAATAAAAATAGTGTGAGGATTAGTTAGCCCTAAGAAAAATTATTAAAATGGCCAAATTTGTATATCTCCTTACCCCAAGTGCTTGGTGTTCTCTGGCAAATCATACAATAAACCATCTTGTCTCTTCTCTCTCCAGAAATTTTTTCTATTTTTTTCTTTTATTTACTCGTAGCCCTGTTCTATGTTAGATGATAGCCAGCTAATCTGATAAGCATGTTTGTTTAAAGGAGGCCCAATGATATTAACCTTTCCAAATAATTGTGGGGAAAGCCCTGGACTTGGAGGGAGAAGATCTTTTTTTAAATTTAAAATTAAAATTTAAAAATTATTTATTTTTAGTTTTCAACATTCATTTCCACAAGATTTTGAGTTCCAAATTTTCTCCCCATCTAGTCCCTCCCCCCACCCCAAGATGGCATGCATTCTGAATACCCCTTTCCCTAATCTGCCCTCCCTTCTATCTCTCCTCCCCTTCTCTTATCCCCTTCCCCTTCAATTTTTCTGCAGGGCAGGATAGATTTCTATACTCCATTTCCTATGTATCTTATTTCCCAGTTGCATGTGAAAACAATTTTTAACATTTGTTTTTTAAAGCTTTGGGTTCCAAATTTTCTCCTTTCCTCCCTTCCCACCCACCCTCATTGAGAGGGCAAGCAACTTGATACAGGTTATACATGTGCAGTCATGCAAAACACTTCCATAGTAGTCATGTTGTGGAGGGAGAAGATCTTGCTTCAGCTACTTATTGCCGATTTGAGCATGGCTGATTACTGATATGTACTTAACCTCCCTGTGCCTCAAATTTCTCCTCTGTAAATGAAGCAGTTGAGCTAGATGACCTCTAAAGTCCTTTCTGGCTCCAAACCTAAGAGCTGGAAGCGTGTGGTCTTTCCCAGCCTGGAAGTTTCAGGCTCCAGGGTAGGCTCCAGGATAGACTCCAGAGTGGGGAAAAGCCTTGGAGGCAAAGAGACCTTCAGCTTTCCTCAAATGATGCTCTGTGCATGTAGTTGACTCTTTGTTGACATTGATTGAGGCCCTGGTCCACCTAGTCCATATAGAGATCGATTGAATAAGATAATAGTAATAGCTGACATTTGTGTAGGGCTTTAGGATGTGCAATGCACTTCGCATGCATTTTATCTTGATCCTCGCAATAGCCCTGAGAAATAAGTACTATTGTTCTCATTATTCCTATTTTTATAGATTAGGAAATTGAAGCTCAGAAGGGATAAGTGACTTGTGTGTGGTCACACAGTAAATGTAAGAAGCAGATACCATTCTTTCTTAAAAATATAGTTTATTGATGTTATTTTCTTTTTAAAAAGTCATTCACTTGCTAAAGACACTTCTCTACCCCAACATGGAACATCCTACTGTTCACTCACCTTGTGATAGATAAGTGTAGTAAAGCAATAGAACACATTAGCCATAACATTAGAGGGAGATTAAAACCTAAGTCTCTTTGAACACCAAACAAGTGCTCTTTCTAAGACAAAGGTGATGAGGAAGATGAAAGCAAGGACAATTGCTGAGGATGATTACAAAAGAGTAGCACAGTGTATAAGATTAGTATGAGGAGCTGGGGGTGGGGAGGGAGAAACCCAGCATGAATTGAAGCTAGGGATGATGGCTATGGACAAAAAAAGTTCATTTTATGCGATGTTGTAGCCCAGAGTAAAATCCAAGGTGCAATAAGAAGATAGATGGGATTGCTAAGGATAGATGGGATCATGAATGTCAGTGAGAAGGCAGAACTAGTCAAGTCTTACTTTGTTTCTGTTTTTTCTTACAAAGAGAATACTTTTTGGAATGGAAAGGATAGAAAAAAGAGTTGCTAACAGGGAAGTGAAAACCAAGATAAATAAGGAGATAAGAGAATCTTTAGCTACTCATGATACATTCAAGTCACCAGGTCTAGATAAAATGTCTCTTAGAGTACTGAAAGAAGTTGTCGATGTGATTGATAAAACACTGTCAGTTATCTTTGAAATACAAAAAAAAGTAAGTGATATCACAGGCTTGAAGAAAGGCAAATGTCACAATTTTTTAAAAGAAAGGACAAAGGTAGAGCCTGCAAAGTATAGTCTGGTGAGTTGAATTCTTCATGGCAAAATTCCAAAACGCACAATTACATGGATGGCTCCTGAGTATTTAAAAGTCTTGATGGCCTCATTATAGATAGGCCATGACTTGTGGGTTTTGGAAAGAGCATTGGCTCACAGATCTGTGTTGCTTCTGGTGCTTTTATTGAATCACCTTGGACAAGTTGCTTAATCTGTCTGGACCTCAGTTTCCACATCTGTAAAAGGAAAGCATTGGACTATGACTTCTACAATTTAAGTTTAAGATTATGTGACTAACCTTACTCCTTTTTTTTTTGGCAGGTGAGCTAGACTACTAAACCATGATCAGCAAAGCATCTGACAATGTCGCTCATACTCCCCTTTTAGATACAATGAAGAGATATGGGGTAGGTGATAGTACAGTTAGGTGAAGTCAGATGTGGTTAAATGACCAAGCCCCACAGGTTTCATGGGTTTATGTCACCTTGAAAGGACATCATTACTGTAATGGCCCAGTGATCTGTTCTTGGCCTTGTGCTGGTTAGCATTTTTTATCAATGACTTGGATAAAGGAACAGAAGATACATTTGTCAAATTTTCATATGACATGAAACTGACAAGGAACATTGATGGCTAAGTCAGGGTCCAAAAAGAACTCAATAGGTTAGAGCATTGAGCTGGATTGAATAAAGTAATAATAATAATGATAATGATAATAATAATAACTCACTTTTAGATAGCACTTTAATATTTACAAAGTTCTTTATATGTTATCTTGATTCTCACAACAATGGGGTCCCCCTATTCAGGATTCTTCCATAAATGATATTTTAGAGGGGATTCTTGGGGTGCAGTATAAGTTAGGTTAAGTGGCCTCTTGTCTCTCTTCCAATTTTGAGATTTTGTGATCCTCACAGAGAAGCTGTTTGTATGAGTTTAGAAAGGATGCCCATAGAAAAAACTGGCTGCTAGAACATTCATATTTAAAATAGTACATTATAACCATTTCCCCACTTGTCTACTGTTCAACATGTTGCTATTTTTTTTTAGCTCTGTCAAATATGGGAGCAAAATGTCACATCAATGTTTCATACCATATATAGACAATAGAAGGTTTTTTGTTGTTGAGCAATAGAGAGAAAAATAAAAGCTTTTAACCTATACTATGAATATAATCCTTCGAAGATAGTGAGGCACTGTGATGGATAGAGTGCTGGACCTGGGGTCAGGGAGATCTGAGTTCAAATTCCACATCAGACACTAGCCATGTAATCCTGGCCTTATCACTTAGCCTCCATTCATTTCAGTCCCCTAATCTGTAAATGAGAATGATAATAATAACACTTACCTTCTAGGGTTCATGTGAGTCTCAAAAGAGGTAATATTAAGTGCTAGTTGTTATTATCATTGTTTTCCAATAGAAAGGAGGGTCTCATTTAAGGCATTTTATTACCAAGGTTTTTGAAAAGAGGATGAATTAGGAAGTCACTATGTAAATCTTTTCTACTTTTCCCTGGTTTTCCATGATTCCTACACCTTATTCTTAGGGATAAGAGGATTTGGAACTGGTACTTTACTGGCGTATTCTAATCTCCATTTTACAGATGAAAAAAAAAACACAACTGAGAACCAAAGAGATCATAGGATCACAAGTTTAATGCAGGAGGGGACGTTAAAGGTTGTCGAGTCCAACCCCTTTATTTTCCCAATGAGGAAACTGAAGACCAGAGACTTCCTCAGAGTCACATGGTTAATAAAGTGACAGAGGAAGGATTCAAACCTAGGTCCTCCTTACTCCAAGTCTAGTGCTCTATCTACTATGCCATGTTGAACAAGATTACACAGTAAATAGCAGAGCCTAAGCTATTTCTTTCAGTGTTCTTGATTACTGGAAGAAGGAAGTCATTTCTTTGTAAAGTCCCTTAGGCTCCAGTTGCTTCCCTCTTAACTAACCCAAAGGCTAAGTCAGTGGGGTCCCCTGAACTACGCTTGAAGGAATGACCTGAAAAATCATCTGGTCCTCAGCCCTCTGCATAGATCCTGCCGCTGAGCTTTTCATGCTTATGTCTCTCCAATCATCCTCACAGATTTCTGATTTTATTTTCTATTATCTTTTTCTATTAGTCTGCTTATCGCAGGCCAAGGATCCCCAATACTTTCTAGTAAAGAAGTACTTTTGATCTCTCCTTGGTCTTGTGCTGGCCATTAGGAGAAGGAAGGAATAAGGGATGCTGAGAGTTTAATTCAATAATGGGGCAGCAGCTGACAAGCTCTTCATTGCCTGTTGTTGGAGGGGAGGGAGTGATGGCAGCAACCTCTCTAGACTTGTAGCCTTGCCTCCTGTCCCCTCCTTCCAGGGATTCCCACCAAATACCTTCACAAGTAAAACCACAGTTCATAAAACCTTTGGGGTTTGGGCAGCAGTAGACAACTTGAAACTCAGGTAAAAGTTTCATGGTATAGTGGAAAAAAGAGTGTTAAATCTGGAGTGAAGGGACTTGTGTTCAAATTTCAGCTCTGCAACGTACTGCCTGTAAGATGTAAGTCTCTTAATTTTTCTGGGCCTCGGTTTCTTCATCTGTAAAAATGAGAGTATAGGACTAGGTGACCTCTAGGGTCCCTTTGAGGTATGAATCTCTGACCCTGTTGATGGTTGTACTCTAGCCAAGCCTCTCAAATTTCAGTCACTCATACAAGGGTTCTCTTCTCAAACTCCTATCCTCTTCTCTAGTCTCTAAAATAGAGGGTCTTAACCTGGGGTCCATGAACTTGTTTTAAAATATTTTGATAACTATGTTTCAATATAATTGGTTTCCTTTGTATTCCTATATGTTTTATAATTTTAAAACATTATTTTGAGAAGGGGTCTGTATGCTTTGTCAGACTGCCAAAGGTGTCCATGACACCAAAAAAGTTAGAACACCCACTCAGAAAACCCCAAGTTCCTTTTCTCTCCTCCTCCCTCCAGATTATTGTTTCAGGTTCCTCTCTGCCCTGCAGCCCTCTCCCCCTCTTCCTCTCCCTTCCCGCCTTTCCCCCTGCCCCATCCTCAAGAGAGCTATATCTTGAAGCCACTGGGCTACTGTCTCAAATAATATTAACATAAAATGATGGAACACTTATGATTCAATTACATTTCAGTTCCTCTAGTTTCAGCCAGAACTAGGCTCTCAATCCCTAGCGATCTGCTGGGAATAGTTTTTTTCTGTTTTGTCACTGACTAACAGTTTTAAAATAGTCCATATTTTAAAATCTATTAGAATTACAGGTTTTTAAAAAGTTTCAAGAATAATGGAAAGTTTATCATTTACTGTTAAAAGATCATAGATTTATCACTAAAAAGGACCTTGGAGGTCATTGAGTCCCCTGCCTCTATTTTTACAGATGATGGAACTGAGGCACTGAAGGGTTGCCCAGGGCCATGTGACTAGTAAGTATCTGAGGTGAGATTTGAATCCAAGCCTTACTGATTCCAAGAGTAGTATGTTCAGGAGTGCCCACATTAATATCAAAACCAGGATATTTTCCAGATGACATTTTTGGTAAACATTTAGATGATTTAATTATAGTATTATTGTAGTATCTACAAGCAAATTTCTCTTTCTTGTCTGCCTTCCTCTGTTCCATTTCCCCCCATGACTTTGGAAGTATCTTCCTCCTGCTTGGAATATTGTTTTATTCTTTGAACATAAAAACACACAAAAACAGGGGAAAAAAACAAAGAAAAGCATACTACAAAGTCCATTATTTAAATGTCTGTTGTTATCTTCCCTTGAAACCCTCTTTCTCAGGAAGATAACTATAGATCACATCCCTCTTTGTTGTAAATATGTATGTAGGCATATACATTATATACCTGTGAATTAGTGGTATAGACATGGTTATTCCTTCAAGGCCATGGAATAATCTGTGTTAGCAAGTATCACCAGACAGAAATGGTTGCTATTTTTGTTAGTCCTAGCTGACTGCAATCTAGTACAGAATTGGTAATTAGATTCCTAATTACTAGACTTTGCTGATAAATCTTCCAGATCTGAGCTAAATTGCCTTTGAGCCAAATACACAACCATGTGGCTTCCTTTCAGAACGCAAAGTGCCAGCAAACCCTGTATAGGTGGTTAACCAACTCCTACTCAGTCATCCCTGGAATAGACCTCTCTCTCCTAACCAGCCCCAACCTTTCACTGAGTAACATCTGCAGCTTTCCCTAGAATTTCCTGATCTCTTGTAGGCAGCTTTCAGGTGTGCATTTGAAATAGACCTTCATAGTAATTTATGGTGTTGCTAGTAGTCATTTCAACAAAAACTTTATTAGCTTTTGACATGCTAGAGATATGAGGGCTTCATGTCATGGTGACCCAGATGATACCTCTTAAAGTGTCTAATGTTTTGGAGAATGGCAGCATGTTATTAATTTTTTGGCCTTTTGTGGTATGCCCGGTACTTAACACAGTGCCTGACACATAGTAGGTCCTTAAAAAGTCTTTATTGACTTGATTTGGTGAATAAGGGATAGAGTCCTGAGTTTAGAGCCAAAAAGACCTGGATTTGAACTCTTATTAGCTATGTGAATGTTGACAAATAATTTAACCTCTCAGAGGTTAAACTTCTCGGGTTCCTCATCTCTAAACTGGGAATTATAACAATCGTTACTTACCTTTCAAGGGTGTTAAGAGGAAAGTACTTCATAAACTTTAAAACACTATAGAAATGAATTGTTATTTTCATGTCTCTTAGCTCATATCGTTTCATTTTCTCATTTTCTCAACTTAAAATTTCTAATCCTTTTTCCTTACTGTTTCAAAAGTCTTCTCTTCCTAAATTTGCTGGGTTTTTTCTCTTTTATGATTTTTATTTTAATTTTTATGTGTTTTAAATTTTATCCAATAAATTTCCCTTCCCAATGGTATATATGAAGTACAGTTTGTAGCAACTACAATACAGTAAATGAAAGCAATTGCTAATACAGTTAGGTCCTGATTAGTTTGAATAATAAATCCCATGAAGTGTTCATATGTATTTGAATTTGCACTATTTGAAGTTGTAATTATGTAAAATATGGTAATTGATTGTAGCCCAGTGGAAACATGGAGTATAAATTCGAATAATGTGATTGCTTCATGGGATTCATTATTCACACTAATTGGGACTTTGCTATATTAGCAATTGCTAATGGCCTGGCTGTGCAAAGAAATCATTCTAATTCACACAAGAACTATTTCAGGTATTGTTATTTTCAAGATACAACATCTGCATTTCTCTCTGAGTTCAATATAATATTTTCAACTTGGATATGCAGAAACTGAAACCTTTATAGATGGATGGCTTTGCATAAGAACCTAGGAGAGCAAAT
The DNA here is from genome assembly GCF_900497805.2 of Vombatus ursinus. Taxonomy (NCBI): domain Eukaryota; kingdom Metazoa; phylum Chordata; class Mammalia; order Diprotodontia; family Vombatidae; genus Vombatus; species Vombatus ursinus. The sequence continues at coordinate 43,782,709 of NW_020954557.1, read as the reverse complement.
GATAAAGCATCCAGAAATTTGTAAATACATTTGGAACCATTATTTTTGTATACAATCTTATTTCAGTTAACTCTTTCTGCCCTGCTTCACATAAGGCATTTTGTAGGGTATGAACACAAAGACTGTGGGCCAGTTTTAGCTAATATCTATTAGGAAATACCACTTCCTCATTTGAAAAGGTGGGTTTTTCACTTCCATGTGTACAAGTATAAAATCCTCAGTTCCATTTTCCTGTTACATGAGATTAACAAGTGGATTAACTTTTAACTTGAAGTCACATTTTGTTCACACAAACTGGACTGCCTTTTCCATTCTTTGTTAAAATGGGAAGGGTTTTTTTTTAACTTCCATTGAGAGACTATTTTGAGACCAGAGAGATTAGCTGCATCTCAGACAATATTTTCCTGCAAAGTGAGATTGTCTCATTGAGAAACAAAGGTGGGGCAGCTAGGTTGGCGCAGTGGATAGAGCGCCAGCCCTGGAGTTAGGAGGACCTGAGTTCAAATCTGGCCTCAGACACATGATACTCAATAGCTGTGTGACTCTGGGCAAGTCACTTAACCCTGATTGCCTTGCCAAAAAAAAAAAAAAAAAAAGAGGGAGAGAGAGAAGCAAAGGCAAAGAAGATGGTTTTTAGGGAGTGTCGGGAATCTATGGAACCTCAGGCTATGAACAATTAGTTCCAGGTGCTTTCCTGAAATTCTTTTTGTTTAATAGCATCTGGTTAGTACTCCAGCATAAGTGCTTAACCACTCCTGTTGGACAAGGAAGAAAGTGAAACAGTGATATAATAAAGAAATACTCAATAAAATGAAATTTGGCCATTTTCAAAAGGTAGTATTCAGGGCCTGGCCCTGTGGGCAATATGAATGGTTAATGAACCCACAGAAAGAAAAATGAAGAAAAAGATACGTTTGGCTTGGTTGACTTGGTTTGCATACAGGTGTAAATGTCTTTGCCCCAGAGGAAAAATAATTGAACCGGGAAAATCTTGACTGACATGAGGAAGAAGATTGTGTCTTTTGAGAAAACATCAATGTTACATTACAGACATCATTCAGAGCTACCAAATGGGCCAGATGTTTGCCAGAATCCTTAGTGTTACCAGCTGCCCATCAGAGCAGATGAAGCCTTTCTGCTGACAGTTTATGTAGCCCACAAGCACCATGAAGTGTTGATTCTTTGGATGCTATTTAATATTTATGTATATTCATAAATATAAACACATAAATATACATGACATTGCACAATAAATAAAAGCTCAGCTTTCATTATGAAAGGGGAGGACTGTATTTATTACCTGAGAGGCAGTATAATATGCAGTTTCAGTTCTGTTATGAAATGTCCCCCCACTTGAGTTGGATGCTTCAGGTTGCTTTGTGCTCATTTTGGAATTAATTATACCCAGACCTGTAAATCAAAATAAGTGGTATCATCCATGCAAAGAGTGCAGGGGTATTTCACAGCAACATCTTCAGAGTTATTTTCTGAGTCACTCAGCCTTGAAATCTTATGGTCACCAAGTTTTGCGAATTATTCTTTTACATTTTGCAGTATCTGTCTTTCCCTTTTGATTTTCATTGATTCAGCCTTAATTTAAAGTGTTCTCACCTGGACTCTCACCAGCTTTTCAACCCTGCCTCCTGTAACCCCCTTCTTAAACCATACTCCACACCACCATTAGGCTAATCTTTTTTTTTAAAGGCAATTGGGGTTAAGTGACTTGCCCAGGGTCACACATCTAGTAAGTATCAAGTGTTTGGTTTGAGGTTGGATTTGAACTCAGGTCCTCCTGACTTCAGGGCCAGTGCTCTATCCACTGTGCCACCTAGCTCCCCCAAGGCTAATCTTTCTAAAGTAATGTTGTAATCATTCCAATTTCATACAAAACTTTCAAAGGCTCTCCATTTCCTATAGAATAGAAAGTTGAGTATCTTATCACCTGAACTATATATTTCTTCCTTCTTTCATTATGACTATTTGTGAAATAATAGTTCACATTTTCAACAGGATTATTTTTGGCATTCTACTAAATTTGGGAACCTCCGTGTTTCCCAAATCTTTGGGTCCCCCTCAGTATTAAGCACCATTATTAATGATAGCGTTTAAGAAATATTTCTTGAATTCATGAACCCCTCTATATAGGGTCACAGCATTTAAAGTTGAAAAGGACTTCAGAGATATTTCAACCAGGCTTAGCCAAGGAAAGTAATCTACTCATATAATGAGGTGTGTCTGTAAGGTACTTAGATTGAGTTTCAACAAACATAACAAAACACATCTAACTAAATGTTTCTCTTTTCAAAGTCATCATCTCATAAAACTATATGCTTATTACAAATATGCTTTCATGGCTCAGAATATTTTGGAATTCCTCAAACTTTTTGGAATGCCTTCAAAATTTGGAACATGTTCTTTCAAATGTCTCAAATCTTCATCCTTGGTTGGTTGGTTTGATCTTTGGGAATATCTCAAAGTCATTTGGAGCCAAGTCTGGTGAATAAAGGCATCTCCTCAACCATAAAATAAGGAGATTGCTGAGTAGCTGGCTGCTAAAGGTCCCTTATAGGTCAAAATCCATTGATTAAGATGGCTAATAATGTTGTTGATGAAAAAAGCTATACAGCAAACTCTATCAAAGTAGGAACCATGTAGTTTTGGTCTTTGTATCTCCCCCAGACATTCAATGTATGTTCATGGAGCATACATTACTAATTGTATATTTACCAGAGGACAAAAGAAAGATAATACTAGTTTATTCCATCCAAAGACTTCTTAGTTAAGCCATGATCTTTTTCTAGGTAAGCTTACTAAAAGTTTCTCAGAGGTCACATAAAATGCAGGTGTTGATTATGCATTGAAATAGGTTAATAGCATGAAATCAGCTTCTTTGGAAACATCCTTTCTAGAGAAAGGCATTTCTATCTTTTGAAGGAAGCTAATTTGGTGAGATTCATCTATTAAGAAAGCAGCACATTTTTTTGTATGTGCAGCTATTAAAAAATTCAAGTGTTGCAATTATTAACTCTTCACGTTACAAATAATTGATCCTGTGTAGGAGGGGTAAGAGGGATATGTTCAATCAGAAAGAAATATGTAAATGATTTCCTGTGATACAGTTCTCCTAGGTGGGAGAATACCCACAATCCTAACCAAGGAGCCTGGTTTGAAAGACAGACATATTTTATGTTATCACAGAGCAAATTTATGGATCCATAAATACATACCTCAAATGCTTTATGAGACCCAAAGTTGTTATCTTTAAAAATATAGATCTGTGACTGTTTAAAATGAATAAATGCCAATGTATTTAGTTTATCATATTCTCTTTCAGAAATATCGGCAGTATATGGCAGGACTTTTGGCTCCTCCTTATGGTGTTATGGAAACCGGCTCTAACAATGATAGTAAGTAAAGAATTTGAAAATGTTTTGTCTAAAAATGTTAAATACATATGTGTAGTCATTGTGATGGTTTGTCAGTGTGATGGATGCAGTGTTGTGTGTACTCTCAAGTGATTTTAAAAATTAGAGTATATTTATGTCCTTGGCTTATAGAGGATGGATGTGTTTCTATTAGCTGTCTATATATTTGGACAGTTAGGTTGCGCAGTAGATTGAATGCCAATCCTAAATGCCAATCTCATCTTCCTGAGTTAAAATCCGGCTTCAGACACTTACTTGCTGTGTGACCCTGGGCAAGTCACTTAACCTGTTTGCCTCAGTTTCCTCATCTGTAAAAAGAGCTAGAAAAGGAAGTGGCAAACCATTCCATTATATTCGCCAATAAAACCCCAAATAGGGTCATGAAGAGTTGGACATGACTAAAATGACTGAACAACAACAAAAAGCTAACATTTATATAGTGCAAAGCACTTTAATATATTATCTAATTTGAATCTCACAACAACCCCGTGAGGTGCTATTATTATCTTCATTTTACAGATGAGATGATTGAAGCAGAGAGCCCAGAGCCACACATCTATTGAGTGAACGAGGCAAGATTCAAACTCAGGTCTTCTGGCCACAAGTCCAATGCCAATGTTCTCTCTGCTGCACCACTAAGTACCCTGTAATGACATAGGATACCCATGAATACAAAATACCTTTTCAGGAGGTCTTCAGTTTTGCAGCAAAACCCTATGTCATTGCTGTGCTTCCATTAAAAATGGTAGCAGGAGCTGTCTTTGCCTTACACAGCTTCTAATACCTAAGAGCTAATAGCTGCTGGGGCTGCAAAATCAGCTTTTGCTTATTATGCATTTTTTATTATATTGATCAAGCAAAGTATAATGATTCAAATAGCTTAATGATTCATTATTTAGTGGAATAAAATCAAGGTCTCTGCAAATTGTACACCTTTAGTAAAAGGTCAGTCTTTACCTAAACATAAAGAGAAGTGTGTTTTTCTGTGCCAATATCTGTTTTAGTGGGTAATGCCTGCCTTTCAGACTTGATGAAATATTAGCGTAATTGAAGTCTAATTATCCATCGATGTATGACAGGAAGTTTTGTTTCTCTTTAGGATTACTGGAAGTTTTTCATAAATTCTAGGAAAATAGAGCATTCCTGAGTCTTTAGTAGTATGTTTTACATACACATGACACATCATACATTCTTTAATGTTTTATCATCTCAACACCTAAGTACAAAGGTGTACATAAACCCTTCTTGTTACATCACAAACCTCAGAGCTTTACTGTAATGGTTTCAAACATTTAACACATTCATGTCCCCAAATCTACTCCTCTTAATCTTAGCCAGTGATCTTATTTTCTACTTTGATCTGCTAAGCAATTCAAGGCCATCTGATGTGATTCTACCAACTCTCCTCCATTTCACCTCATACATTTTCTGCATGTTCATCCATACCCTTTTCCTTTGTTCTTGTATCTAGGGAAGACATATTCCTCCTCACATCTTCAAGCTTTTCCTCTCCACTGATTCTTTCCTTCATCTTATAAAAATATTCTAAGACCTACCCTACTCTTAAAAATAAATCCTCCCTTAACTCATTGAATTGCTTTCCTATCTTTTTTTGCCTTTTCCCCTCTGAATAGTTCAAATAATAATAGTTCAAACCCTCCATCTCTTCTTCATTATCATCCAGGCATTCCTGAACTACGTACAGTGACTTCCATCCTTGCCATTTGACTGGAAGTTCTCTCCCTAAAACTGTATTTATGAAGTAATTTTTAACTCAACTGTAAGACTTTACATTTATCTCTATTGGATTTCATTTCATTACAATTGGACTAATATTCTAGCCTACAAAGATCTTCTGCAGTTTTGACTCTTATCCATTGTGTTAAATATTCCTCTCAGCTTTGTGTCATCTTAAAATGTTATGAACACTCCACCTAGGCCTTTAGCAGACCATTGATAATATTTTCAAACAGCACAGGGACAAACAGGGGTTCCTGAAGTACTGAGGACATATATCTTTCCAAGTAGACAGTGAACCATTAATGATTACTCTTTGAGTTTGGTTACTCAACCAATTCCAATTGCATATAATTGTATTATCATCTAGTCCACATTTCTCCCTACAGCAAGGAAATCACATATCTAGACCCAACCATCTCAAGTATAAACATCTCCCCATTTCTTCCACATGAGTAGTATTAGATATTTGACCAAATGCTACATCAATAGTATCTAAAGGATTTCTTCAATTTGCTAGTGTATTAGCCCCATCAAAAAAGAAAATAAAGTCAATATAGTTTGATCCATTTTTGATTATACCTTGATGGCTCTTCAGAATAACCACTTCTTTTTCTAGATATTTACTAACCACTCATTCTAACACAGACTTAGGGAGGCTCTGAATGTGATATTCAGTACATGAAAATATGACAAGACAGCAAGGCAAAATAGCTATATTAAGGGGAAATTCTCACAAAATAAAAGACAATCAAGAACAATGATGGTAACAGGTCCATTGGGCCCCTGGATTGAATACCTTGATGGAGTTCATGGTACCTTTCCAATTTTGCTCAAACTTTCAAATATCCCTAAATTCAACAATTATGTCTACCAGTTCTTTCTGTACCCAAGGATACAGTTTACCTGGGTCAGATGACTTAAGCTCACCAAGGGCAAGTAGGTGCTCACACACTATTTATTTATCTATCTTGTGCATCTCCTTCCTGTTGGCTATTTTTATTCTGTCATTTCCAGTGCTAAGTTGATCTTTCTTGGTAGAGGGAATGGGGCACCTACCCTAAACCAATTAAGTCTGAAAGGTTTTTATAAGGTTCTTAATTGGGTCTAGCAGGACCAATCATTGGGGGAAGGGAGTGAGGAACCTAGACCTGGACAATAGTACCCACTCATGCTAGTTGGGTGGAAGGAAGACTCCTGAAAAATTAGAGGCTAGTAGGTATTAAGCTCACACTTGGTGAAAAGGGCTTTAGGCAGTTCCTGCTGGTTTTACTCAGACAAGGTTACTCTGGTTTTTGTGTTTCCTGTGGGCATATGTGTTTATCAGGCAGGGGAGGCTGCTGTATTCCTTATCCCACCTCTTTATTGATTCACTTCAGTATTTTCCTAGGAATCAAAATCAAGCTCACCAGCCTATAGCCTTCAGATTCTGCTCTCTTACCCTTTTTGAAAATCAGGATGTTTGCCCTTCTCCTGTCCCATGTACCTTTCCAATTCTGCTCAAACTTTTAAATATCTCTAAGCTCAGCAGTTATATCTACCAGTTCTTTCTATACCCAAGGTTGTAGTTTACCTGGGTAAGATAATTTAAGTTCACCAAGGGCAAGTAGGTGCTCACACACTATTTATTTATCTATCTTATGCATCTCCTTCCTGTTGGCTATTTTTGTTCTGTCATTTCCAGCACAAAGTTGACTTTTCTTGGCAGAAAAAAAACTAGAAATAAAAGAATTAGGCCGCTCCTCCTTCTCTCTGTTACTAGTTATCAAAACCTCATCTACTCCAATAAAAGCAATGTCAATAACAACATTTTGTTGTCCTTAATGTTCTTTACCAGTCTCATTCATCTCATTTTGAGTTTAGCACTCCTGAAACTTTTTTGCAAAAATATTCCAAAGTATTATATTCATTCTTTGTTATATGTTCTTGTTTCCATCTTCTGTCTATATATTTTGTTTTTGTTTTGTTTTATTTTGTTTGAGACTATATCTCCCTAACTCTCCTAGACTAGAAGTGCTGCTGCCACCAATGGACCCCATCACATTGCTGATCAGTATGAAAGCTCTGCTCTCTTTCCATACTGGGCTGGGTCACCCCTCTTTAGGTGGCCCAGTGACCTCCTGGTCCTAGGGTTCACCATTGGCTCTACCCTTGGTATGGACACCTGATCAGCTTCTGTACATGAATTTTAAAAATCTAAGCTCAGTGTATACAAATAAATCTCCAAATAATTATTTTTTTTCCTTTTCACTGTAATTTCTCTTCTTTGTTTCTTCAGAAATTCCCATCACTCCTGGGCTGACTTTCCCTAGAGAATTCTAATCTAAGGGATCCTATCTATCTTTCCTTTGAAGTCTTCAAACTATGCTTGCCCCAAATCTAGATTATATATCCAACTGTGTGTGCCTAGCTGTCCTCTCCTCTATCATAAATTCTAGGATGGAGTGACCACCTCCTTTCAATGTTCTAGTCATTTTCATACCACAAACTCGTTCTTTCCTACCAGTGTTCCAACTAGGGTTTTTGTAAGGATTAAATGAGATAATATTTATAAAGCTGCACAGTACCTGGCACACAGTAAGTGCTTAATAAATACTTTTTCCTTGTTCCCAGTAAGACGCAGATCCAGTGTAGAACAGGGACCTTGTTGGTTCCTCCACCTTTTGTTTGGTGAAATTGTCTTTCAGATAAAGTAAAAAGTTGGTAGCCACTTTGTTTTTGAAAGAGGAAGAAAACCAGCCCTGGACCACTGAAACTAGTCTAGATAATTGAAGTCTCTAATTGTTTCCTCTATGCCAGGGTTTTTATCTGTTTCCTGAACTCCTTTAATTCTTTCTGTTCAGGCAGTCTGTTTGTATGCTATGATGATAAAATCACTTCTCTTTCTTCTTCTATTAATCTTTACCCAAAATACTGTTCTGCTATTCTCCCTTTCTCTGTTTCCTGGATTCACATGAGTGATTTTTTTTAATTGTATTTTGGAGGCAATCAGGGTCCAGGGTTACACAGCTAGTAAGTGTCTAAGGTTGAATTTGAACTCAGATTCTCCTGATTCTAGGGCCGGTGCTCTGATATCTTAATATATTATGTTTCTCTACTTGCCCTCCATTTTATCTGTCTTATTTCTTTTAAATAAAGTATACCCATCCAGAGCTACGTAGAAGTCACGGGTTTCTCCCACCAAGTCTCAGTGATAACTGTGAGGTCAAATTTGCCTCCCTGCATCAGAACCTTAGTTATTTTTGCTTTTTCTTAGATCGGAACTTCTTGAAATGTGGTTAGATGGGGGGTCCTTTGGGGTTTTCAGGGTGTTCATGAGGTCAAAACTATTTTAATAATGATACTAAAATGTTTTAATTTCTTATAAGTGTCTATAGGTACAACCCACATAAACAAAAGCTCTTTGTGGGGAGGTCCTCAATTTTTTTTTTGCTTTTTGTTGAAGCAATCAGGGTTAAGTGACTTTCCTAGGGTCACACAGCTAGTAAGTGTCAAGTGTCTGAGGCCAGATTTGAACTCAGGTCCTCCTGACTCCAAGGTCAGAGTTCTATCTACTGTACCACCTAGCTGCCCTGTCAATAATTTTTAAGAGTATAAAGGGTTCCCATGACCCAAAAGTTTGAGAACTGCTAGAGATTGGGAGCCCTAGATTTTACTATTGGTTCCTTTCTTAGATTTTATGACTTGTAAACTTATTAGTATCTCAAGTACCATTCTTCCTTCATTACGGCTGCTCTCTTACTTTGTTTGGTGGCTATCTGTAGGCAGTTTTCGCCTTCTGCTGTGATGCTGAAATCCAAATCTTGTTCTAGAATATGACTATCTTAGAAAACTGTTCAATTCCCCAAGCAACCTTCACATGCAGTTAGGCAGGGCAGTGGAGAGAGTGTAGACACTTAATAGCTGTGTGACCTTGGGCAAGTCACTTAACTCTATTTGTCTCAGTTTTCTCAATTATAAAATAGAAATTATAATAATTATTAAAATTATAATAATATAAAGTAAAAATTATAATAATAGCACCTACTTCCCAGGGTTGAAGTGAGGCTCAAATGAGATAATTCTTATAAAGCGCTTAAGCACAACACCTGGCACACAGGAGGTGCTGTATGAGTGCTAGCTCCTTCCCTCCTTCCTTTAACTTCTGCATCCCTTGCTGTCAATGGGCAGCATTGAGGAAAGTACTGCCTGGCCCCTGTGGTCTTTAGTTTCTTGCCCAAGGTGACTGGGGAGTGATTTGTAGGATCTTCCTCTCATTATTATCATTTGTGCCTGTGTGCATCACCAGAAGTGGTCAATAGTCATCTGATGAGTGCTGGGGTTTCTCTGTTACATCTTCAATAGGAGTCCAGGGGATACAAAAGGCATTGTTCTCAGTGCCTCTTAATAGGGAGTCAGTGGCCACCACCTCTCTTCTCTCTTTCCTCTGACCCTTATTGGAGGATTTCTCATTCTATACCTTCTGTGGTTCTACTATATTATTATTTAGAGGAAAAAATAGTGATTTCCTCCTCACTTCATCCAAGCCCCTTCTCTTTAGTTAGAGACTCCTAATTGTTCCGAAAATCTTTTGATATTTTTCAGTCATTTCAGTGGTGTCCAACTCTTTATGACACCATTCGGGATTTTCTTGGCAGAGATACTGGAGTGGTGTGCCATTTCCTTCTCCAGCTCATTTCAGATGAAGAAACTGAGGCAAACAGGTTAAGTGACTTAGCTAGGGTCACATAGCTATTAAGAGCGTGAGGCCAGATTTGAACTCAGGTCTATCTGATGTGCACCTAGCTGTTCTTTCTTTAGTTAGAGACTCATAATTGTTCTGAAAATTCTGCCTATCCCTTTATGCCCAGTTCTAATGCCATCTCCTCCATGGATGCTTTTTGTCATCACCTCAGGTGGAAGTGAACTCTTTCTGAAGAATTCCCACCACCCTTTGTTCAATAGTTTGGACACCTTGTTTATCACATTCTGCCTTGTATTATAAATGGTCATGTAGAATCCCCTCACAAAAAGCCCTTTTAGAGCAAGAACTGTGTTTTATTCATCATCTTCACATCCCCCACTGTTATTAGCAAAGTGCCCCACACATAGCTACTGTGTAGTCAAGAAGATAATGTATTAAAGCACTGGGCAAATTGTAAAACATTGTATGTTTTGCAAGGTAGCTGGTGGCACAGTGGGTAAGGATACTGGATTTGGATTTAGGAAGACCTGAGCTTGAATCTTGCCTCTGCCTCAGATGCTAGTTGTGTGACCTGGCCAAATCATTCCTCTCAGGCTCACTGTTCTTATCTGTAAAATGTGCATAACAGCATCTACCTCATGGGATTGTTTTAAGGCTTAGATGAAATAACATGCACAGTGCTTTGCAAACGGTATATAATGCTAGCTATTTTCATCATATACATGTTATTATTACTAATGTGTTATTGAGCGCTTAGGTTTCAGTTAGCATTTTTTGGATGAATGAATGAACAATGTTAGAGTGCTCACATTGGAGAATCATGACTGAATTTGGACAATTCAGATCTGTCACTCAATCTCATCCTTGTGCTTCCTGCTTTGTAGCTTCTTAGGGCTCCTGCCTGAGTATCTTAAGTGCTTGAGTTCCAGGATTCAATGGAGGAATTGGTGTATTTCTTGTTCCTCTCCAGTTCCTGTAGCTTGCTCCTCTGTTGTTCACCAAGACAATCACAGTTCTTGTAAGAGTGATAGAGTAAGACTTATAATATACATTTATTCAATTATCAATGGATCTGTGAGTTTATTGGCTCAGGAGTTCTCTCCAACAATGCAATCAAAACCCATCCATTCCTTCCCACCGTGAACGACTGTTGTCTGTGTCCTCCCAAAAGTTTGCCATAGGGGGTCCCTCAACATGCTAGAGACCTTCCTCACTTTCTCCTGACATTGCAGGTGTACCAGTGGAACACACCCAACTCATTGTTCATCTATACTGGCTATACTAGATATACATGCATCATTTGCATTTACAAACAGAATTTTTGGTGTAAAACAACTTAATTATTACACTCATTCTGCATGTGTTGTATTTGAAAATTCCACATTGTACTAAGTGAACATACATGACATGGGCCTACCCCCTGTTCTACGTGTGCCTGAGAATTCTCTGCTTCTTTCTCAGTGTAGCTACGCTTGGCTCCTATGAAGTATTCACATCATTGTCTGTTCACAAGATGACTCTTTTTCACTGCTTCCTTCATCCTGTCATTCACTCATCATATTGACTCAGGAGTAGCAATCCCAAGAGTGAGAAGAAGCAAAGGAGAAACAGGAGCCACATTTAGCTGTATTATGATAGATACATTGGCAGTGAGTCCTGCCTTCTTGGAAAAGTGATGAAAATATTAAAGCATATTAAGATGCAAAGTAAAGCCATCTTTTAAAATTTTGTAATGCTACTTTTAGTCCTACCCCATTTTCCCACTCATTATTTATTTTTAAAAAGCATTTTGAAAAGTTGCTGCTGTTTTTTAAGATTGTAAATACAACATGTAAGGCTTTACCCCACCTTAAATATGAATTAACTGCACCAAATTTGTCCCTTGGTTTCGTAATAGCATTTAAGAGGCTGAGGACTTCAGAGTTTGCAACTTTCCCTTATCATTCATGTTTTCTTCTCTTTTTCCCTCCTAGGGATGCCTGACAAGGAGAATGTGAGTAGCAGCAATCTCAGCTCAGCTTCTAAAAACTGTAATAAGGTAAAAAATAATAATAACTTTGCCAGCAGAGAGAGCCCCTTAAATTTCTCCACGTTAAAAAAAAAATCTGTAATATCTTCTGCTCTCTACATCTTCCCAGCTTTGGTGAAAAATTTTGAAATTGAAAAAAAAGGAAAATAGGAAATAGAAGATGAAAAACTTGGTCTGAGGAGTGAATGCTAAGGTAGCATACTTTGCTTGTCGTAAATGTGCATGTGACTAATTTGTCTGGGCGAAAAGAGATTCAGTATGTCATCACCAAACTTCTCAGTTTTTGCGCCCCTGGTTGGAACAGTTAACAGTGATACAAGTTCCCCCCACTTTACAGAACATAGAGGATTGTTTAGAGTTGTAGCTGGAGTCTGTTGTTTTTACTGTTGTTGTTTTAGTAGGAGCAACTTGAAATATGAAATTGGAAGTCAAATGGTTATCTGTAGTCCTACTTACAGGTGAAGTCATTCAGCTATTCCTCATGTCCCTTCCCCCAAACATGAGAATCTTTTTTTTCTGTTTCATTTGAGAGTAACCGAGTAAAAGGCAAATGGCTCAGTCCAAACCCATCACTACATTTAGAAAAATAGTACTAAGCCCATGGTCTCATGGTCTTGTGACTCATTCAATGGCAGCATCTTTATATACAACTAAATAATTGTTATTGTTTTTAAAACCTTTGAAAAGGCAAATTAACTGAAGATGACACCATGGACATCTGAATCTCCATGACAACCTAGAAGTGTTAGCAATTGAAACAGAAGGAAAGCAATTAATTTGAAGCTCTATTCAGTGTGATTAGTCTCTCAAATGCTTTACTATTGTTCACCTGTGTTCCCTTATTACCCTTATGTGGTAATATTGTAGAATTGTCATTCTTCTCTTTCTACTTTTTGTCATATAGAAGAAATTCAGAAGATTTCTTAGTCCCTTTCCTGAAATCTGGCTAAAATTTTTATCAAGTGTCTCTTCTTTGCTGAGGAATGTTGTGGCTCACATTTGGATCACTCCTTAGTGTTTTTCCCTTTTGTGTCTTAGTGCCATTGTGTCTTCTAAATCAGAGACAGGTCTTTCACTTCTTTTTTTGTGATGGACCCCTTTTGCAATCTGGTAAAGCCTGTGGCCCTCTTCTCATAGTAATGTTTTTTTAATGCACAAAATAGGATGCACATAATTATAAATGAAATAAATTATACTGAAATATAATTATAAAAATAATTTTAAAATAAGTCCACAGGGTTCAGGTTAAGAATCCCTGTTTTAAACCACACTTTTTCTTTCATACGTACAACAGGAATTTTCTTTCCATCATCAAGTTACTGTCCTTTTATCATTTGTGTCTCCCTTTTCCTATATGAACCTGTTCATTGATTCTGTGTCACAAAAAATATACTTCGTGTTTTGAATAAAATAAAAACACACTAGTAAGATGTAATTGTTGATCACTTAAGAAAAGTAAATGAGGAAGAATGAACAAACATTAATCCTTTAAAGGAAGGACTGAAAAATGGTTGAGACTTTATGCATTGAAATTAATTAAGTGTAAATAGTTACTAGACATATTTAGTTGCTTATACTGATGTGTCATGTTTTTAATAATGGATTGTTGATAGTAACTGGGAGAGTTTTGTGAGGCAGTATGACTTTCTATCCTATGCTACTCCAAGGGAGCACATCTCAGGTTCAACAATTTTTCATTCTACTGTAGTATATAGTACCATCTGACAATTAGGGGTCATCAATTTGTTTGGTTCAATCCTGTGACTTTTAACCTTTTGGGGAGTAGGAGGCCAGCGGAAGATACTATAGAAGCAGGTATTATGTTATCCACCTCCTTAGGGCTTGTCAGGCCACCAGCCCAACCTGAGACTAGAGTTTGGGACTCAGGTATTTGCCATATTTGTGTCTTCCATTTCTGGCTACCAAATGGAAGAATCAGGATCATTTCACTTCAGCTGGATCTAGTGTCTCACCAACCTCCAAGTAACCCCTAAAAACTGGTCTTGCTACAGTTGTGAAAAGTTTGAAAAATCCTATAGAACCCAGTAATATATTAGTAGCCATCTTATCAAGATGTAAATAAACAGCACTCCACCTTTCCTCACTAAGACACACTCCAAATCAGTCGACTCAGTCAACTAGCATTTATTAAGCATCTAATATATGCTAGACACTGTGCTAAGAGCTGGGGATATGAAATAAGGCAACAAACAAAGAAAACCCTCGGTTTCTGTTCTCCAAGAGCTCACAGTTTAATGGGGGAAATTGTGTACAATTATGCACAAACAATATATAGACAGGATAAATTGGGAGTAATCTGAAAGGGAGGGCATTAAGATTAAGAAGGATTTAGAGGCAGCTATGTGGCGCAGTGGATAGAGCACCAGCCCTGGAGTCAGGAGGACCTGAGTTCAAATCTGGCTTAAGACACTTACAAGCTGAGTGACCCTGGGGAAGTCACTTAACCCCATTGCCTAGCCCCCCCCCAAAAAAGATTAAGAAGGACTTAATATGATACATAAGCCTCCTAAGTCTATGCAAGGAGCAGGGAGGATTTCTGGACCCTGGAAGGTCTAAAGTGTTAGAAACTTCAAAAACAAGTTCTATGTCATGGGTACTCAGTGACTTTTTGATTAGGTAGTCTTACAATAGGACAACAAGGTCAGACCTTTAAGCAGAAGGTAGTATCTGTCATAGTTGGAGTTGTTCCTATGTGTGTATGTGTATGTGTGTGTGATTGAGTCATAATTGGTAGTTTGCAAAAAATGAGTTGACATAGACTGAAATAAGTTGTGGTTCTGAGTTTGTTAGGCAGAAATAGGGTTAGAGAATTTCAGGGAAGATTTCCTTCCAGAATGAGCATCATTAGGCCTCTTTTGGGGACATTACATATGGAATCTAAGTGAGATTTATTAGCAAAGAGACAAATACACACATATGTGCCAACAAATGTGTTAGATTTCCATGTCCTTAATTTGCTACTAGGAAACTTTTTAGAAGCTTGTATGTGCTAAACAAGGTACCTGTAATTAATAAGCAATCTTTTAGTTGTAGAAGGACAGAAACTAGAGTCAAAACCTCTGGGTTGCATTAAGTAAAATATTTCCTTGATAATAGAAACATTGTGTAATGGTGATTTTATCCTTTACCCCCTTTGACCACACATGGGACTCTATTATTCCCTTTATTTTTCTGTTTGTGAAATTAAATAAAGTGATTTACAATATAACTTCAATCTCAGAATAGATTATCTCCAACACCTACTGGGGATTTTGTTTAATGACTCTTTGCAGACATTAATTAAGTCTCATTTTTTCCCACTGCCTTGTTGGCTGTATTATATTTACTGATCCAGTCTCACCTCCCACTAAAATTACTGTATTTCCGTGAACTGCCTTTTTGCTAGAAGCAGATATATACTTCTTTCACTGGTTGGAATACTGACAGAGATGATGCTAAGATTCTGGAAACCATAGTATAATTAGAAGAAGTAAGAAGAGTTAGAACCAAAGAATTGCAATATAAAGAGGAATATTGCAATAGTGTTCTCTTTTAAGAGAAACCAAAGGAAGAATTCTTCAGACATGATAATAGCTAGCATTTAAATAGAACTTCAAGGTTTGCAAAGTCTTCTACATATGTTATCTCATTTGATCTTCACTACAACCTTAGGAGGTAGGTGTTATTATTAGACCCATTTTACAGATAAAGAAACTAAGACTCACTGAGTTTAAGTGACTTGGCCAGGGTCATTTATGTCATGTCCGAGGTAGGATTTGAATTCAGATCTTCATGATTCCAAGCCCAGCATTCTAAGTATTGTATCACCTAGCTTTAAATACTATTGAGGGATAATACTGTATACAAAGTTTATGGGGCTGGCAACTTTTTATGGAGCCCATTTATGCCACTTAGCTGCCTAGTATGGTAGCTAGAGAGCTGTCCTCAGAGCCAGGAAAACATGATTTGCAGTTCTGCCTCTTACTGATACTGGGTTTGTGTCCCTGGGAAAGTCACTTAACATCTCAGTGTTCTAGACCAGAGGTGTCAAATACACTAGGACCAACCAGAACCAGAATAACATGTAATTGGGAAATACAATAAAACATAGATAATAATACATTTTAAAACTAAGTCAATATGCAGCTTCCAGGGACCTTTATGTATGGATTAGTGCCTTCCCAGCCACTCATCAATCCCCATTTCTCTCTGAATTGGACACCGTAAGTTGCAGAATAGGTACTGATTTACATAGGTAGAGGGAATTTCTTCAACCATAAGTTTTCTATAACTATGGACAAATTGGATCTTCTGTTGATCACAAGTCCTGTCCCCGGGTCGTACTTTTTGCCCCACTCTCCCAAGTTTATATTGAGTTTGGTAGAAATATCTTTCAAGATTAAGTCAATGGATGTGTAACTCACTAGATAAAATGAGACTTGGGGGGAAATTTTATTTTTGAGGTATAGGGTCACCTATTTTAGGACTTTTTAAGTTAGATTTTTCTTAATTTGCTATTTTCTATCACTTGAAAATGAGATGTTCTGGGGCATCGTTAGGTGGCGTAGCGGATAGAGCACCGGCCCTGGAGTCAGGAGGACCTGAGTTCAAATTTGGCCTCAGATACATAACACTCACTAGCTGTGTGACTCTGGGCAAGTCACTTAACCCCAATTGCCTCCAAAAAAAAAGAAAGAAAATTAGATGTTTTGTTGATTTTTTTTAAAGGAAATCAGTAATTTCTTTGAAAATGCCTTAATCTTAATTAAACTCCACTTGCAAAATGCTCCCATGGGATGGGAAAAAACTTTGACTTGGAACACAGTCACCAGCACTTCTCCTGAATATACAGACCCACACATTTCCTGATGCAGCTGGAGGCTGAGAGGTTTAACCTGAGGGAAGTGACAAGTCACCACAAGATTGAGGCAGGAGCCAGAACAGGAGTAGAAAAGAGTGTAGCTATCTAAAACTAGGCTTGAGCTTTGGGGAATGGAATCTTGTCATTTCTGATATCTTGCTTCCTCATCTTCTGACATAGTACTGACTTCCCCACCTGAATTTCTCCTTTCGCAGCCTATTTCCTATGTAGCTCCAAACCTTTGGATGTGGGGCTCTGAAGGGCCCTTTCTACTGACCCAGCCTGGTCTTTTGGTTTGCATTGGCTTCTGATTAAAATGCCATTCCTTTCCCCAGGTGGCTACTACCCATCTGTACTACCTATCCTCGGTCCTGCTGCTAATCTAATCACTGGCAGATGTTGGCCCTGGTATCACTAAGCACATATCCCAATATCTTAGTCCATGGTCATAGATTTAATCTAGGTTATTCAGTAGATAAAGCCCTGGAGCTGGAGACAAGAAAATATGAGTTTGAATCTAGCTTCAGATGCTTCTTAGCAGTGTGACCCTGGGTAATTCACTTAATTTCCATCTGCCTTTGTTTCCTCATTTGTAAAATGGGGATGATGATAGCACCTACCTCCCAGGGTGGTTGCGATGATGAAGTGAAATAATATTTATAAAGTATTTTGCAAACCTTAAAGAAATTTATAAATTCTAGTTATTGTTCTTGTTACTATTATTGTTAATTCTATAGGATGCGAATGATGCCAATTACATTGTTACAGACATAACAATTCATATATATTCATATTGCTGGAGACATGTGCTGGCAAATTCATAAGAATTCGTATTACTGGAGACGTGTGGTGGCAAAAGTAGGAGAAACACCAAACAAATACGATGATGTAATACCAAAGAATTCCGGAATGCAAACAAATGGTCAAGTACATTCAGAGCCTGCTGCTAGGATTTTGAAGGAGAGCCTGCTTATCATTCATGCGAAGATTAGCCCTAATAATTCTATTGGTCCAAGGTTGTGCGTGGTGTGTTGTGTAAATTTTCATTTTCTAAGTTAACCCATTAGAAAATGCAGAGATGCCTGCCTAAGCAATAGCATGGTTCTCCTTCTGGAAAATACCAGTGGCTTCATGTCTAAAGTGCTCAAGGACAACTCCAACTCTGGCGCCCCGGAGAAAATGTTTGTTCTGGCATTTGTGAGTTATGTAATTTCTGGGGGGTGGTAGTGCCCTTTATGATCTTTTTCTCATGTGGATTCCTGTCCCCTCCCCCCCACACACATTGCTCGTTCTACAAGCTGCAGGAAGTGGCTCTATCTTTAGCTCCTGAGTTGACTGTTGTGGATTGCTATGGTTGTGGAGGATATTGTCTTCCATCTAAATATTAAGGATAAGAGAGCTTTAGAGTTAAAAGGTAACTTTTTAAAAATCTAATTTTCTCAGTGATTGTTTGTTGTGAATTTGGCCTTGTTTGTTGCTTCTAAATATGTTGTAATTATTGTGAACTTAAAATAAGGACTTTTTTGAAGACCAACTTTTTTTGGTGAGATAGACAAGAATCTGAATCCTCCAATGTAGGGGGATATATTTGACAGGTAGTTTTTGCACACTCATATGAGTGATGTTTAATCTGCATTTCCTCCCAAGGTTGGTTTTCTTAATAAATTAAAACAAAAATAGAGTCTGGTAATGTATCCAAAATGTAAGTTTTGCTATTCAAGTTATTGCTATCCACAGTTCAACTAGAATTTCACAATGGTACTGTACAGGGTCTTTTTTTTAATTTATACAGTTTAAAAACAGTAACAACAACAAAACTAGAGTCTGGAATGGGGGAATAGGAAAGGTTCCAGTATGGTATAGTGGGAAAAAATACTGGCTCCAGAGGACCTGGGTTCAAAGATGACCTCTGACATTTATGTTTAAAGTTGCTGGTGTGACCTTGGTCATCCTGATTCTCAGTTTCCCCCTCTGTAAAATGAAGGGTTAGAACTAGATGACCTTTGTAGTCCCTTCCAGCTCTGCAACTATGGTTTTTTTAATCTCTCAGCATCAATTCCTAATTTTTTTTTAAAATGGGTATGGATCTGGTGTCCAGTTTGCTCAATTTAAACCCAGCTGCTCAGTATTTATTATAGCCATAGTTCATGAAAGGAAAATATTCTACTTTCCTTTTCTATTATAAAACACTGGACACAATTTTTTTGAAATCTCAAGAAAAAAACTATACTATTAAGCAATTTAAAAAAATATATTCCTAGCTCCATTCTCCACTCTCTGCCCCCCTCTCTTTTTTACCGCTGTCCTTCTAGCTGAGGAATGAATAATTCTCCCAGGAAAGACTGAGATATTATTGCTGATTTTAGAGTTATGAAAGAGTATATTTCTGTCTTCAGAAACATTTTTCTATAGTGACTTCTTTTTCTCAGTTGTTAGATTCAATTGATTACAAGTATAAAATATAGAGTATCACTTACTTTCAATGTATTTGCATCTTCCTTGTTCCTATTTTGAGAAATTGAGGCCAAACTACTTGTAAAGTAGGCTTTATTCAGGATTGAAGAATGCAGGGTTTCTTGGGTTGGTAAATTAATCCAATGATTACATCTTTTAATCCAGATTTAGTCTTTCCTAGTATCAGCTCTGCTATTTGAATGTCAGGAACTGCTGGAAGAAACCTTAAAGCATTATCTAGTCCATTTTACTACCTCTAGGGAAAACTACATTAAACTTATCCAAGGACGATAGCTATTTATCTTCATAAAAACTGCCCTAGAAGGAAACTCTAAAATCATGATATGTTCCAGTATTTCAGACTTCTGATCGGCAGTTCTTTTAAAATGTATAAACCTTTCTTATTGCAATTTCAACCTATTCCCTGTTGTCTTGTAGTCAAAGAATTGATCAAAGACACTCATAAAATATCTCTTCTGTGGCTTGAGGACTATTAAGATCCCCCCGAGTCTTCACTTTTGAGACGAAGTTCATTTTTTCCAAACTTTGTTCTATGATCTTTTATTTGAGCCCTTTAACTATTTTGACAGCCCTCTTATTCCAAAGCTGCATTCCAGTAAAGTATCAACTTATCCTAAATATGTAGGGAGAATTTGATCACAGGTCCTGTGAGCATCCCTAGTGTCAAGTCAAATAGAAACAGGGGTTATGTAACTTTACATAAGGATCCCTGCAAACTGCATACTGACTTAGTTTTAAAGTATAATAGCTTCTATGTTCTATTATATTTTTACTTATTTTATTAAATAATTCCCAATTACATTTTAATTTGTTTCAGGCAGGACTTGGAAATGTTTTAGGTCCCATGCAGCCAGCAGGCTGTGTGTCTGACAGTTCTGATCCAACACAGTTTATAAGTATTGATATCCTGCTTTCTTCTTTTAATTTTAAAATACAAAATTGTGATCACTCCAATTTGGTCTGCTATGACCTACAGCTCTCTTCCTGATTGAAAAAGTCAAAATTACTCTTTATTTTATTGTTCTCCCTTGCCTTTCACTACTAAGTTAATTACTTTGCACTATCCCTATTGACATATCCTTTTCCTCTACAAAGGCATTTCAAATTTCAGTCCAATTCTCTCAAAGTACTCATCACAACCCCCAGTGTTAAATTTGGTATTGTCATCTTTAATGAGTATGCTTTTTTCCCATCCAAGTCTTTAGTGTTTCTAAAGAGCTGTGAGTACTTCCTTCTAGGGACTCAAATCATAGCTCTTCCATACTCAGTGGCTATTTTCTTGAGTGGCTATTATTATACATATACATATATACGTACACATATATATGTAGATAAATACACAGATGTATACATATGTGTATATCACCTGTAACCTTCTGATAGTGAGTCTATTCAAACTTAGCTAGGATGGTCTTCATGTGACAGTTTGTCATGAGGTTTGGTATTCAAAGCCTTTCCATTCTGATAGTCTCACTGGCAAAGTCTTTGAGAACTCAAAAGGACCTCCAAACATTGTATGATAAGGACATTAATAGAACATGTTCAATCTAATAGCATGGGCCACTGGATCTAACCTTGTGGTACTTGTTTTATCATTACTGCATTTGTAGCTGTGGTAAGATGACCTTGGGTAAATCATTTCATTTTTATGGGCTTCAGTTTCCTCATCTATAAAATGAAGGGGTTTGACTCAAGGATGTCTAAGATCCCTTCTAGCTCTAAATTCATGATCCTGTGCTTCATCTGTGCATGGAAATGAAACTAAGGAATAGGTAATATAGAAATCTGGGTACAAATTTAGATATCTGTATTATATCTGTATTAGCTTTGAAAAGTACCTGTTGAGTCTTCATTTCTTTTCAAAGGAATGACTGGATTTTTGTTGGTATCATTAGCCCAATGCCTGGCACATTATTAAGCACACAGGGGCTTAATAAATTTTTATTGACTGATTAGGTGTGACTGTGGAAAATTGTGTCACCATCTATTGTCAGCATTTGTGTCTTCTTAGTACTGTTTTCATTTTCATTTAGGGGGGAAAATTGGCTTTTTTTTTTTTTACTGTTTAGAAGTTTGAGCTAGGGCAGGAGCTCTATCCTTACCTGAACTCTGTCTCTGCCTCATTATTTTCTAGAGGAGAGTTGCAGGTGAAGGTGAAAGTTGCTTAAAGATTATTTTTGTCTGTGCACACATGGGTGGGGTTTTGTGTGTGTACACACAAAGCTTTCTTGTGGCTTGGCTTTTAGACTAGCCAATGTTTTCTTTTTCTCTTTTTAGTTTGCCAACAACAGTCCTGGCATTCCACTGTGTAATCTAATGATTTTTATCACCCATTCTGTAGAGGCCTGAGTAATAGCTGAAACGTGCCTGGCAATCTGTGAAGTGTGCAGTATGTGGAAGGCAATGTGATGATAATGTGGCAATAGAATCATGTCAGACTAGGTCATGTTTATATGCTGGGAAACAAATCCTAGGCAAGGCAGTCTTTGATGTAAAAGAACATGTTCTTCAAGGGGTAGAAATAATCAAAATTATCCATTTGCATTTGTCTCATGATAATATCTATGACATTCTTTTATTCTATAAATGGGATTAACAGATGTTTGACAAATTTCTAGAAGTTTTCCCCTCATGGGGCCTAACTTCAAAGCTACTAAATTTAACTCAATAAATTAAGCTTTAATATATGCAAACCAAAATGTTCGGCCCCACTCAGAGATTAAAAATTGAATCAGTCCCTGTCCTCAAAGAGCTTATAGTCTACTGGAGGTATAGAAATGTTAACAACTAAGTATAATATAGAACAATTTGCCCAGTAACCTGAATCATGGAATAATGTGCTAAGAAGATTAAATGCTACCCCAACCCTCAATTATATCTTGCTACCCTTAGCACAGTAGGCTGTGGGAGACTACCTAGTCCAGGGACGGGGAACCTGTGGCCTTGAGGCCATATGTGACCTTCTAGGTCCTTGGGTGTGGCCATTTGACTGGGTCCAACTTTTACAGAACAAATCCTTTTATTGGCAGGGGATTTGTTCTTTGAAGTTTGGATTCAGTCAAAGGGCTGCACTTGAGGACCTAGAGGACCACATGTGACCTTGAGGCTGCTGGATCCCCACCCCTGATCTAGTCTAAACCCACCACTTCAGGACAGTTTTATAGCTTATGAAATCTCTTAGCTTGTTCTTTGGAATCAGATTTATCCTCGGAGCTGACAAGGGTAAACCTTAGAATAGTCCCCTTAGGACTTGATTCAACTCCCTCAGGATCATAGGATTTTAGAGGGTGAAGCAATATTAGAAATGGTCTAGTCCATGTTCTGTAAAGTTTGATTCAGTCAAAGGGCTGCACTTGAGGGCCACACGTGGCCTTGAGGTCACAGGTTCCCCACCCCTGGTCTAGTCCAACACCTCACTGTACAAATGGAGAAACGTGGGCCCAGGGAAATAGTAACTTACCAATATCACAGAGGTAGGAAGTCAGTCAACAAGTATTTATTAAGAACTTACTATGTCCTAGGCAGTGTGTTTAGTGCTAGGGATATAAAGAAAGGCAAAAGTATGATTCCTTCCTTCAAGGAGCTAACATTCTTCTGGAGGATACGACCTGCAAATATCTATATACAAATCAAATATGGAACGTAATTTCAGAGGGAAGGCAGTGATTGGGGAGGGGATAAAAAGGAGTGATTCAGGCCTCCTTCCGAGGTTGGGATTTGAGCTGATTTTTGAAGGAAGCCAGAGAAGTTAGGAGGCTATGGATCCCGGACCATGACCATGTCCTCCAAATACGGAGGACAGCCAATGCAAATTCACAGTTGAGAGATAGGGCTTCATGTGTGAAGAACATTTAGAAGGCCAGTGTTGCTATATTCCATACAGAAGGAAATCAAGTATAAGAAGCCTGGAAAGGTTAAAAGAAGTCAAGTTTTATTGTTGATTCTTTAAGTAATATAGGGAGCTACTGGAGTTTATTGAGTGTGTGTGTGGGGGGGGGTTGTGTGATGTGGTCAGACCTATATTTTATTTATCTATTTTTTCCAATTTTTTTAAACATCTTAATTCAAAGTTTTGAGTTCCAAATTCTATCTTTCCCTCCCTGCCAGACTTGCACTTTAGGAAATTCACTTTGGCAGCTAAGTGGAGAATGGATTGGAGTGGGGAGACCAATTAACAGGCTATTGTAATAGTCTAGGCAATGAAGCTTGAGTTCAGATTAAAGCATCCTTTTTTCACTTTCTTTATTTTTCTTGCTTTTTCTTGTTATAGTTTTTTGCAACATGACTAATATGGAAATATGTTTTGCATGACTTTACATGTATAATTGATATCATATTGCTTGCTTTCTCAAGGAGTGAGAGAGGGATAAGAGTGACAGAGAATTTGGAACTCAAAAAAAATTTTAATGTTAAAAATAAATAAATAAAAGTAATGAGCATCTGTCATGAGGCTATATGAATGGAGAGCAGAGCATATATAGGAGAGATGTTATGAAGGTAGAAATTACAAAATTTAGCAACAGATTGTATATGTAGTATAAATGTCACTGAGGAGCCAAGGTTCCAAGCCTGGATAGCTGGAAAGATAGTGGTACCTTCAATGATAATAGGAAAGCTGGGAAGAAGGAAGGGCTTGGGGGACATATTGAATTTGAGATACCTACAGGACATTCAATTGGAAGTCCTGTGATTCCAAATCGAGTGCTTTTCTCACAACCCCACTCCTGCCACAGACTTACAGGCAGTCATTCATGTTAATGTCTGATCAGTGTGACTAACTCAACAAAAAGCAAGAAATAAAAATCACTAAGTGCTTACCCAGTGCTCTAATTTGATAGTTTGGTCATAAACAATAGAAGGAAACCACACCCGAAACTTCCTTCAAAGTTCACAATAAAGATGAACTAGGTCTAATGGTCACTCTTGTCACTTCAAAGCAGTGCACAGAAAGAAAGAGCACGTCCAGGGCTGGCTGAAATGGAGAAGTGCAGGTGTTGGGCCAGCGGTACTCGGCATCGGACCTGGGTTTTTGTGTCTATTTTTATCAACCCTTCTTCAAATGTCAGAGAGTTATAGTGCCCAGACGTATGATGAAGGACTGCAAAACCTAAATTCAAGAGTTTTTTTTCCCAGAAGTTAAAAAAGTCCACTAAAAAGAAGGCAATATTCCATGTTTTAGCTTTATAATTTTTATGTTCATCTCCTTTTCCATACTTGTGATGGTTACGTGCACTCATAAAACACTTGGGCTCCCTCTGGTGGTCTCAAAGGCAACTTTACATTTCAAATATCAAAGCTAGGGCTTAACCATTGAAAGCCATCTTTGACCAGTCTTTAGTTACAGAATCTTAGAGTTGGAGGGGGCCTTAGAGACCATCCAGTCTAGCCTCATACCTGGACTGAACTCTCCTCTCCAATATTCCTAATATTCTCAATGATCCAGCTCAGTTTAGACACAGGACCTCACTGCAGCTGTTGAGTACTTTGACCTGGGAGAAGTGTTCCATAGCTGTGAAGGCATCTATAGCCTGATTTGTGGAAGGCCTATCACAAAAGCCAGTTTCATAAGTTCATAGACATGAATACTGAGGCTTATAGGCCAAAATGCAAGCCCTCATCACCTCAAGCCTACAGTCATGCAATAGTGCTGGTGGGTCTCCCTGCTACAGAAGTCTTCTATCCTCCACTCAGTTGCAAAATGATCTTCCTAAAGCACCAGTCTGACACCCCCCTTCCCCCAGTAAACTCCAGTGGCTCTCTGTTGCCTCCAGGATCAAAAATAAAATCTTCTGTTTGGCATTCAAAGCCCTTCATAACCTGCCTCCCTCCACCTTTCCAGTCTTCTTCTTATACATTATGCCACCTTCCCTCTACCTCCCCTCCTCCTCAGGTAACTCTGTGATCCAGTGACACTGGCCTCCTTGCTATTCATCAAACAAGACACTCCATCTCCTCATTGCATTTTTACTGGCTGTCCCCTGTGGCTGGAATGTTCTCCATTTTCATATCTGCATCCCGGCTTCTTTCATGTCCCAGTTAAAACCACCCCCTTCTATAGGGAGCCTTTCCCTACCACTTTAATTCTGTTACTTTCCTTCTGTTGATTATCTTCAATTTATCTTGTACATAGTTGTTTATGTATTGTCTTCCCCATGAAATCACAAGCTCCTTGAGGGCAGGGACTGCCATATAGTCCTTGTACTCCCAGCCCTTAGCACAGTACCTGGCACAGACTAGGCACTTTATAAATATTTATTGACTAGCTGAGTGAATAGTCAATTTAGTTAGTGGCTGAAATGGCCCTAAAGCCCAGATCTCTTGACTGTGAATCCAAGTTCAAGGACACGTTGAGGAAAGTCTAGGAATGGTGCTACTGGTCATTATACCAACATGACATACTGGCCAGTATGATTGGAACAAGTGACAGGTATAGACAGTTGGGACAGTACATGAATCTGGTCTTCAGAAGTAGAGGTAAATAAATGGCAGGACAGATAGTCATTGAGGCAGGAAGCCAACTTAGAAATTAGTGGAAGGAAAGGGAGAGAAAGCTATCCCTGATTACATCTTAAGAAAAAAGTGCTGGGAAATTTTGAAATCACTGAAATCAGCCCCAATGGGCTTTCTTATTATGACTTAGATCTCAGCTTGGATTGCTCTCTTTACCTCATTTATTCCCTCCAGACTTGTTCTGCTAATTACCTGACAAACCTCTGAGCCTCAGTTTTCCCATGGGAAAATTGTAAAATGAGAATGTTAATAACATTTATGGTACCTTTCTCAGAGGTTTGCTTTGAGGATCAAAAATGACAGACTGTAAAGTGTTTTGCAAGTCATAAAGTACTATCATCAATGTCAGATATCATTATTGTTGTTATTAGTTTTCATATAATCATTACTACTACCACACAGCTTGTATTATTACTGATATTTACTAATACTGCTACTACTAGATGACTATGACTATTGACTATATGACTACTATGACTGCTACTGCTGCCACTACTACTAGGTAGCTAGGTAGTATAATGTAGATGTAATGGATAAAGTGTAGGTATAACAATGGATAGGGTAAGTATAATGGATAAAATTCTGACTTGGATTCAGGAAGATCTGAGATCAAATCCTGCCTTAGACACTTCCAAGTTGTATGACCCAGAGTAAATAACTTAACTTCTCAGCCTCAGTTTCCTTATCTGTGAAATGGAGATAATAACGTTACAAGGTTGTTGTGAGGACTTAGTGGGATAACATATATAAAGAGCTTTGAAAATCTGAAAAGTGCTATGATTATCAGCTATTACTGCTTCTACTACTTAGGGTTGTGAAATATTTATTCCCCATTGAGTTCTATTTGTCTCTTTCCTTTTACTGCTCAACTCATCTCTGCCTGCTGTCTTTATTTCTTCTTCCCTTGTTTTCTTCTTGAACCTTTGAACCCTTCAGGCTTTCAGTCTGAATGGAAAAAAAAAACCCTTTCTTTAACATTACTAGTGTCATTTTTGCTGGCAAGTTGAGCGGCCTATTCTTTATCCTCAATTTCCTTTCACGTCTTAGAGTCTACATATTCTTATAGTGACAGTTATTAACACCCACCCTTCTTTCATATTTTTTTCTCCCAAATCCAGGTTTCCATAGCTGACTTCTCATATGAGCTCTAGTCTTATATCTCTAGTCACCTATTGAACATCTATTTGCCATCACCTGAAATTCAATATGTTTAAAACTGAACTCTTCTAAAAGAGCTGCCTCTCCCAACTTCTCCATGTTGGCCAGCAGCACTGCCATTATTTTGTGCATTCTGGGGACATGAGACACATACATATGAAAAGAAGATATGAAAATGGAGAACATCCCAATAACAGGTGGTAAATTCTTAAATGCCAATGAAGAGTCCCTGAAAAGAAATATTGTAGGAATTCAGATGAGGAGAAGATTATATAAGTGAAATGAGGGGATTGAATTAGATGACCTTGGAGGTCTCTCTGATCTCTAAATCTGTGATTCTATGATTCTGTAATTTCCATTTCAAGAAGTCAGGGAGGGTTTCATGGAATAATAGAGATGTGACTTGGGCCTAAAAGATGACTCAGATGTCAAAAGGCAGGGAGGAAATAGGAGGGCAGCTCAAGTTAGGGGGATGACAAGAGTGGAAGTGGGAAATTACAAATTGTTTTTCAGGAATAGTGAGAAGACTGATTTGATTAGAAGAGAACAATAGAGATAAGACCAGAAAACTATGTTGGAGTCAGATTATGATAAGTCATGAATGTTGTACTAAGCTGAGTTTGGACTTTATCTTGTATAAAATAGGGAGCCATTGAAGGTCTAATAGGTTCATTATTAAATGAACTTATATTACTAAATATACAGAAGGGATAAATTCATTATCCCTTTCTTTGGTACTGGCAAATTTCTTTGGTTGTAATGTTGAGTCAGAACTAGTATATTCATATCATGTCTAGTCAGTGACCTTGGATAATTTGAAATTCAGTTCTGACTTATTGTCTGTAGATTTGAAGTTTATCTCTGTCTAATATAATAGACCTCTATACCAGGATAGGTTTGAGGGTAAAAGATTGAAAATAGCAAAATAGAGCTGTTAGATGTCTTTTGGAGTATTACAAGCATGAGCTGATAGAATCCTGAACTATTGTGGCAGATATAGGAAATGAAGAAGGAATAGGTAGGAGAGCTACTTTGAATGGAGAAATAGGCAGGATGGGTGACTGACTAGAGTAAGGGAAATAGAAGACTCCAAAGTGACTAAAATGCCCAGCCCTGAGAGAATGTCTGTGAAAATGAAAAACAGGATGTGGAGCTAGATTGGGGAGGGAAAGACTGGTCAATTTTAAACATCTTGAGTTTGAAGTGATGACAGGATATCCAAATGGAAATTTTCATCATACAGCTGGAAATGTGGAACTGGAGCTTGAGGAAGAGGAGTAGGCTAGCCATTGATTTGGAAATCATCTGACTAAAAATGATAGTTGAAGCTGAGGGAATAAATTAATTTATCTAAGGGGAGACAATGTTGAGAGAGAAGCGTAGAAGGCCAAGCACAGAACCTGGATCATACAGATGTTATAAAATACATGTTTAAAATATATCTATGTGAACCCTTAACTTTCTAACATTACCTTTCTGTCTTTTTATCTTTACTCCAAATCGAAAAGACTCCAAAATAGGTTTTATGTCCTAGAAAGCTATTGCTTGTTGCTCCCTTATATCCATATTTTCTTAGTCTTTGCAATTCTTTTCTCTCATGGTTCCTTTCCACCATCTTCCATGTTTACAATACCTCTTCTACAGCTTAAAGTCTTAAAGAGTTGCCAGAAGAAGTGAGAGACTGAATGATTTGACCAGTGTAGACCCAGGTCTTCCTAAATTCAAGGCCAGTTCTCTGTCACCTATCCCACACTACCTCTCTACAAAGACAGATTTACTTCAGATTTCTTGTTTCATACTGAACTCAAACAAAATCTACTTCCTGAAACAACTTGCAGCTCAAGAAAGAATGGAAAAGTCTATTTTCCACTATAAAACAAAGCTAGAAAAAAACTGCACTCATATTATGATCCTCAAAGTCTTTTCCTGCTTGTTTACATCAGTTGAGAGAGAATTTTTTGTCAATTCAGTACAATGGCGTTGAGAGGCAGCATTGGTATAATGGAGAGGCATAATGTGTGACCATAGATAAGTCACTGAACTTGTCAGTGTCTCAGAAAACTAAAACATACAGATCACAGGGGAAAGGCCCTTTGATATTAGTGGAAGGAGGAAGGGAAGAAAACACACATATATCAACTACTACGTGCCAGGTACTAAGTCCTTTAAAAATATTATCTCATTTACTGAAAGGAATTATAGATGAAATTTCAGATCTAGATCAGAATGGGGTTGGTGTTTTTCTGTCATCTCTATCTTTAAAATGAACACTCATTTCTTCACAGCTCCCATGTTATTTCCTCAAAGACTCATGTGCAAAGGAAGAAGAGTATGGTTTGAATTAATGATGGCAAGAAATAGGAAATATTCTTCTAAATGGCTATACAAATTTAGGAACAGGGCTGGCTAAAATGCTTGCAAATTATTTTTAGCATGCCAATTATCTATGATATTTTTAGACATAGCAGGCTTTTGGGGGGGGGCATTTTACATATGGAGTCATGAACCTGGAAAGTTAAATCATATAGAGATTAATTTCTCTCATTTATACCAAAGACCTTTTTAATATTTGAGATTCTGCCATCTTCCCCTTCTCTTCTTCAATTTTTTTTTTTTAGGCAATTGGGGTTAAGTGACTTGCCCAGGGTCACACAGTTCTTCTTCAATTCTTATGTAGTATATATTGCCTTATAATTTGTAGCCATTCATTCTGTCATGCCTCCTAAAGATGAGTGAAACATATTCATTTTTCTTTGATCCTTTTGGATTTTATTAACATGGTAAATATTTAAAATGCTATCCATATTTGGCATCCAATCTAGAAAAACCTCCAGGCTGCACTCTTGACTTTCTCTATAATACCACAGAAACCTTTTAATACTAAACACTCACTTCACCCCTGGACATTTTGCACTGGAAATGCCCTCTACCCCTGCAACCCTCTCCCTCTGATTGGCTGGTTCCTCCTAGAACCTCCATTTTTAGACAGATGCCCAGACTAGCCATGTCTTCATTCCCTCCAGGCTACACTCCTGGTTCTCTAACCTTTTATTCTTTCCTCCTTTCTTCTTCCACTTTTCAGCTTTTTAAAAAAATGCATTAAAAAATTCTATACTCAGTAGAGTGCTCTTTGAGAGCAGGGACTATCTTTCTTTCTGCTTATATTTATGTCCACAATGCTTAGTACAATGCCTGGCACATAGTAAATACTTAATAAATGCTTGTTCACTTGACTTGAAGGAACAGTCTAGTTTAGTTTCATCATCTATGTCTATTGCACCATAGTAAGAATGCCATAGGTCATCACTTACAGCCAGCCCTGAACTTCTTTAGGCAATATGCTAATTCTAACTAATTGCTAACACACACACACACACTCTTCCAGTGTACAACTTTTTACAAAAGTCAAGGAGATAGAATTGAGACATTTAGTACTTCTTGAAAAAAGCAAAGCTAGCAACTTAAACCATGTAATGATTCACACCAATCTGTCTGAAAATTTGAATAAAGGAGCTATCAAAACTGTAGACAGAAATAGTTGCCTCTTTCTTCAACAGACATTATGATAGTTTGTCCCTAAAGGCTAACACTTAACTCCTGTCTTTCTTCCAAAATAGAAATGTTCCACAAATTCTAGTGTAGTCTCTGGTCAAAGATATATTCAAAAAGAGACATCATAACCTTTAAATTCTTTCCCTGCACAGTACTAGCAAATATTTAAGGCATTCCTAATCATTTTAAATGATTCATAATAAGCTGAAAACACTAAGATAGAAGTGTCAGATTTCTCAAGTATGCTTGAAATGCCTCCTACTCAAGTTTTAAGGGTTTATGACTTTTTAATTATTTATTCATTTTAAACAGTTTCTTTGAGCAGGAAATCTGCCACCATCAATCAGTGCAGACCTGTGGTTAAAAAAAAAGTAGAGCCAGAGAAAAAGTCAGTGGTGCATAATTTTAAAGCTAAAAATTAGGAAACTGATTTTTTTTGTATTCTATATTATACTTAACTAGGAGTGACTTGCTTAGAGTATTTCTTAAAATATATACTAAAGTGGTAGGTAAAAACATTCATATTTTACTGCAGGACTGTTAATTTTTGAATTTGTATGATCACTTACATTGATATTGTCATTTCTTTGCTTCAAACCCTCTCAGATACACGCTGGAGGCCAGAGATAGAATGCTTGCTCTTCAGGTCATTCAAAAGGCTATTTAAATTCAAAAGAATTTTATTCCTGATAATCTGGCTTTTACTTTCTGTTCTTTATAATGCCCAGATCTTGTTATATCTGCTGTTCCAGAAAACCTTCTCTCTCACTGCTCCCAAGCTGAACCCTCCATTGCAACAAGGCAAGTCTAGTCACTGGTTCTCTCTGTGTGGCTTGACTCATGCTATGTCCCCTACCAGGAATACCTTGTTCCTTCTTCTCTACCAATCCAAGTCTTGCCCATCTTCCCAGGTCCAAGTCAAATTCTAACCCATTCATTCAATAAATATTCATTAAGACCCTCTTGGCTATGTGAAAGTCAGCATGGCATAATAGAAAAACAACTTCAGAACTGGGACAGCCTGGGTTCAAGTCCTACCCTTAACATTCACAGTACATGGCACATAATTAAGCATTCATAAGTCTTTTGACCTCTCAGTACTCCAGACAGCTCTATAAGACTATAAATTGAAAAACATTTGCTCATCTACATTGGATGAGGAATTTCCTGATAAATCAAATGTCCAGGAAAAGAAAAAATGTGCTAAAAGCATTGTGCCAGACAATGAAGGAGTTTTAAAGATAAGGGGAAAAAATCCATCTCAAAGACTCCACAATCTAGTAAAGAAGACAGGACATATGTGCAAATAATAATACAAAGACAATGCATGACAATAGCTCACATGTATATGATTCTCAAAAGATTATACACTTTACATGTACGATATCGTTTATTGCTCATAATGACCCTGCAAAATAGGTGGTATTATATTTCAGTTGGAGAATCAGATAGAAGCCCCAAGAGGATACCCAGAGTCACATAGCTAGCAAGTGTCTGAGGTAGGATTCAAGCCCAAGATCATGTGATTCCAAGTCCAGGACTCTATCCATGTTAAGTGCATAACAGGGGTACAGCTACAGTGCTGGGAGGGAGTATCACCTCCCCTTGAAAACCTTCCTTGACTGTTCCGGGCAGCCGCAGCATCTTTCTCTTCTGAAATCATATAGCATTGTATGGTGTTAGAAAGCTAGACCTGGAGCCATGCTGCCCGGGGTTTGAATCCTACCTGTGTCGCCTACTAACTGTGTGGCCATGGTTGAGTCATGCTTAGTCATTCCTCATCTGTAAAATGGGATAATAATTACACCAATCTCATGGGTTGTCATAGAGCTCAAATGCCATCTTTGTAAAACACTTTATAAAGGTCAACTATTATTATTTGGCACCATTAATCATATACTGCTTTGCTTTGTTTTATTGTTTAATTTTTCAGCATGTAGAGTAGGATGAAGAGCCCTAGATTTGGACACCACAGATCTGAGTTTGATCTTGCCTCAAGTACTCACTGGCTGTGAATAAGTCACTTAACCTCTCAGCCTCAGTTTGTTCATCTATAGAATAGGAATACTAATATTTGCACTACAGGGTTGTAAGCAAAGTGCTTTTGTAAATCATAAAGTGCTATAAAAGTTATTACTATCATACTATTTTGTATCATATATCATCAATTTCCAGTGAGATTGTACATTCTTCAAAGGTAGAAACTTTTTATTTTTTTTGCTTTTTGCCATCTCCCAGTGTACCTAGTAGAGTTCTTTATACATAGTAGGTTGTAAGTAAATTTTTTTGTTGACTTGCGGTCAAAAAACTGAAATCTAATTTGATTTAAC
This sequence comes from Vombatus ursinus, assembly GCF_900497805.2. Classification (NCBI taxonomy): domain Eukaryota; kingdom Metazoa; phylum Chordata; class Mammalia; order Diprotodontia; family Vombatidae; genus Vombatus; species Vombatus ursinus. The sequence goes on along the minus strand of NW_020954557.1, from coordinate 43,749,948 downwards.
AAAAAAAATTAAAGCAAAACTAATGGTCAACTTTGATGTAGGCATTCCTTACAATAACATTCTAGGCTGATGCATTGTCTATTACACTCTAGCAATAATTCAAGAGTATATATGATTTAAAGTCCTTATATATCATCTAAATCTTTTGTGTTGCAATTTGAACTCAATCTTTCATGTTCCATAATGTAGTCAAATTTAACTCACTTCCCATCTTTCTTATAATATCAATGACAGGTAACATTTATGCAGGACTTTAAGGTTTGCAAAAGGCTTTATACGTATCATCTCATTTGATATTTTCTCTGACCCATTTCAACATCAGTTGAAAAAAATAAATATTTTTTATTAAATGAAAGATTCATTACTAAACCAAAAATTACCCCCCAACCCTTGTTAAACTTAAAGCATAATGTTCGTCATGTCCCCTACTTAATCTACACAGGCTCCTTGTTTTTGTCCAGATCCCTCAATGTATCCTCCACAATTTTCAATGATCATCTACTTTTTCAGTCTGTCTTTCCCACCATGCCCTAATTTAATGCTCTACCCCATTCAGATGATCTTTTCTAGAAACTTAATCAAGCTGCTTTCCTGTCTGGAATGCCCTCTGCCTAGCCCAATCTAATCCATCCTTCAAGGTCCAACTCAAGTTTCATTTCTTCATAAAGTCATCCTTCACTCTTCCAGCCCCACTAATACCCCTCTCTTCTGAAGATAGTTTGCACCACATAATTGTTTAACTACATACAATCTCCTGGTCATATGTATAACTTTTTGTCTCCAACCCATTGTAAACTTAGTAAGGGTAGACACTGACCATAAAACTTTATTTTAAACTTCTGTTTTCCCTATTGTATCTTACACGATGTTGAATATAGAAGCAGAATAAGTACATAGTAAGAGTTTATATGAAGTTTGACTCTCTCAGTCTCTTCCCAGCTCAAAACATTATCTAATTCAAAGTAACAATAAGAGTTCCCATGTATATATTACTTTAAGACTTTAAGTGCTTTATATGTATTATTTCACTGGATCCTCACAACAACAACCTCTGAGGTAAATCCTATTATTATTCCCTTGTTTAAAGGGTAAGTCATTTGCCCAGGGTCACACAGCTAGTAATTATCGAAGGGACATTTGAAGACAGTTTTTTTTTTTCTGATTCCGAATCCAGCATTCTGTTCACTACATTATGTTGCCTCTGGTACTTATACTAATTCTGCTTTTTTTTTTTTCTTTTTTTACAGTATCTCCATGATACCAATAGGTTTGGTGTCTGGGAAACATTTTAGTCATTCAGGCTATTCAATGTATTTCTAGAAGATGTTACATGGTAGCTGAGAAATAGAAAAATGACAGGAAAATAAGGCATCATTAGTTATGTTCTAGGCTTTTGTACCCTGGTGCCCTGCCTCAATGTTCTTTTTCCTTTTGACAGTTGTAGTGAAGTATCATTTTTGGTAACTGTTGACTCATTTTGTGCTAAAAGTGAAGACATTTATGGGTTGTTGTTGTTGTTTCTTAAGGATACATGGTATGCATTACAAAACACTTGCTTGGCTATGTTAAGATTATTCACATTCATATCCAGATCTGTCACTGCTCAACTTAGTGAGAGTGGAAATCCACCATATATCAGAACTATCTTGCACTTGACATTTCTATTCTACCCAAACTACTGGACTGTTGGCTTATCCCACCCAATTTTTTTTACTACCTGGTTGGTCATTTCCGATCCCTTTGGATCTAGTTTTTAAGTCAGGTGGTTCATCGATTGTCCGCCATTGTTTTGTGGGATCTGTCCAACGTTTCTTCATTTAATAAGCTGCCCTTCATATTCTGTTACTCCTGACCTGTGTGACTCTTAATTTGTCACACAGTTCTGCTGCAACTATTCACAATACTGTGCAACATTCTTTCCATTGCATGCTAGGTAAACAGAGGCTTCTACTTTTTGCTCTTCATTATAAATAAGCATCCTGATATGTTGAATATCTCTGACCTAATCTGTGGACATCTCATTGTCCAGCAACTTTTCACAACATAGACTCTTTTGTGATTATTGTTTTCTGGTCTGTTTCTCATCTAAGCTGCCATCTTGCTAAAGTTGGTAACCAAAATAAAGATATTCAAATACCTCATGCACTTCCAAACTTTTTATGAATTGTGCCTTGTGAGCATTGTCTGTTATGAATTTGTCTCTTTCAAGTGAGTTTCAAATTAAGCATCCTGGCTTTTCTTTGTTGGTCTTTTTTCAAAAAGTTAAACAAATGATAAATAGAAATTCATATATTGCTTTTACCCGCCCCCATCTTCTACCATCCCCAAGAGATTTGTATTTGAGATTACTCTTTACCTAGGCAAATATAGCAACCAATATCATTTAGAAAGGCAACTCTTCCAGATCTCTATTTCAGTGCCATAGCTACTGTGTGTATTTGTGTGTGTGTGTGTGTGTGTGTGTGTGTGTGTGTGTGTGTATTGAGGGGGGCAGGTAGAATGATTGGGGATGGCAGTGGGAGTTATGATGCTTCCATGAATTATGTTTGTAATGGGCCCTTCATTGATCTTCTAACTGTATAGCTATACATTTTGAATACATAGTTATTTCTGGAATATGATTTGTTTGTATAAAACCACAGGTGTGAGAGTATAATTCTGTGCCCAATTAGGCACCTGTATTTATGGAATAGCATGGGTAACTTGCTCAGATGCTTTCTCTGAAACCTTATAACTTAAATGCAACTTTAATGTTGTGTTTTGGCACGTTAGCCCATTGTATGAAAACATGGGTTGAAACAGGTAGGAATTAATGAGCTCCTGAGCAAAAGCATTAACTCCTTTGAGATACTAGGTTAATACATAACATGGTGGGAAAGATCATTGGCTTAATGTATCATACTAACTAGAGAAAGTTGATATTTCTCTAGAAAGTGAACCATGCCTCATTGGTTGAACAATTATAGTATGGTAGGTGGTGGAAAGCTCTCCTAGCCTGTAGACAATCAAAAACAAAAGGTTAGAATTGAGATTAGGGCCTACTAGAGGTATTTTCCCTCAGGTAATCATGGACAGACAATCTTTTGAAAGAAGGTTGTATAATGCATGATATTTTATAGAACATATTATTCTTGATATAATCAGAAGAACTCAAACAGCAAATTCAAATTCTGAAAAAGTAGGGGTTAGAGAAGAAAATTATGGCATTGTTGATTCTCTGAGGAACATTGTGTCCAGACTGAAAATCCTGCTTGGGCAAGGATTACTCTGGTAACTTCCTCCATAGGTCTGATTCATGGATTCTAAGCAGTTTTTAGATCTGTGGATTTAATCAGACTAAGTTCTGGAATGTAGAGAGATTCCTAGAATATCAGCCCACCTTTTTCTAGTAAAAAGTTTTCTTTTATGAAGGAACATAGGTGAATGAAAGCAAAGTTACAAGGTGAGGTTTTTGCCAATATCTGGAGCTGGAGTGGGAAATCTGAAAACCCTCAGCTTAATTTCATATGATCCAGTAGGACAGGTAACAAGAGATTGTCCCATTGATGCCTGTCATTGCAAAAATGCAGCATATATATTTAATGCTTTTGAGGTGATACTGTGAAAAACTAAGGAGGCCATTTTTCCCCTGTAAAACAAAATATTAAATTCCTCTGTTGAAATTTTTTTTAAATTCAAAAATGAATTATTTCAAATATTTAGGCAGAAATTTCAAATATTTACCACAATAAATTTTTATTATGGAAAACTTTTTAAAATCCACAGGACATCCAAAAAGAGCAGTATTACTAAGTAAGCTAGATTTTTGCCTTGAAGAACTGATGAATAATGAGATTACTTTTATATCTCCCTATTCTCAACCTTCCTGTCTTGCCAGAATATAAAATTTTAAGTATATTTTTATTATCTATAATATCCATCAGATAATTTTACTTTTTATTATCTTAATATTTGTTTATAGCTTTTTATTGATGTCTTTTGTTTTAACACCACATTTATTTCTGAATATATACTTTGCTTCCCAAGGCAGCTAGTTCTCTCATAAGAAAGATCATAATTTTTTTAACAATTTAGAAAAATCATCTAGCTCATCTTTTACATCTGACAATACTGTATATATGATTTTCTACCCCTAAAGCTCCCCACCTCTACAATGAAGAAAGGAGGACACCATTTTCTTAATTCTTCTATGGGGCCAAGCTTGGTTGTTGAAATAGCATTCCATTTTATTTTATTTTTCTTTCTGCTTACACTGTTTTAGACATTGTGTGTATTTTGTGTGTGTGTGTGTGTGTGTGTGTGTGTGTGTGTGTGTATTTTCTGGTTCTGCTGATAACACTCTGTATTAGTTCCTATAAGCCTTCCCATTTTTGTTGGTCCTTATGACACAATAGCATTACATTGCATTCATGTGCCACAATTTACTAAGCCATTCCTCAATTGAGGGACATCTACAATGTGTCTTGTTCTTTGCTACTACAAAAAAAAAAAGCAGTATTACTGCTCCAAATATTTATTCTAGATGGGACCCTTCCTTCTGTCTTTGATGTCTTTGAAATGTATGTTTAGCAATAGTATCTCTGGATCAAAGGGTATGGACATTTCAGTCAAATTTTTTTTAGCATAATTCCAAATTATTTTCCATAATAAAACAATTTTGATCCCCACTAACAGTACATCAGTATTCCTGTCTCTACATATGCCCTCTAGCATTGACTAGTTCCATCTTTAGTAATCTTTATCAATGTTCTAGATGTGAGGTAAAACCTCAGAGTTGTTTTATTTTCATTTCTTTTATTATTAATAATTTGGAGCAATGTTTTATAAGGCTGTTAATAGTTTGCAGTGTTTCTTTTGAGAATTGTTTATTTATACCCTTTGACCATGTATACGGTACCAGTGGTATGCTGGGAAATGTTTAACAACTGGTTGTACAAAAATCATATGCATAACACATTTTAAAGCTTAATCTGTATTATTAACATTTCTTCCTTTACTTTATTCAGTCTAGACAATCACTAAAACAATAAAAATCAAGTCCTGGGGCAGCTAGGTGATGCAGTGGATAGAGCACCGGCCCTGAAGTCAGGAGGACCTGAGTTCAAATCCGGCCTCAAAGCAAACACTTGACAAGTACTAGCTGTGTGACCTTGGGCAAGTCACTTAACCCCGATTGCCTTACTTAAAAAAAAAATCAAGTCCTGCATTGTTATTCAGTAGTGTCTGACTCTTCTTAACCCTACGGACCATAGGATGCCGATACTGTCCAATAGAGTTTTCTTGGCAAAGATATTGGAGTGGTTTGCAATTTCCTTCTCTAGTGGATTAAGGCAAACATAGTTAAGTGACTTGCCCAGGGTCACACAGCTCATAAGAGTTTGAGGCCATATTTGAACTCAAGTCTTCCTGACTCCAGGCCCAGCACTCTACCCACTGAGTCACTTAGCTGCCTCATGAATTACAGTGTTTGCCAATTTCTGAGGTGTAAATGTTAACAATGAAAATTTAGCAATTGACTCTGGAGAGGCAGCATGAGCCAGCTTGTGCTTGTTCACCAAGGAGTGGTCCTATATATTTGTATTAATTCCTAATATATCTTGGATATTGTGCATATGTGTGAGGCAGTGTAGTGCAGTTAGAGTGCTGGATTTGGACCTAGATAGCTTGGATTCAAATACTGCCTGTATCACTTACTACCTTGGTGACCTTGGGCAAGTCATTTAACTTCTATGGACCTCAGTTTCTTCAAGTGTAAAATGAGGGGGTTGGACTAAATGATCTTTATTGTTTCTTCCTGCTCAAAAATCTATAATCTTATGATATCATGATGGCACCTTTATTTAAATCTGATTCAAAGATTTTTTTCCCATCAGCTTTCCTTCCCTAGTTGCGTTGCTTTTGCTTATATGAAAGTTTTTCAATTTCATATAATCAAAATGATGTGTATTCTCTTCTGTGATCTCTTCTATCCCTTGTTTGGTTAAGAATTCTCCCCTTTAACTATAGATATGAAAGCTACCACCATCTATTTTGTCCAGTTTTTTCTTTATCTCCTTAAAGGCAGATAAATAAAATGTCTCACACTTCTCTCTTAAATTAAGTTGACTTTTACTTAATGTAGCCATTGGTTGATTTTTTTCCATTCTATAGGACAGTGGTCCTCTATACAAAAAAGTCTCATCCTCTATGCATTCAAAACATTCCTAATCTGTCCTCAAGTTACCATCAGATCTTATCTCACTACTCTTCAATATGAAACCTCTATTCCTATAATGGAATTTTTTCATTCCTCTTTTTCCTTAATCTGGCAAATACACACTATACCCGTTACCATTCCTGTTCTCTTATTCATGCTGCCCCTCCCTTGCACCACTCACTTGCCCTGCCAAATAATCTTAATTCATCTTAGTGCCTATGGGAACCTTCTCAACCTTAAAGATCATAGGATCATAGCTTGAGAGTAGGGAGACACCATCAAAGGCCACATAATTTAAATCTCTTTTCCTCTAAGAAGCCCTCCTCAACTGTGCTGCTGAACAAAGATTTCTCCCTTTTTTGGTCTCTTAACACATTTTGATCCTAGATTATTTGTTTTGTATATCTCTTTCCAATTGTGTTATGTTTGACACAACACATAACATGTGCACACATTATTGTTAAGTGTTTTCAAGCCATGGATTGAAGCATATACTTTTATATCCCCTATAGCATCTAGTGCCATGTTGGGCTTTCATTCATTCATTCATTCAATAAGCTTTTATTAGACAATTAGTGTGTGCCTGGCACTATATTCGATACCAGAGACACAAAGACAAAAACAAAAACAGCACATGGTAAGTACTTAATAAATAGTAAATGACTTGAGCTTGTTTGTGAATTTTTATGCTTAATTGCCATTTTATGTCATAAATTGAGTGTCCCCATCTAGTTTATGCTCATGCTTCTAGGAGTAAAATGTTACTCTTTGTAGAGGGTATTTGTGTACATTTTCCTGTATGAAAAGAATTACCTCTTCAAAAAGTCTTAAATATGAGTTTGTTAAAGTTCCTCAGACCTCATTATTAATTAACTTGAAGAGTTACTTTGCATCTTACAGTATATCTAAATTCTTACTTTGCATTACAAGTATTTTTAAGCAATAGAAATGGCAAAAAAGGAATCTTTTTCTTTTATTATTTTTTCATTTCAGTGATAAAAAAAATCATAACGGAAATGTAGAACTCATCCTCTCTCCAAAAATAAGTGAACAAAAAACCAATTATAGGTGATCCTAAGAGAAGTTTTATTTGAGAAAGCCAAGAAAACCAAAGAGAAAACTCAATACCCTTGACTTTATTTGTCCTTCTTGACTGCCTTCAGGATCATAGTTTCATAACATAAATTTTTTGGTTCCTTTCATGCACAGGTAGGGAGGGAAGTCACATTTTTGTCCTTAGTGTGTTATGGGACATAGTCACTTTATTTAGGAAGGGATCAGTTCACTTGTAGGCTATGATACACTAGTAGAAAATAGAACCAGATAGAGAGATGCCCCCAGCACCACCCTATCTACCAACCATGCACACACAGTTTGAACTCCCATTTTCTTGCCCGATCTTCATCTCTGTTTTACTTTTTTTATCCATTTGATTCTCAAGTGAATTGCTGACTTGAACAACTTCTGAACATTTTCTGCCCCTGGCCCATATCTACTTCTTATTTGTTAGTATTTTGGAAGGAACATGAACTATTAAATTCATTGACCTAGAGAACTTGTAGACAGGTAGGTGGTACAGTGGATAGAGCCCTGGGTGTGGAGTCAGGAAGACTAGTCTTCCTGAGCTCAAATCTGGCCTCAGATACTTACTAGCTGTGTAATACTGGGCAAGTCACTTAACTCTGTTTGCCTCAGTTTCCTGACCTGTAAAATGAGCTGAAGAAGGAAATGGCAAACTACTCCAGAATCTTTGCCAAGAAAACCCCAAATGAATCATGAAAAACTTGGACATGACTGAAAATGACTAATGACAACAATAAAAAGGAACTCCTGGTGAGAAAACCCCTTTTCTGCAACTTACAATCTTAAAAAGTTGCTTGAGACAATGTATGATTAAGTTACTTTCCAGGGTCCAAGAATGTGTTTGAGACTAGATTAAAACTCAGGTCTCATTTTTTCCAAGACTAGCTAATCAATCAATAAGCATTTGTTATGCACTTATTGTGTGCAAGGCACTGTGCTAAGTTCTAGAGAAAGAAAAGAAGGGCAAAAATATAATCCTTGCCCTTGAGGAGCTCACATTCTGTTGGGGAAGACAACATACTAATAATTATGTATAGAAAATATCTTGTGGCAGCTAGGTGGCACAGTGGATAGAGCACTGGCCCTGGATTCAGGAGGACCTGAGTTCAAATCTGGCCTCAGACACAACACTTACTAGCTGTGTGACCCTGGGCAAGTCACTTGACCCCATTACCTAGCCAAAAAAAAAAAAAAAAGAAAGAAAGAAAAGAAAAGAAAAGAAAAAGAAAATATCTTTACTGTGTAAATGGAAGCTAATCTCAGAGGGAAGGCACTAGGGGGTGGGGAACAACATGAAAGGCCTCCTGTAGAAGATGGGATTTGATCTAAGTCTTGTAGGAAGACGGGGAATCTGGGGTCCAAAATAAAGTGGGAGAATATTTCAGGTATTGGGTACAGCCAGTGCAAAGACCCAGTCAGAAGAAGAAGCATTGTGTGGGAGGGGCAACAAGTGGCCAATGCAGCTGGATTGTTGAGTGTATGGAGGGAAATAAATCATAAGAAGACTGTACATGTCCCAGGTTGGGAAGGCCCTCAGATGTCAGGCAGAAGATTTCATATTTGATTCTGCAGGTAATAAGGAGCCACCAGGGTTTGTTGAGTAGGGTTGGTTGTGAAAGGGTCAGATCTGTGCTTTAGGAAAATCACTTTGATGGCTGAATGTGGGATGGACTGGAATGGAGAAAGACTAGAGGTAGAGTGATCAATTAGAAGGTTATTACAATAGTTTAGTGAAGAGGTGGTGAGGATGATGATAGGATAGTGGCTGAGTGAGTGGAAAGAAGGAAGATTACATGAGATCAGTTTTCAGTTTCCATCCTGCCTCAGATACTTACTAGCTAGGTGACTCTGGGCTTAACCTCTGTTTGCCTCAGTTTCCTCAACTGTAAAATGGAAATAATAGTAACACCTACCTTGTAGTGTTGCTGTGAGGATAAAATGAGATAATATTTGTAAAAAGCACTTGGCATAGTTCCTGTCACATAATAGTTCCCACAGAAATGCTTAGTTCCTTCCCTTCCTCTTCATTCCTATTGGATACACCATTCTACCTATTGATAGCTGGCCACTTGTCTTTAATAAAAATACCACTTGTTTCTAACCTCCTACCACTAGCTTCTTTACCAAAGTAGATGACTGTTTGTTGGCATGTTAGCCTACTCCTGCAATGTTCAGGGAAAGAGTACCCATTCTATTTCACTTCCTATTTTTCCTCACTTCTAGCCCATTAGCAATCACACATCAACTTTCATGCTGACAATTCTTGCCTCAATCTCTCTGATGATCTCCAATTGCCTTTCAGGCATCTCAAAATGGATGGCCAGTAGACATCTTAAACTCAATATGCCCAAAACAGATCTCATTATCTTTCCACCAAGTCCTCCCCTACTCCCACCTTCTCTATTACCATAGAAGGCAACACATTCCTCCCTGTCCCTCAGGTTCACAACCTAGGTGTCATCCTGGACTCCATGCTATCTCTCATCCTCCATATTCAAACTGTTCCCAAAGCCTGTCAATTTCACCTTTGCAACATCTCTTGAATTTGCCCTTCTCTCTTCTGATGCTGTTACCTGTCTAGTGCAGGCCCTCGTCACTTTATGCTTGGACCATTACAATAAGCTCCTGGCTCAGTCTCTGTCCATTCCAATCCATCCTCTAATAAGTCACATCAGATTTTTCCCTTCAATAAACTCCAGTGGCTCCCTGTTGCCTCTAGGAACAAGTACAATATGCTCTATTTGGCATTCAAAGCCCTTCATAACCTAACCCCCTTCTACCTTTCTGCCTGCCAGGTACTCTTTAATCCAATGACACTGGCCTCCTGGCTGTTCCATGAACAAGACACTCTCTAGAATCCCAGCATTCTCTCTAGCTGTCCCCCATGCCTGGAATGCTCTCCCCCCTCCGCTCTGACTACTGACCTCCCTGGCTTCCTTTAAGACCCAACTAAAATCCTACCTTCAACAAGAATGAATGCCAGTGCCTTTCCTCTGTTAATTATTTCCTATTTATCATATAGATAGCTTGCTTTGTATATGTTTGTTTACATCTTGTCTCCCCCATTAGATTGTAAATTCCTTGAGGGCAGGGACTACTTCTTGCCTCTTTTGGTATCCCCAGCACTTGTCACAATATCTGGCACATAGTAAACACTTATTAAATGTTTATCAATTGATTGATTGATGGAATAGGTAACAAGGAGTGGCATACATATGTGTACATATATGTATGTATATATGTATGTGTATATATATGTGTGTGTGTATATATACATATATACGTATATATGTGTATATATATATATATGTTGCAAAACTGGGACAGTCATGACAGTGAGATGGAAGGCAATAGTGGTGATTGGGTTGGAATATAAATGCATGCCACATCCTTCTTCTGTCCTTATATGACTTGAGCTCCCATATATTTTTCTCAGCAACTAAAAGAATATCCTGAATACATGTTATAATGATCAAAGGTCAGGAGACCTAGATTCTAGTTCCCTCTCTACTACTAACTCATAGTGTGAACTTGTCACTTCCCTCCTTCATAAAAAAAAGAGCGTTGCACTAGACGATAGCTAAGTTTCCTTTCATTTCTTATGTTCTGTGTCAGCATGGGATGCTGGAAAGATCACTGGACCTGCTAGTCAGAAAAACCTGGGCTCAAGTGCTGGCTTTGCCACTTACTAACTGTATAACCTTGGACAAGTCACTTGACCCCTCTTGAGCATCAGTTCGCTCAACTCTACAATGAAGAAAATAATGCGCTACCTAACTCACAGGGAAAGTAAAAGTGCTTTGTAAACTTTAAAGTATTTTATAGATGTGACCTATTTTTATTATGAATCCAAGTGCTTTGCTATTTCAAGTGACAAAAGAGGGTCAGGCTCAGACCAAGCTGGTGTATGGGCTTGATTTTGATGATGATGCATTTGTAAGATTAAGGCAAAAAATTGATAGGCCAGGAGGATTTCTGTGCAGTTCTGTGGAGAAGCCCAACAGATCATGCCCCACTGACAAGTGACCCTGAGAATAAAAGCTTAGAGTCAAAGGATGCTGAGACGGCTGCCTCCCAGCAGCTAGTCCAGGCTCCCATGCGGGCAATACTGGTGCCCAGGACTACCAAGCTTGAAAGTACACTTTGATGTTTTCTCTTTAAGAAACTATGATGCTATCAAAGGAATGAAGAACTTAACAGCATGTTGGAACTTACCTTTTAAACACCTGCTCTTGGGACTTTTTTGCTCTTTGGAGTTTCCAGAAACTGTAGGTACATGCCAACACAACAAACTAACTTTATAGTGTAGGTTATTTGCATTATTATACAAAAGCTACACATTCTACAAATAATCCAGACAGGACTTTCCCTGCATTTGGTTGTTTGGTCAGTCAACTGGCATTTATAAAGCACTTACTATGTGCCCAGTGAGTGCCGAAGATATGAAGAAAGGTAAAAATAGTCCCTGTGCTCAGGAAGCTCAAATTCTAATGAAGACAACATGTAAAAAAAAACTATATACATTCAAGATATATAAAGAGGAAATGGAAAGTGATCTCAGAGGGAAGGCACTAGTCAGTTGGGGGAGGGACATTGAGAAAGGCCTCCCCTACAAAGTCTGATTTCAACTGAGTCTAGAAAGAAGCCAGGAAGTGATGGCCAAGGTAGAATTGGGGGAAGACATAGTAGGTGCTTAATAAATGCTTGTTGATTTGTTGAGTGACTGATTCATTGATTCATTACTGGGTGAAGTGGGATGCTAACACCTTTGATCCTCTGAGGTGAGCTTTCCCCAATTGTTCCCTGCTCTTAACCTTCAGCAATATTTCCAGAAGCAGTGTCTTGGAGTTTCTGCCTATGGGGGGGCCTCCTGGGATCTCTGTCCTGGGGTATCTGTGAGGTTCCTCCTCTGCTCCCCTCCCAAATTTGCCATTGGTGCCAGAATTCCTAGTTATGACTCTTATAGCTGGCTACAGCTTCTTTATACTCCTGAAAAAAACGAACCAAGAATTAAAACATTCTGGTAACCTCACTGGTCATATTCAAAATGCCCAGCTGCCCTTTAAAGAAGAAGAAAACATTTCTAACTTATACTGTTGTTGCTTATGTGCATGTTGACATGTTTTAATTCCACAGTCTCTGTTTTGGACTCTTCAGGCATGCCGCTATCCAACAATAAGAACACCATAGTAATATCTTTAAATATGGAGGGCAAAAGGAAGTCTAATTCTTGAAGTTCTTAGCACTGGGAGGAAGGGTCAGCATGGAGGAGATTTGTAAAGACTGACTTTGGCCATTGACGTGCTAAGGATAGGAAGCTATAGTTACCTGATACAAGTTATTTATTTATTACTTTTCAAAAAGGCAGCAGTTATTCTTGCCCGGAGACGTTTAAGGACAAAGGAGTTACTTAGCATTGATGGGCCTAATTAGGACTTTCCACACTGTTACATTTTCACTTGAATGTCCCACGGACACCTCAAACTCAACATGTTCAAAACTGAACTCTTCATCTTGCCTCCCAAACTTGTCCTTCCTCCAATCTTTCCAGTTGTTCTCTATTATCACTTGGATTAATACCAAGACCTCTCTTTGGCATTTAAAACCCTTCACAGCCTGGTTCCAATCTCCCTTTCCAGCTTTATTATAAATTATTCTTAATATATTCTTTGCCATTTTGGCCTTCTTGTTCTCTTCACCCATTCCATTCCATCTCCTCTTTCCTATCTCCATGCCTTTGTACCAGCTACCTCTCATGCTTGGAATGTACTTCTTATCTCTACATCTTGGAGTAGCTAGTTTCTTTAAAAACTTAGCTCCAGCATCACCTTCTTTTCTACATGAAGCCTTCCAGATCTTTCCTGCTCCCATCCTCTTCCCCCCCAGGTACCTTATTTTTTATGTAAATGCATGTGCTATCTCCCCTGATAAGCTCTCCAAGAGTTAAGATTGTTTCACTTCTACCTTCTCCACTACCTAACACACTATCTGGCACCTCGTAGATGCTTGTAAGTTGATTGATTAATTCCCTGTCAACCAGGCTTCCATGTCCCTCATGTTCAATCAGTTACCAAACCCTGCTTGTTCTATCTTGGCATTATCTCTCCTATTAATAATCTTTATTCCACTCCCCCTGCAACCACCCTACTTCAGACCCTTATTTCTGGGGCAGTCAGATTATACAATGGATAATAATGCACTGGCCTTAGAACTAGGAGAACCTGAGTTCAAATCCAGCCCTTTACTAGCTGGGTGACTCTGGGCAAGTCACTTAACCCCAATTGCCTCACCAAAAACAACAACAACAAACTGAAAAAACAGACCCTTACTTTCTCTTATTAAATTATTTTAATAGTCTGTTAATTCATCTATCTTTCTCCAATCTCTCTCCTCTCCAATCCATGCTTCACACTGATACCAAAAAAGAGTTTCCAAATGAATAGACGTAGTCAAGTCAGTCCCCTGCTCTGAAGCCCTCATTGACTTCCACCCCAGGTTTTACTTCATTGTCTATTGAACAAAATTTTAGAAACTCTGTAGCTAGCATTCAAGACCCTCCACAATCTAGTTGCAATCTAGTTACTTTTCTCATACTTTCCTTCATGCACATCACGCTCTGGGCAAACAGGACAGTCTGTCTTCTAATTCTAATCTTGTCTTCCACTTGCATATGTTTGCATACGTCTGGAATTGACACTGTACTCTCCCACCTGCATCTACATTTCCAGCTCTAAAAAATCTTTGTCCTTCAATGTCTCGTTCAGGTGCTACCTTCTCCATGAAACGTTCACTGATCTCTCTAGCCAGAAACCACTCCTTCCTCCTTGAATCTTTCAAGCCACACTGATAAATCTGTCCCTTAACATTTTCTAATGTGTGGATGGAATACTACTAACCTTTGACGTAGGAAGACCCAAGTTAAAATCCTGCCTTAGACAGTTAACAGTTGTGTGACCCTGGACACATTTAATCTTTCTCAGACTTAGTTTTCTCATCTGTAAAATGAGGCTAATAATATTACCTACCTCATAATGTTGTTGTGAGGATAAAATAGGATAGTATGTAAAGTACTGGCTATTGTTATTATGGTATTTTTATGTGTGTATGTGTCTTATCTCCTCTACTAGAGATAGTAAGTACTAGACTGTAAGCTCCTTGAGGGCAGATACTGTGTTATTTTTCTTTTTTTATATTCTAAACTCTTGCCTACTTAAAACAAAGCTTTACAACTAGTGGTCACTTGATGTTTTTTGAGTTGAATTTTTTGAACAGCTGACTTTCAGAACACAGGTTATACAAGGGCATGTTAACACGGTGATGAAATTTTTAAAATAAATAAGCTGAGTGGGAATTCAGTCACTTCAAATAAACCTTTGACCTTCATCCCTGTTTTCTCCCTATATTCCTCATTTCCCTTCCCCTTGATCTTACTAATGCTGGATCAGCATACACAAAATTTACTGGTGTATATGTATATGGAAAGCTACCCCTGATGCATTTATAACTCATCATGACCTTTATTCCCCTCCACTGGTAATATATTTCTCTTGTTAGGCCTAGGAGAAAGGCTTACCAATTCATTTTCATTTGAATGATTTCCAATTGTGCAGAGAGGGCTTTGCTGTAAGAAATAATTTTTTGAATGCAGCTTAATTGCTAGTGTTTCATTTCTTTCTGGAAGGGGCAGACACAGGACTGAGCTGATGGGTCTTGATGGACCTTTGACTGACTATACTTTGCTCTTCTTTGATCAGATGGCAGAGGGTAGTGAAATGAGCTCTGTTGTAAGAATCAAAAGACCTGGGTTCTAATCTCAGCCCTCACTTAACCTCTGAGAGACTCAGTTTTTTTCAACTGTAAAATAGTAATAATACTATCTATTCCAGATATCTCACAGGGTTCTTGTGAGGATGAACTGAGATAAAAAATGTTTAGAAAATTGTATCATGTGTATTTGAGGTGTTATGATTATAAAAGCTGTTTCAGTGGGTTCTAGGAATTTGAGGACTCATATCCCTTGAGAAACTTCATAAGAATTCCCTGTTTCTAGAAATTTGAATTTCTGGAAAGAGAAGGAAATTGCTTTTCCTCCCTAAATCCATCGATATTTATTTCCTTGGGGCTTGGCATTTTAATCTATTTTTATGTTTATCTTGTTTTTCTTTTTATTCTACTTTGATGTTTGCCACGTTCTGAGTGGGCATTCATTGCCATTACTTTAAACGTACCAACATCCAATCATTCTTGTTTGTTTGGTTTTCCATGTTTTATATAATTTCTATTTAAATCTTGGCAAATAAAATAGTCTAATTTTGCCCTTTGAATGCCCACAGCATGCATGTTTCCCAGGCAGGAATTATCTCAGACTGTTATTTTTTTTTTAATCTTATTAAACTCTTTAGTTTTAGTGAAATTGCTGTTTCTTGCTGTCTCCCAGCCCACAATTATTTTTAATTAACTTTTTAAAAATTTCTTTTGCTTGACATTTTATTTTTCAGACACCCCTCATAGAACCTCACGTTCCTCTTCGTCCTGCTAAAACCATTACCCAGGTAATGGAATGTAGGTGGGTTGTGTAGCTAAAAGGTCTAAGATTTAAAGTAAACATTAGTGAGGTAGTCTGTATGTCAAAGACTATGTGAGGAAAACATCAATGTACTTGCTAAAGATGTTTGGTGTGTATCTAGGGCTTCTCTCTCATATATATTTATTATTATGTGCTGTCCAGATGGACACTGTAAGTATATGGGTGGCTTTCACTTGATAGAAAGCCAAGAGATCAGATTTGAAAGCAACTTTTGAATTTGTTCAATTTGCTGCTCTTCTTTAATCCCCTTTTCTCTCTCCCATTTTTCATCCTTCCACCCACTTAATTAAAATCTAGGTTCCTTCAGAGAAGATCCTCAGGGCTGGGAAAATTTTACGAAATGCTATCCTTTCCAGAGCACCTCACATGATAAGAGATCGAAAATACCATCTAAAGACTTACAGGTATGTGAATTGCCTCTGAAGATCCAGTAAAGTCTGTGACTGCTATTGCTGTGGTAGCCTCTCACAATGAATATCTTTCTGAATGCCCACATATCTTTAAGGCAAAACTCTAGGACAGGGCAACCAGGGCTTTATCCCAGTGCACTAGATTTATAGGTCAATGACAGCACTTCCAGTCAGCAGCATACTGGGGCTAGTGCCTTTCTCATTGCCCTCCCCCTGCTTCCGGTCACATACACCCTTTCCATGGCTGCAGTAGAGGCTTGTCCCTGAGTTTCTGTCTTTCCCTATCATCTCTCATATTAAGGTTGCCTTTCATGATCTTTGTCTCAAGTATAATTTTTCGTGCTCATTCTGGGCAGTAAAAACAAACAAATACCTACCTTTTTATAGCTCTTCATAAGGCTGCTTAAGCTCTGCTTAAGGGGCAGCTAGGACGTATAGTGGATAGAGAGCTGGGCTTGGAGTCAGGAAGACACATCTTCCTGAGTTCAAATCTGACCTCAGATATTTATTAGCTATGTGACCCTGGGAAAGTCACTTAACCCATTTTGCCTCAGTTTCCTCATCTGTAGAATGAACTGGAGAAGAAAATGGCAAACCACTCTAGTATCTCTGCCAAGAAAACCCCAAATGGAGTCACATAGAGTTGGACGTGACCGAACAACAACAAGGCTGCCCAACACTAATTCTTGAGCTGATTTACTTTGAAATTGATTCTGTTGTGCTAAAAACTAAGCATTTAAGACTGGATAAGTTGGACTAGTGAAAGAATTACCTATTAATGCCCATTAATGCAATTAGCCTTCCCAAGAATCCCTCTCTGGATCTGAACTGCTTTCAAGTTTGTAGTGCTGAGGGTTTCTATACAAATTCATAAAACTATATAGGCCGCTAGGACTGGAAAGGACCATAGAGAATGTCTTAAACAACCTTAAACATTGTAAACAAAGATGATATACCTGGGAGCTAGAGAAGCTTGGTGATTCTCTAAAGGTCATGCTACTAGTTAGTGGTAAATACAGTTCTAACTGCCAGCCTAGAATTCTTTTCCCTAGTTCTAACTGGTTATTTGCATAACCCTCTCCTGGGACTTTATCATAGATAAATCAAAAGCCCTGGTGGGATCTTGAAACTGACCCATCCCCCTTAGGGAATGTAGTCCAGGGAAATCAGTGAACCTCTTTTGGGCCTGCACATTTTCTAGTCACATCTAGGCAATAGTCAGTAAACATTTATTAAGCACCTACTATTTGGTATTCATTGTGTTAAGTACTGGGGATAAAAAAACAAAAATAGAAAGACAGTTTCTGCCTTCAAGGAGCTTATAATCTAATAGCAGGGAAAAAAATACACAAAAGGAAGCTGAAAAGCAAGGTGGTGGGGCTGTGAAGAGCATGATGGAGAAGCTAGAGATGTAC
Organism: Vombatus ursinus; assembly: GCF_900497805.2. Classification (NCBI taxonomy): domain Eukaryota; kingdom Metazoa; phylum Chordata; class Mammalia; order Diprotodontia; family Vombatidae; genus Vombatus; species Vombatus ursinus. Next base: position 43,732,257 of record NW_020954557.1, on the reverse strand, counting down.
CAGAGTATTGCTGCTGGGTGAGAAATCAGATGTCCTGAAGCTAGCTCCCTGGCAGTTTTAGAATTCATGGCTCCACCCTTCAATATGACAGGCAGAAGGTAGTGATAAGGTGGAATGCCAAGGCTAATGGGATCTTGAAGGATGATGAGATTTTTCCAATAATGAGCTTCCTGGAGCATAGTGAAGAAGTCAGAGCTGTCCCATGCCAATGCAACACATCTCATTCCCAAGGGTGACTTCCAAACATTCTTGAGGCTTGCTTGAGATACTTCAGTACAGATAGACAGTGGTCCAACCATAGTAGCTAGGCATCCAAGTGCTCTCTGATTATCTCTTTTATTCTAATGTCCACTGGGATGATCAGTAGGACCAACATTCATTTTGGTTTCTCTTGGCCACTGATGGCAGAAAAGCCTCTGGAGTTCCCAGTAGCCCCACAAGTGATCCCTGCATTTCTTACCAATATTGGTGCAGGAAGCTGGGGAGCTGGCCCATTTGTACTTCCTATTTATGAGAGAGGGATATTCTAGTAATTAATGAGTAAATAAATGGTACAGAAGCTGTTTGGAGCTCTTCTGATGAAAGGCACTGTAAAAGTGGCAATCCTCATTACACAGAACTTTTTTTTTCAAAGTGATTTGCATCATCTCTAATTACTTGTTTCTCCCAACACCCCCCTGTGAGGAAGACAAGTACTATTACTTGAAAACATAAAGTGCTGCATAATTTTACTTGTACAACATCTTTCATCTGAGCAGCTCACGGGGCTTTGCAAACCTTCGCTCTTTCATCCTAGGTTCTTCCCAGGTGAAGTAAATCAGCACTTTGGCTGCTTCCATTTTACCTAGAACTTTACTAGGACTCGTCCAAGTATCTGGTTCCTCCCAGATTAGCTTAGCAATTAGCCTACCAGATAATAGTGCTTCTTTGGCTGTCCTTAAGTTTCAGAACAGAGCAGGATCTTCATATTGTTTCCCTCAGCCTGTGCTATTATTTCCAGGGCTTTCTCATAATTGCCTTGAGTTGGGGATGGGAGTCTGGTTAGTGAGAGTTTCAGAAACTGAGATTCATCACACTGAACTTATCCATCCTAGTAATTTAAAGTGATAGAGTGAAGAGAAGGAAGGACTTCCCTTTACTAACTTATTTTAAGCTGATTTCTCCTTATTTCTACTTATCAGGCCTACTTAATATTCCCCATAGGCAACATTCAATTGCTTACCTCTATGTCTTTGCGTAGATTGTCCAACAGGCCTGTGCCTGGAATGATCTGTCAATTTCTCAGTCAGTAAGCATTTATTAAGCACCTGCTATGTGCCAGACACCATACCAAGCACTGAAGATTAAACGGAGAGAGAGAGGGAGAGAGAAAAGACAGTCCTGGCCCTCAAGGAACTCAAAATCTAATGGGATCTGCCTTCTTTCCATTGTCTCTTAGAATCTCTACCCCCGCTTTGAGGCTCAGATCAAGGATCGTCTCCTACACGAAGCCTTTCTTGATCCCTGCCCAGTGTTAATTCTCTCTACTTCTTTGTATTTTGTATGTGTATGTGGGATGTCCCAAAAGTCTTAGTGAATTTTAAGCTATTAAAGCTTATTATTAAATTATTTTTAAATATTATTAAAGTTATCAAAGGTTAAAACTGCACTAAGACTTTGGAGCTTTGTGTATATCTGTGTGCATATATGTATATGCATACACATATACATGATACACATACATATATGTATATATCCACATATCCATTTTAAGTTTATGCTCTAAATACATATACGTGTATGCATATAGTATATGTCTCTCCATATATGTACTTATATCTATACACGTGTACTTAAAAAATGAGTATATTATATATTTGTGTGTATTTTGTACATGTTTATGTATTTGTATACATGTGTGTATACACACTTCTATATACTTAATGTTGGTTTGTCTGTATAACTGCTATTTTCCTCTAATAGAAGATAAACTTGAGCACAAGCGTTAGTATGCTTTTCTCTCTATTCCTAGTTCTTAGCATAATACCAAGTACATTGGGGTACAGGGTAGTGAAGGTGTCTAGACCCATGATTTTATTGCTGTAGGCTCCTCCTAGTAAATAAAGTCCCTCTACCAATGCAGTTCAGCGACTGTTTTGCCCTGGGTCAAAAAGACAATACATGTAGTGGCTAACCTTGAACCTAAGTCTTTCTAATTCTGAGACCAGTTTTATGTCCACCAGACCATGCTACCTCTTCCCTTGTACACAGTAGCTGCCTAATAAATGTTTGGTGAATGGTATTTAATTGATGCATTCATTTGCCTCCCCCTAGGCAATGCTGTGTGGGAACAGAATTGGTCGACTGGATGATACAACAAACTCCATGTGTTCATTCCCGGGCACAGGCGGTGGGCATGTGGCAAGTTCTCTTAGAAGAAGGTGTTCTCAATCATGGTAAAATTAAAACTGAGTTACTGGAAAATCCACAATATATCCTACATTGCCGATCAGAGTTTATATAGATCTCCCAAATGGGAAGGGAAAAAAAAGAATTATGATCCTATTAGGGACCCAGCAGAACTAACATCTTCTTTTAGGAATACAAGTTCAGTCACTGGATAATATTGATTGCTGAGTTCCATCATTATCCCTTCCTAACTCAGGAGAATAAATGAAAGGAAAATGAAACTGTAACCCAAGGGCATCAGTTCCAGTTATGTTTATTAGTTTGTATTCATGGTCCATTGATAGTGTGATTATGTTGTGAGCGTTGTACAGCTATCCTGATGTAGGACCAACTGAAGAGCATGAAATGTGCTGTTGGGCTGATGACATAAAAGTAGGTAATGAATTTTAAAACTGCCTTTTAAATGCAGCATTGTGTAAGAGAATCCATTTGTGGACCTACTGTATGACCTCATTGAAAATCATAAACCTTTTGTCAAAGCAACACATTCTACCCAGGGCTCCTATGCCCATGTGATCAATTTTCAAGGATGATGGGCATTTGGTGACTGGGGGAGGGGTGGTACTGCTGTGAGGTAGTGAGATTTGTGCTAAGAAATTTTCAATAAACTGATCAAACATTGAGTAAGCCCATTCAGAAACACCAAAGTGCCTGGGGATGATTTGTAAACCTAATCTTTATTATCCAACAGTGCTGGGGCACTATCAGGCAGGGTCTGAAATATGCTTGATGTGTAAGTGATGAAGTCTCTTGGGCTTACTCTCAAACAAGATCCAAATCTTTTGTTGGTCTTCAAGGCAGAAAGAATTCCCCTCCCTGCCTTTTCTCAGAGCTTAAACTGAGGGAATTCTTCCATAGGGGCCTTCTAGGAATGTGACCTACTTTGTAATTTTTACTTGAAAATATTTATACAAATGTAAAACGCATCAGGAAGAGAAATTAAGAAAAATAATCTACTCTGGAGGAAGTACTTGAAAAATTACAGATCATAGTTTAGTATGCTTTAAATAGAGTGATTCCTGACAGGACAATTGTACCTTTTACTACTTTTTGTATACCCAAAGGAGACTCAGTTCTTATTGGACAAACTGGTCAGCACCATCAGAGCTCAGCTACCAGTCATTCTTTTGCTTTACAGAATTTGGCAAGTGTTCCTAAAGGGAATTTTAGGGAAATCCCTTGAGAGAGGTGTGTCAGAGTAGGATGGAGATGGTCCTCATGACTGCACATAGGAGGTAATGCATTCCAGCTGCAAAACACTGGGCAAGGCAGACATGAGAAGGGTGTATCAGCCTCATCATTTAGCTGCCATTTGGTTCTGCTTGCTTGGGACGTTTTGTTTGTTTTTATTGAATTGCAACAGCCACCCAGTGTGTCCCTGCAGAGAGCAGCCAGGATCTGTGAGTCAGGTGTGTAACGGGAGATATCCCGCTTTTCCATGTTGCCCTTAGTGGACCAGGAACACCATTTCCAAGATAAATATTTGTTTTACCGATTTCTGGATGACGAGCACGAAGATGCCCCTTTGCCAACGGAGGAAGAAAAGAAGGAATGTGATGAGGAGCTGCAGGACACCATGCTGCTGCTGTCACAGATGGGACCTGATGCACATATGAGGATGATCCTCCGGAAACCGTGAGTGAGAAAATTAGAATTGACCCATTTTAGACTGTTATCTAAGCAGCCTGGGGGTGGGGGCCTCACAAAGGTTTACTGAGTGGGAGGAAGTGTTTAGTTCCAAAGCCCTGCCCTGGGCACAGAACAAAGGAACATTCATGGGGTTTACACTAATCTGCTTGTCCTAAACCAGGCACCTTCAGTTCACTTCTGACTTAGTTGAAATTATAGAGAGTCTCGCTAGCTAGTTTGTGTGCTGAGTACCCAGGTCCCATTACCTTTGACCATTCCTGGTCTAGTGTATCTGTGGGCTGTCCATGACTGTCCCAGTGCCAAGCTATAACCAATCCTTTCCTTGTTAATGCTACCAGACTGAGCTAAATCAGAATATAATTGGTCATCTGCATTCAGTCACTAAAAAGGACAATACCATGATTTATTTCTTCTCTGCCCTATTGACTCTATCACCAGCCCCATTTCTTGCTCCTTCCATCCATTCCAGACAATCCAACCTAATCTTCATCAGCTATCTATCAGGGTTTGGTTTGGGTTTTGGTCCAGTTCTGTGATTTCACCAATGTAAGGAAATTCATTTCTACTCGAGAGGATCTGGCAACTGCTCAGCAATTGAGTCATAGAAAGTTGATAAGGGGCCCTGAGAGGTTAACAGGCTTGCCCAGTCACACCATCCGTTTATGTAAGAGGAAGGACAGAAAACACAGGTAGTCAGTCCTGAGTTCTTAGGCCAACCTCTCTTTCCACTGTGCATTCCAGTCAGTCTGGCTGGATTAGATTAATCTAAGATTAATTCATTCTTTAAGTCAATGGGCACGTATTTTATTGAGAAACCCCATCCCAGTAATATCTCCCATTTCCATAGCTCTTTACAACTTTGACAAAACACATTCTTGATGCCTGCCTCCCAACAGAAGTGTGAAAGATCCAAGTGGCAGGATGAGAAAGACATTTGCATACACGCTCATGTGTGGATTTGTTTTGCTTGACTATGCTTATTTATTATAGGATTTCAGTTTTCTTTTCATGGAGGGGTGGAATTAGGGAGGAAGAGTGGAATTAGCAATAGAACTGGCAAAAAAAAGAGACAGAAAGAGAGAGAGAGAGAGAGAGAGAGAGAGAGAGAAGAAAGAAAAAGGGGGCATTGAGGCATTTTTAAAAGAGAATTGAAGGAACTTCAACAGGAAACACAGACAAGTAGCACAGCTTTGAAGTTAACATTGAAGTTTTATATATATTTGAAAAAGCAAGCCCTCTGTAACACAAATTCACATATAATCTTTTCCTCTTATTTTTTATATGGAAATGTTCTTTTTTTTGGTGTTTGTTAAATTCAGAATAAATAACAATTACATATTTAAAACTATCTTTTTTTGACAACAATTCTGTGAAGCAATTAGAATGAGTACTATCCATCTCATTTTATAAGTGAGGAAGCTGAGGCCCAGAGATATGAGGTGACTTGCCTTGTTTCCGAAGGGCTACAAAATAGGGAGACACTGTTTTATAACAGAAAGAGCACTGAATTTGGAACACAAAGACCTGTGTTCCCATCTAGACTCTGCTACTTACTTCCTGTGTAACCTTGAGTAAATCATTTGGTATGCCTGGACCTCATCTGCAAAATGAAAGGTTTGGACTAGTTCATCTTAGAGATCTGTAACAGCTCTAAATCATTTCACTGACAGCAATGACATTCAAATCCAGATTGACTTGATTCCAAGTCTAACACTCATCCCACTACACCATCATACCTCTATCAGTCCAGTCACTTAAAAAACATCTACTATGTGATGGGCACTGTGCTGGGAATACAAAGAAAGGTAAAAAAAAAAAAAACATTTCCTGCCCTCAGGGACCTCACAGTCTACTGGAGGAGGTAACATGCAAACATAGGTACATACGAGTTATATACAGGATAAACTGGAAATGACCAACAGGAGAAAGGGACTGGAATTAAGGGGGAATCAGGAAAGGCTTCTTATAGAAGGTGGGGTTTTAGCTGGGACTTGAAGGAAGCCAGGAAAGCGAAGAGACAGAAATGAGGTGGGAGAACATTACAGGTATGAGGGACAGCCACAGAAAATGTCTGGAGTGAGGAGGAAAGCAAGGAGGCCAGTCTGGAGTGAGGAGTGAGGAGGCCAGTGTCACTGGATCACAAGTATGTGGAATGTTGGGGGTGGGGGGCAGGGAGTATTTGTATGTAAGGTGTAAGAAGACTGGAGAGGTAAGGGGTGGGACAGATTATGAAGGGCTTTGAAAACCAGAGGATTATATATCTGATCCTGTAAGCAACAGAGAGCCACTAGAGTTTACCAAGTAGGAGGGTGACATGGTCAGACCTGAGCTTTAGAAAGATTACTTTGACAACAGAGTGGAGGATGGATTAGAGTCTCTATATGAGAAACACCAGGATAGGCATAGGGGAAGATATAAAGGAAATAAAAGACTTTCTGTGAAGCCTTCCTTGATCCTTCCAGCTAGAAGTGATCTTCGAATCTTTCAGGTGCCTCTGTTTGACATCTCCTAATTACTTAATCATTTTCTAATTCTTCATTACAGTTATTTGTGTACATGTTTCTTAAGGGTAGGGAGGTGTAATTTTTCTTTTCACCTTTCTATCCTCAGTGCTTTGCACAAAGTAGGCACTCAATAAATTTTTGTTGAATTAATTAAGCTGTGTTCTACTTAGGGATGATTTCGCAAATTGTTCTGAAGCTATCCACATACAGGCAGATGTTTTCCTGCTAGAAGTGAAATCATCTCTCCACCCTAAAACTAGTGCCAACCAGATGCAGAAGTTGTCACTGAATCACTAGTCTGGCCTACAATTATTATTGGTGTGTCCCAGACGAGGCTACTGAACTGTATTCTTCATATATTCCTTGGGCTCAATCCAAGAGTGATCTATCCCTCAGACCAACTGTCACAATGTTGTCTTTATGAGACTCCTCATTTCCATCCTTCCAATTAATCATACCCACAACTACCAAAAGATTATCTATTTACCAAAAGATACAGCATAAAGAACTGGCCTGCATCAGGGGGACCTAGTCTCCAGTCTTTTCTCTGACACATATAGGATATGTGACTGCAGGCCAGTAATGCAAGTGAACCTCTGTGACTCTAAGTTACTTAGTAGAGCTGATTTGCATTTCCTCATTGGGAATTCCCTACATGGAGGGCATCATAGGTCTGATCCTTTCCGTACATAGATACACACATGTATGTGTGTGTATCTATGTATGTATATATGTATATGTTTGTGTTTGTATATATGTGTGACTATATATATGTGTGTGTATGTGTGTGCATGTGCATGTGCATGTGCATGTGTATGTTTATCCCACTATATCTTCTATTAGAACTTTTCATAAGCTCCAACTCATCCTCCAAATTAGTGATGTCAAATTCAGATAGAAACAGATCCCTGAAGCTGTGTGTTGAGTTGGAAAACCACAAATCAACATTATCTGTGTTATATTATATTTTCATTTATTTTGTTAAACATTTCTCAATTACATTTTAATTTGATTCTAGACACACTGGGGAGTTTTATGGGCTACTTGGGGGTTGCTTAAGCCTGTGAGCCTTAAGTTTGGTACTTCTGCTCTAAATCATCTTTATTTCCCTTCCCATGAACTCCAAAGGGCCCTCTTTCACTTGTTGCTACCACATAACTCCAAAAAATTAAGTAAATTAATCCTCTTTTCTTCATCCTTCTTCCAACTCTGTCTTTTCTTGTCTGGACTGCCTTGCACATCTGAGATGTTTTGCTTTCCTTCTATCATATTGCTATAACTAAAACTCACCTGGGTTTTTTCTTTCATAAAGGCCTTCCTAATCACTTACCAAGCCAGAGTTGTGAAAACTTCATGATGATCAAAAGCACTATGATTTTGTTTCAGTATGGGTATTTTTTCCACCAATACAAATGACAGTCTCATACCTCAGTAGGTGGTTTCATGAGTTGCCAGGTTCCCTTTGCCCCTAAATTTAATCCCTGGTCATCAGCCCTCTGGTGTTGAGCTTCTCTAAACATAGTTTGGTCTTCATATGAAAGTGTGTTGCTGAGCCCATCCTCAAAGTCATTCCAGCTTGGCAGAACTTTCCACTCTTATGCATAACCTTCCAAGCCAAGTTAACAAGCATCTATAAAGCACTTACCATGTGCCAGGCACTGTGTTAAGTGCTGAGGATACAAAGAAAGGCAACCAACAGTCTTTACTCTGAAAAAGCTCACAGCCTAATGCAAAAGGCAAAATGTAAACAATTATGTATAAGCAAATATGTATATATATATGTGTGTGTGCATACATGTATATTGATATACATGTATATTTGTATGCATGTATATTTGCACAAACACATGTGTGTATATGCATATATATATGTAAAATCCAAGATTACCTTCACAGCATGAAGAAGCATGAAAGTAGAATGTTATTAGAAGCCGTAACCGGGGTGGGGCTACTGGAGCTTTGTTCCAGCATGAGAAATTACCCAATAGTGAAAAATTTACCTGAGGGTGGAAAAAATGTAAAGGGTTGCTGAAAAGAGCCTGTATTCTTCTATGGAAGAAGGCAAGAGTGAGACTTTATAAAGTGGTGGTGTGGTAGAACCAGGGCCTAGTGGAGCTATGGTGATACAGAGCTGGTGACAAGGTACTTAGAGAAGAAGAAAGAGTACACACCTGTGGGGGCATATCTTGACTGTTTCCCTAGGTTACTTGGGTAAGGGCTAAGACTGGTATGACTAAGGCTCTAAGCCGTGCTAGGATTTGAAAAGAAGGCTCAGTCCTGGCCTGGTGATCTATTCCCCTAAGTTCAGACAGTGAGAGGCCCTTCAGGTGCTCTTTCACAGCACAACTTGTCACCCAGGGAGAGAGAACAGCCCAGAGACCATAGGTAGAATTCCCCTCCTCCTTCCTTTCCATGACTAGCCTTTATAGGTTATGAATGTGCATACATGTATGTGCATGCAGGTGCATGTGTGTATGCATGTGTGCATGTGTGCATGTGCACATGTGTTATCTGTTCAGGAAAAGGGGGTTAGAAGGATGCATAGGGAAAGGGAGATAGTACCTTAATACTTGCCAGAAAACTGTGCCTTCCTGTGTCCCTATATACTTCTCTTTGCTTGAAAGCCTTGTCTTTTCCTCAGTGTTCTAACTTTTCCTCAAGTATGGGAGTTGCGCAGAGGGATTAGGTTAAAAATTCATTAGGCTGCCCCATGAAAAGAGAGGGGGGCCATGCCAAAGGTCCTGCTCCTGTAGGGGTCAAGAGTTATGTCCCTTTAGGGAGAGGGAAATGTTTCCTAGGCCTTGCAGCTTGCTTCAGCCTCCTAGCAAAGTCTACCCTAGAAGAAAGGGGTTAGTGTTACTTTAAGTAGGGCAAGGCAGAAAACAGAAACAACCTCTGAACATAGTTTATCTAGCTCTTGGACAACAGAAAAGCAGTTCTGTACTGGACCCATACTCTGGCTTTCCTGGCTAGTCCTTCCAGATCTTACACTCCACTGGTATATACTTTGAGACTCTAAGGATACCTCTGTATCTCCAATGACACAGAAGTAGAACCTTCACTATCATTAGTGAAGGATAATTTGCAATCCAAATATAATCCCCAAACTCTATTGTATCCAATTGTTTCAACCTCTGGCTCAAATATTCCTTCTTAGAAGTAGTTAAATTAGAGGGTCTGACTTCTAATGTTTTTATTTCCCTTGTACAGTGTCAGGTAAAGGTAATGAGCAACAAAATGGTCATATCGGCTCACTAGAGGTTCCCAAACCTCTGATTCTGTAGAAGGAATGGACATTAGTTACAGCAGTCTCTTTACTGATTTCTGTCATACAACATACATACTGATTCCCATCATCGTATCATATACTCATGATGTACCATTTGCCTAGAAGGTTTTCCTCCCACCAGTTTCAACCTCTCCATCTTTAAAGGCTCAAGAAAAGTGCTAACTCTGCCTTCAAACCTTTATCAACTATTCCAACCCCCTCTGATCGATCTCTCTCTCTCTCTCTTTCTCTCTTTCTTTCTCTCTTTCTCTCTCTCTTTCTCTCTTTCTTTCTCTCTCTCTCTCTCCATATATCATATAAATTTCTACACGTATATATACATATATATTTATATATATATGTACACACACATATATGTGTGTATATATATATATATATATATATAGGTATTCACACACACACATATAAAAAATTTGCATACTTCTGTATCTGGGGCAGCTAAATGCCATAATGGATAAAGTACTGGGCCTGGAGCCTGGAAGACATATCTTTGGGTTCAAATGTGGCCTCAGATACTATCTGTGTGACCCTGAGCAAGTCACTTAACCCTGTTTACCTCAGTTTCCTCATTGTAAAATGAGCTGGAGAAGGAAATGGCAAACCACTCCAGTATCTTTGCCAAGAAAACCTTAAATGCGGTCAATAAGAGTCAGACACAGTTGAAATGACTGAACAACAACAATAACATCTATCTATCTACTATCTACGTTTTTCATTGCTAGAGGTTGTCTGGTATAATTATAGAGACTTAGTGTCACATGTCTCAGAATGCTGCAGCTCAAAGGAACCTTAAAGATCATCAACGCCAATCCCAGTTTCAGATAAGTAAACTTAGGCCAATAGAAGTGAAGGGAATCCCCAGATCTCACAGGTGGGGTTAAAACCCATTTCTTCTGAATCCAATGAGCTCTTTCACCATGTCATGCATCCTCCTTTTAACCCTCTGAAGTGAACCTCTTTGAATTTAGCTAGGCTAGTTCTCAGACAAATAGACCCAATGTAGGCTGATATTTGAAGTCTTTGTCTACTCAGTAGAACTTAACAGAGTTTGTGCTACATTGTCACAGCATTAATAATCGCATGACCTACAGTTACCTCACCAGCCCAATGTGGCATAAAAGCATTAGTATCTTTAAGTAAACTCATTGATCCTCAGAGGAATTTAATGTCCTTTCTCTAACCTCATGTAGAGAGATAGATTATGAGCTAGGACTGACCCTTGGTCGGTACCAATCTGTTGTGTTTAGTCAATGTAACAAAAAACCCTTGGATGCAACAAATGTAAGCTAATAGAATATACTGATCATCATGATTTTTTCATATATCTCTTAGGCTTATTACCCATTGCAACCTATCATTCTTCAGAGATAATTTCACTCGAGAGCTTTGACTCCAGTTTGATTGTTGCCAATCAAAATCCAGATTTCACCAATTTTTTAAGGTTCTGAGTGTTTTGGAGGGTGGGGGACAATTTGTGAATGTTCCATGTCCACATTCCATATACAACAATGAAAGCAATAGATTTGTGCTGGCTGTTATAACTTTGGTTCAGCAGTTTCAGTTTTATCTATTGGCACGATGGCCCCAAGGAAGCTGAAAGTGACCAATAAAGAGAATGATAAAGCCGTATCTTTTAAGTACCTAAGACTTCAATCTATATATTCAGATACTTATTGCCATGCAATCAAACTGGTTGTTGAATCAAACAAAATTATCCTAAAAAAAAACCCAGACAACTTTTGATTATTAGAAAGAATAAGGATTTCTAATTTATTTGTTTATTTATTCCTAATTTATTTCCTTTAAGGGGAATGAAAACTGGTCAAATTCAGCTAGAAGCATCAACAATCTTATCATTACTTTCCCTGGGTAAGCCACACTGAGTGTTTCACTGCTGACCCTGAAAACATAGGACATCTTCAAAGGTCTTGGCAAGAGCAACCATTCTGTTGTCCAGCCGCTGAGGAATAACAAGATAGCAGATACATTGACTCTATGACCTGGGAAGGACCCTCCAATTTTTCAACCCAGCACAGCTGCATTTTACAATAGTCACCACTGCCAGAGAGGTTGCAGAACTCTGATAATTACTAGGAGAGAAATAACACAATATTCTTTGATGAGAAGATTACTTTGAGAATTTGATTGTATAATGAAGATGTTGCTTTGAAAGGTACTTCCTATTGTTCTGAATCTGAGACTCACTAGCAAGAAAAAAAAGTGTCACTTGTTTTGACAGGCTACTTAGAAAAATTCTCTGTTTATTACATTAACTGCAGCGTTTTATCTGTCAAACTATGAAAGAATGTCCTATAGTTTAAAAAACAGAATAGAGCTTCAAGGGATTTTTTTTTGGCATGCTCGTGTTGCTATTGGTATTAGGGAAAAAAAACATACATTTTGAATGTGAAATTAGCTTTTTGTGCCATGGCAGGCAGAGTGGTTCACAATGCCCCATTTCGCAGGTGCAGACCTGGAGGGTGGGTGAGGGCAAACGCTGGAGAACGATGACAGTTTGATCATGCAGCTGTTACAGCCCTGAGACAGAGGAATCATCCTAAAAATGGGCTTTTGAATTTTATAGTTTTTATTTTCCATTATTTACGGGCTGTGGGAGGTTACCTTATACAAAATTGATGCAAACAAGGATCCTTTTCCAAGAAACTTATTTGGTGGTTGTTGTTTTTTTTTTAATCACATTGGGCAAAAGACATGGGTAGAGTGGGAATAAATGAATATGTGGGGTGACAACATATTCAGAGTCAGAAGTAGGAGACCAGCTGGAACAAGGATGCTTAAAGAAGGAAGCAGAGAAGACACTGTCTGTTGACCTCATCATTGAAGTGAAATTGCCCTCTCTAAAGTTCTCAGTGACCTCTTCAATTGCTAAATCCAGGAGTCTTTTCTCAATCCTCAGCCTTTTGACTTCTCTGCCAAATGTGACATCTCAACCCCTCCCCCTGGGTATTCTCCAATCTGGGGATGTTTGTGACACTGCTCTTTTTGGGTTCTCTTCCATATCTGACTGCTCCTTCTCAGTCTCTTTGCATGGTTTGTTAACCATATCACATTCTGTAACTGTAGGTATAGCTGAAGGCTCTGCCCTAGGCTCCTCCTTCTTCTCACTCTGCATTTTCTCACTTGGTAAGCTCACCAGCTTCTATGGAGTTAATTATCATCTCTATGTTGATGATTCTCTGATCTATCTATCTGTTCCTACTTTCTCTCCTGAGTTCCAGTTCCATGTCACCACCTACCTGTTAGACATTTTGAACTGTATGTCCTAGAGACACCTCAAACTCAGAATGTCAAAAACTCATTATCCTTCCTCTAAAACGTGTTCCCCTGTGGGAACAATTAATCACTTATCCTTTATTTTCACATATCTCTTCCAGACTTTCCTATTGATGTTAAGGGTGCCACCATCCTTTTAGTCACTGAAGCTTGTACCCATGGTGTCATCCTTCACACCTCACTCTCACTCACCCTGCACATTTGATCAGTTGCCAAATCTTGTATTTGCCTCCACAACATCTCTCACATCTATCCCCTTCTCTTCATCCACACAACCACTACCACTATTCTAGTTAGGACCTCGTCACTGCTCACTGACTGTTTCAATGGTCTCCTGCTCACCATGACTCTCACTATTCCAATTCATCTTGTACTCACTGCTAGGTGTGACATTTGCCAGTTCCTTTCTCAATAAGCTCCAGCACCTCTATCTTACTTCTGGGATCAAATATAATCTCCCTTGTTTAGTGTTTAAAGTCCTTCATGACTTGGCCTCAACTTATTCTAGCCTTTTCACATATCACTCCCCTTCTATGTTTCAGTCAAACTGGACTTTTTTAACTGTTCTTTGTAGGAGATACACCATTTCTCATTGTCTTGCCTTTCCAGTGTCTGCTTCACATGCCTGGAATGATAAATGCCTCCTCTCCTTATTTCCCATCTCAGAATCCGTACTATCCTTTAACACTTGGGTCAAGCACCATGCTTTCCACAGGTCTTTTCCTGATGTTCCCAGCTGCTATAGCCCCAACCCTAACAAAATCACCTTATATAAATTTTGTAGACTTTTTTTTTATAAACCTAGATATATACATTTCTATCCCTATAAAAATGCAACCCCCTTAGGGTGGTGACTTTTTCACTTTTGTATTTGTATCATCATGATCTAGTATAGTGCTTAGTATATAAGAAGCACTTAATTTATGATCATTGGCTAATTGCACAAGACACCAAACATTGTTCCTAAAAGTCCGGTGAAGCCCAATTCTTTTCTGTGCAGTTTTTAAGTTAGTCCCACTTTGTAGCACTGGAATATAGAAGCTCTATCTACTCTAGGACTAAGCTTCTATAATTCTAAAAGAAGCCAAGTTAAGAAATGGGCAAAGGGAAGATTTATTCCAAACAAGGGAGAGGAAAGTAAAATAACATGAGAGAAGAACAAAATTGTGATCAGTTGTGAATTTGGGTGGCATATTTGATCTAAAACCGGAGAATTTGAGTTTATTCATTTGATAAATTAGTATTACATGTAGTTATTGGTTAAGAGGTTGGAGAAGAATTAACCATAGACAGATCAAGACTAGGGCTTTCACACCAAGAGCCGGTTTCCTAATCAACTAAAGATTTTCTTTCCAGAACCTCATTTGGTGGGTAATATTAAGAATGAGGCCCCACTTAAAGTCTTGATGGCAGATGTGTGCTAGGAACTCCTAGGAAGCAATTGTTAAATTTTCAAGGTAAGCATTTACGCCTCAGAAATCCACAAAAGCTATGAATCAGGGTTTGATTTATTGTATTGTTGATGGTCTAAACTTAAGAAAGTGATGGAGAAAATGTTAATAATGCAGGTTAATCTTAAAAGCATGTCACGAGGCGTGTTGTTCCACCCTTAGATTGTTAAACATTTACCAGCACACCCCTGCCGGGAAGTGAATCTGATTTTAAAGGTCTTTCTGTTTGGTCAGAATGTTTCTGAAGGTACAAACTTTAAAATCCAGATAACTGTGGGGTCATATGGTCTCAGACTTCCTAAAGCCAACAGTGCTTAGTATTATGAGCTTTCAACCTTTCTCCAAATAACTGACAAGGTAAGAAGAGAAAGAAACTGACAGAGGCCAGCTTTTGTTAAATGAAAAACTCACTGTATGTCCTTCCATCCACTCCAGATGTTGAACAAGTTTATCACTTTACTGTCCCTTAAATTACCGCATGAAAAATTGTGGAAGTAAATAATTTCCCTAAAGATCCTTCTAGTGTAATTATCTAACCACCCTGGGAACAATTAACTGCTCATCCTTCATTTTCACACACCTAAGGACTAACTAAACTCACACAAATGGAAGATGCCGATAGAGACTTTTAAAAAATTCAGTTTGTTTTAAAATTCTCTTGACTATTCTACCCCATCCCCGAAACATAAAGTAATACTACTGTAATAATAATTATTATTATTATTATTGGTCCTCGTTGTTGTTATTTGAACCAATTATTTCATTGGTTTAGGAAATTCCTGGTGAGGAAACTCCCTCTACCATTGCAAGTAGATACATAATCTGCAACTTATAGACATAGAGAGTTGCCTAAGGTCACTGAGTGACCAAGTGATTTGCCTAGGGCCACACAGGCAGTATAGGCCAGAATCAGGACTTGAACCCAAGTCTTCCTAACTCTGAAGCTGGTTACCTATCAGCTATGTCTATCGAGCTGCCTCTCTGTTATTATTAATGGTTAATAGTTATATTGATAGTTAATTAAATTAATAATAACAGTTGTGTTACAATTTATATTTGTATTGTGCTTTAAGGTTTACACAGTACTTTCCTCACAACTCTGTGAAGTAATCTATAACATTGCTAACATTTATATAACTCTTTAACATTTTGTAAAGCACTTTACAAATATTATCCCATTTGATCTTCACAACAACCCTGAGAGGTAGGTAATTATTATCATCCCCATTTTGCAGATGAGGAAACTGAGGCAAACAGAACTTAAGGGACTTAACCAGGGTCACAAAGCTGGTAAATGTCTGGGGCCTGGTTTGAACTCAGGTCTTCCTGACTTGAAGTCCACTATGCCACTTAGCTACCTCTGATAATAATATGTAAATATTATGTAAATATGTAAAATTATGTAAATAATATATAAATATTATTGTTATAAATATTTATTAAATGTAAATATTATTATATTCACTTTACAGACAAAGAAACTGTAGTCCAAGGAACTGAAATGACTTTAGCACAGTGGCTAGCACATAGTAAGCACTTAATAAATGTTTATTGACTGACCAATTGACTGACTTATACAGGTTCACGCAGGTAGCTGGTGTCTAAGTGAGCTTCAATATTATTCTTCTGTCAGTAGAAACTTTATGTCCCACCTCTTTTATTAAAGTGGAGACCAGTACCAGAGGTCAAGTGGGACAACCACTCAGCAGAAGTAGGAGGAAAGAACCTAGTCAAGTGATTATCAGATTTGGGGAAGATGTAGCACCCTATATTTTACCATCAATTTTGCAACAGTTGTACCTCCATTCCCTCCTAAAAGTGATATATAATAATGGTAAATTAAAGTAAATTTTGCAATAAATGAAAATGCCTAAAGATATTGCATGATCAAGATTTGAAATGACTGATTCAATGTCATTTGGGATCCTATGTAGTTGGGAGGTCTAAGTCCAATCCTGCCTTAGTAGCTGACTAGGGGTTCTCTAGCATAGAATCACTGGATTTTTAAAAAAATATATCTATCAAGGTTCACTTAGCCCAGCCTTTGCCCAAAGAATGAATTCCACATCCAACATGCCCACTCATTCAGCCTCTGCTCAGACACCACCAATTAATAACAAGGGATGCACTAATTAGTGTATTGAACCAAAACTGTCATCCTTAACTTCTATTCATTGGTTATAGATCTTCCCTTAGAAATCACATAGTATCAGACCCTTCAAACTAAGAGTCCTTCCTATTTTGAAAATGGCTATCATCACCCTCTCCCCTCACCCTAGGACTTTTTTTTTTCTCCAGACTGACATCTCCAATCATCTCTCATATAATATAGTTTTGAATTCCTGTATCACTCTGGCAGCTGGTCACCCTCTTCTAGTTGTGTTTCTCAGAAGAGAATCCAGTGGTAGCAGATGTGGAATCACCAGTGCAGAGGCTACTAAAACTCTCACCTGTTTTGCTCTAGGCATGGCACTTCTATTAATGAAGCCTGGGGTAGCTTTTTGGTAGCTAAAATCACATTGTTGACTCATAAAGACATTACAGTATACCAAAATCTCCAATTGTTTTGTTCAGCTGAACTGTTTTTTAATTCATGTCTTTCATATCATGGTATTGTGAGATGGATTTTTTTTAAACTTGTGTTGGACTTTACATTTATCCATACTAAATATTATTTTATTAAGTTCAGCCCCAAATTATAGCCTGCCAAGATCTTTTTGAATTCCGTGCCCATCATTAAAAGTACTAGCTGTCAGAGAATCAAATAACAACAACAACAGCTAAAATTTATATGATATGCTAAGATTTGCAAAGCACTTTACAAATATTATCTTGTTTCAGCCTATCAAGAACCCTGGTAGATTGGTGCTATTATTATCCCCATTTTGTAGATGAGAAAACTGAGGTTAAGTGACTTGCTCTGGGTCAAACGGATAGTAAGGGTTGGAGACCAGGTTTGACCTCACGTCTTCCAGACTATAGATCCAGCACCCCATCCATTATACCACCTAGCTAGTGAAAATTGTCTTCGGAGTCAAGAAGACATGAGCTCAAGTCCTGATTTTGTGGTTCACATACTGGCTTCGTGAACCTTGGCAAGTCACTTAATCACTCATTGTCCCCCAGGCAGCCCTCTAAGACAGGATTTCTTACTTTGTGTGTGTGTTATGGATCCCTTTGGTAAACTCATAAAGTGTATAGATCCCTTCTCAGCATTGTGCTTAAAAGCTTAAAAGTGCATAAAATAAAATACATAGAATTTTCATGGATATCAATTATATTGAAATAAAGATTTTTTCCCATCCCAGTCACAGACCCCCTGAAATCTATCCATGGACCTGCTCAGGGTCTTGGCCCCTAGCTTAAGAACCCTCGCTCCAGGCCCAGCACTCTATCTACTGTGCTACCTCATGGTCCCAGGTGCTGTATAAATGTTAGTTATTATCATGATGAGGATGAGGATGATGATGTACAGGTTCTCATTACCACCTCCTTGGTACAAAAGACTCTTAAAATGTTTTCCGTCTGTTCTGCCATTTTTTAATACATCTTTCATCCTGCTGATGCTATTATAATTCTCCTAATGCATCAATTTGGTCATATTATTTTTTGCTTAAAATTTACAGTGTCTCCCTAAAGCCTACTACATGACATTTGGGATTCTTTTCCTAATATCCAGGGGCCTCCACACTCCAGTACCATCCCTGACTCCAGGCTTCTCTCTTATTATTCCCCTCTCCATAGCCCTACTATCTAAACTGAATTTGCTTCTACATGTACCCTGAACTTTTAAGCTTTCTCCATGCTGTTCACTGTACCTAGAATGTCTTTTTCCTCCTTCTTCACATGGATTTCTGCCCATCCTTTAGAGTCCAATTCGAACACTTCCTCTGCCATAAAACTTCCTTGATTCTCTTAATGACAATTCCTTTCCCTTTGAACATCACGTAGATTTTGTTATGCAATTCCTCCATGAACTTATGTAATAGCAAGTCTTATAGTTATCTTTGTTTCTGTCTTATCCTCCTGCTAGGCTATAAACTTCATGACAGTAGGGACTGTATTTTATTTAAACTTTTTGCCTCCTGAAACAGTGCTTTTCCAACAGTAAGTACATAATAAATATTTGAAAGATTAGTATTATTAGCAAAAGAAAAATAGAAGAGATCCATTACATCTACAGAGCATTTTTAGGTATACTGTGTCATATATGCATATTTAAGTTGACCCATCCAGGATCATGTAAGGAGACAATGACACTGTCTTGGCTAGAACCTTCCTTTTCCCCTTCTAATATTTAGTCTTAGAATCATGGAACTTAAGTGTTGGAACTGAAAAGGCCTTTATAAGTCGTGTAGTCCAATCCTTTCATTTACAGATGAGAAAACTAAGGAAGAAAGAAGTTATTTTCCCAAG
Organism: Vombatus ursinus; assembly: GCF_900497805.2. Classification (NCBI taxonomy): domain Eukaryota; kingdom Metazoa; phylum Chordata; class Mammalia; order Diprotodontia; family Vombatidae; genus Vombatus; species Vombatus ursinus. The sequence goes on along the minus strand of NW_020954557.1, from coordinate 43,713,205 downwards.
ATCATATGATGAGAGGCAGAGCTAAGATTGGAAGCTGGCCTCCTCACTCCATATCTAGTATTCTTTCTGGTTATTTTAAAGGAAAGCTTGCCTTTCAAGTTTGTGCCTAGTCTTTAGCTTCAAAGGAAGATGTGTAGAATGGACAGTTTTACTAAAAAGTTGTTAGGCACATAAAATTTTTAAAAATCCACTGGAAAACCCTAGCCCACAAACACCCGGAACTCAAAGAGCCTGAGCTGAACACTAGTGCCTGGATGTGACAATTCAATCATTTTACATCTATATCCCATCAACTTTCTGCCATTTGCTACAGATTTGTGTATTCTGTGTTTCCCAATCTGTAAAGAGGGAATCAAGTTCAGGTTTGTATAAGCTTCTCCAATAGCCCAGCAGGATGTGGCTCGGCTAAGCCGTTGGATTTGGCTCATTATTCTGTTCCATTCCATTCAACTCAGCAAACATTTGGGAACCTTTTATGAGCAAAGCATTACAGGTGAGGTGCCTTATCGCACCTGATAAATGCAAGCATGCTTTTCTGAACAAAGACAACTAAGGGACAGACTAAGAACATTCACTGTGGAATTGGGAAATGACCCTTTAAAAGCCTCGGGTTGCCAGATCCTTGGAATACCTCCTTCACTCTACTTTCTTTTTAAAGGAATCTGTTTTGCTTTTTCAAGATTATTCCTGATCATGAGCTTTTAAATGGAGGGTTGTTAGAATGATGAGACAAAACAAATGTGATTCTGGGGAAGAGGAAGAAGGAAGGAAGGGTAAAAGAGGGTTTGCTATGTTGGCACGCTCACATTCCCCTCAAGAGAAGTCAAAAAGGGGAGATCTAAATACAGGGAGTAAAGAAATGTGTTCTGCTAGGCTGAGAAGAAAATCTGGAATTAGAAGTGGGAAAAGCAGGTGATTCAGTAAAGGGCAGATTCATCATGGAAATCAGCATGAGCCACTTCAGTCCATGATTCTCAAAATGCCAGGCTTGTTCGCAGGTGACCATTGTATAAGTTGTAGGAGGGCCCACCCTGGCCTGGTCAGATATTTATACAATTACTCCTTTGGATGTGTGTCTTATCCGCCGTACCCATGGTAACAAGGATACCAGAGGGTTGCTCTGAAGGACCTGGGCAGACAGCCTTTTCCCCTACAGACTTCACTAGGTAAGGCCCAAAATGGGGTGGGAGGCAAAGCAGAGAGACAAAGAATGATTAACGTTTGCCAATACCATTCTGCCACTTAGGGGCTGGCTAAATCCCGCATTTTAGCCACGTTCCAACAACTGAGGATCTCTGTCTCTGACCTTGATAAATTCCTTGATAAAGCTATATTTACCAGGAGCTTCCAATATCACCTGAGCCCTCCCAGCCTTTAATGTATAAACTGCTTCTCCATCCATCCCCATTTATTTTCCTGTCTGTAACTAGACATTGCTGCCAGAATGCATCCCCTGCGGAAACTAGGCCTTCCCACAGCAGGATCTGACAAATCCACTTCAATGGGGCACCATGCAGGTTTGTAAAGAAGCAGGGATGCCTAATATCTCTCCCTGTGACATCTGGAGAAGGACAAGTAAAGACCAGCTACATCCATGGGCTGCCACTCAGAGAGTAGCTTGAGAGTCGATTCACTTGTCCAAACCTTGTAGGTTGCTCTTATGAAGGTACATGGGAGTTATCTCCTCCTGTTCAGGGCAGAGTGTTCCCTTTACTCTTGAAAGCCAAATTGCTTTCAGTCCTTGGGACCCTTTCATTACCTTTTGAACAAGCTGGTGCTGATTTGCAGAATGTGTGTTCTGCATAGCTTCTCAGTCCTTTCACACCTGCCCCCTCAGTTCTCCATAAAGTATGAAAGAGGGTTAATGCTGCTGTTTGCCAGGAGAAACTATCTTTTAAAGTTATTACTTTGTTCAGTGATTATGGTAGGAGGACACACTGCTTAAAATATTACTTGATGCTCTTGGGGGGAAGGTAGATCAAGAAAAGTATCTGGATCTGATCAGTGGAAAGTAGAGAGGGGTGAACGTTTTCTAAAACACTAGAGGGCATGACAGCACAGGTCCATGGTAGAGTTAGTTTTCAGTGCACAGCTACGGGTCTTGTGGCAGCTGGTTTCTTTCTCCCTGTGCCTATAACATTGCTTAGTCTGGCTTTTATACCTGAGTATTAAATAGTGGGCACCACCAGCAAACAAAGAAGAGCTGGAGTGTTTGATTTCCTTTGGTGGGCAGAGGTTGGCCAGTCTCCCTGATGCTTTGCCTAATCTTGTCCCTATGACTTAGAGCAAATTTCAATGTCCAGCTGAATTGGTGCTACAGTTGGCAGGGAGTGAAGATCCCCTTTCTCTGCCCCAAGCCTCTCTCATGAATGCCTGCCTTTGCAGTTTGTTAAGCTGGGCATAGAAACAAGCAAATTTCTTCCTACCTTTAAATCATAACTTCTCTAAACCGCATTAAAACATTTGCCATGATATAACCAAAAAGATCACTGTCATCTGAAGAAATTGTGAATGCTCTGGTTTAGTGATTGAACTAACTATGCTTTAGATCCTGACTTCATATTTTGCAAATTGCTTGGATCCCAAGCAGAACTGGTGAGCTCTCTGTAGCTCAAAAATCTTCTCTGCCTGTTTCTTCTTCAGCTAATCGATCACTCAGTGTGCAGCTCTTGTCTTTCATCCACATTAGGACATCTCTTATTTGCTTACCTAGTGAGACAAAGGATCTCAATTTTTCATCATGCCTTGCATTTATCTTAGGTATATTATACCATAATCACTTGAGAGGAGGATGTATAGAATGGACGCTTTTACTAAAAAGTTGTCAGACATATAATTTAAAAAAAACAACAACCTGGAAAGCCTAAATCTTAAGCCTATTAAATCCTTTATGTACAAAGTTACAGAATATAGTTTCTGTTGGAAAGACGTTTGAAACAGAAAGTATAATGGGGTGTGGTCAGGGATGACAAGTGTTCTGGTTTGGCTTAAGTGTAGGCTACATGTAAATAATTAGAGACAAAATATAGCGGAAGGGTTAGGATAGAGTGTTGGAGCACCTTAATTTTAATACTAGGGATTTCAAATTTGACCTTTTATACAATGGAGAGCTATTGAAGCTTCTTAATATAGTTACATGATAAAAGCTGGGCTTTAAGTATCCTGTATTCCCAAATTTACTCATCTACTCTGTGTGGCAATGGTGCCCCCCCCCCACTGGTGTATTGAGTAGATCTTGATAATTCATCACATGTGTCACATCATAAATAAGCAGGTTCAGGGACCATTCCAGTATTGTTGTTGTTGTTAAGGTGTTGCAGTGGATAGAGCACCAAGTTCCTCTTCCTGGGTTCAGATCTGGCCTCAGACACTCACTAGCTATGTGACCCTGGGCAAGTCATTTAACCCTGTTTGCCTCAGTTTCCTCATCTGTAAAATGAATTAGAGAAGGAAGTGGCCAATCACTCCAGTATCTTTGCCAAGAAAACCCCAAATAAGGTCGTGAAGAGTGGGACATGACTAAAAAGGACTGAACAAAAACAGCTTCCAAATGTATTAATCCACTCTGTGTGGCCCCACTAGCGTGTTGAGTAGACCTTTGTCATTCATCACATGTCACATCACAAATGAGCAGGTTCAGGGACCATTCAGGTATAGTTAGAGCCGTTCCGATGTGTGTTAGTAGTAACTGGATGACGATGCATGTTCCCTAGTATACTCCAGTTACTAACAGGTGCAAAGTTTCCAAAGAGTCAGAACAATTTTGACAGTTGGTATTCATATCTTGGGTAGCAGTGATTAGTCTCCTTCCAGAATACTCCTAGGAGTGCCCATCCCCCAAGAGATACAATATCCTCTCCAGTACAGGGTATCCACAAGCCCACAGTGAGGTAAAATCAATGTCCCAGGGATATCTCCTATCTGTTGACATATATTTCATCCATAATACTGTAGTCTCTGCTCTACCTCACAGCGTCACATTTTTAAAACTAAAAGGGCCTGAGGTCACCTAGTCATTGTCTCTTATTTTATAGATGAGGAAACTGGGATCAGAAACTAGATTTGCCTAAACTCACAAAAATAGTGGCAGAACTGAGATTGGAAAGCTGATCTTCTCATTCCAAATCCATTGGTCTTTCTACTGTATGTTGCATCTTCTTCCTGCAAACCAATGGGATAAATAAGCCCCAATATTTGAGCCCATTTAATTCAACAGTGAATGTAAATTAAACATCTAAAATGTGAAAGGCACCATGTGAGGTGCTAAGTATACAGAGATGAAATGGGTCAAATACTCTGCCCAACCAGAGCATGGAATTTGACTGGAGTGGGGGGTGGGCACTATGGTAACCATAAAAAAGCATGATACAAGATAAATTATTATAAGGACAAAGGAGAGATCCAGAAAAAAATGCTCTGAGATAATTTGAGCCTAGCAGCATTTTTTTTTTGCGTCATCAAGGAATTGGGAAGAAAGAGGATTCTATCAACTGGGTAAAGACTAAACAAACTGATATAGGAATGTAGTAGAATAGCCTTGTTCAATAATCAATTACAAATATGATGAATTCAGAGAAACATAGGAAGATTTGTTTGAATTGATGTTAGTGAAACAGAAGGAACAATAAAAATAATGACCGCTATAATTTAAATGAGGTCACTAAAAGAAAACAAAACTCTCAATAATTAAAATAATCAGCCTGGGTCCTGGAGAACAGAAAATGGAACCTATTTCCTTCCTCTTAGCAGAGAAGTAGGACTCTGAGAATAAGATGTTTCATAAACGGTATTGTCATACTAATTGTTTTTACTGTTTTTCTTTGTTGCAAGTGAGGAGCCCCTAACTCCCAGATTGTTGTGAGGATCAAATGAGATAATATTTGTAAGGCATTTAGTATGATGCCTGGCACATAGTAGGCACTATATAAATGCTAGTTATTATCATTTCTTTCTGTGATCTTGCTCATCTAACTGACCCTGTGTTCAAGGCCATTAAGCGTTCCTTTAAAACTCCAAAAGCCTTTAGGCAAGATTTTACGGACATGTTACATCCAGTCTCCCTTTTCAGAAGAAGCCCTTGGACAATTGCCATCACTTATTTCCCCTAAATGTTGCTTTGCTGGTATTTTATTCTATTTCCTTTTTCATACCTACCCAAACTAGCTATGGTCCTGGTATGATACATCTTGCCTGTGGTTATTTAGTCAGTGAGGTGGTGCAGTGGATAGAGTGCTGTTATAACTACCAGAAAAACATCAGCATTTGACCAACTGCCCCCAAAAGTCACTTCTGAGGGGCCATGGATTCTGTTCATTCAAGGATCATACTGTGGAGGGGTGTGAAGAGTATCTATGGGCTACACTGTACCTGGGATTGTCTATAAACTACAGTCTGACCTTAAAACCACTTACTGGCCCCCATCTCTCTTAAATCTGGGTGGAGTTTCACGCAACACTATAAACTTACCTAATTCACCCTCATACCAGCATAGACTTGTTCCCTCAGTACTCACAGTTCCAATTCCTCTTTTCTCCTCCTTCGTGACTTTTCTGCTTTCCACCTCCACGCCCTCTAATAAAGAAATGTCCTTCCCAAATCTTTTGCATGAAATACTTTATTGTAATAGACCAGGGGTGGGGAAGCTGTAGCCTCAAGGCCACATGTGGCCCTCTAGGTCCTCAAGTACAGCTCTTTGACTGAATTCAAATTTCCCAGAACAAATCCCCTTAATAAAAGGATTCATTCTATAAAACCTGGATTCAATCAAAAGGCTACACCCGAGAATCTACAAGGCCACATGTGGCTTCGAGGCTGCAGGTTTCCCACCCCCAAGATAAACTTTTGCATGACTCCTTCAGGGAATGCTTACAACAAATTCAAAGCATCTTGGTCTTAAGAGGGTTTTTTTTTTTTAATTATATTTTTAAATGTATTCCCAAAGGTGGGCTGAATTTTACCAGTTTTCCATTTCTTTTTCCATGTTGTGCCATAAGCTCTGACTAGACCTCTCATGACTAAAAGACAGGAAGCAGAAGGGGAAAAAAAGATTTGGGGGGCCTGCACAATTCACAAACCCTAACACCATACAATTTTAAAATTGTACTCTGATGAGCAGAAACGTCAGGTTATATTTCCAACTTCAAATAGGGCTCATTTTCCCTAAACACTGAATTTTTAAAATTATAGTTATCTTTCTTTTTCCATGATAGTTTCAGAGGTAAACTCATATTTCAGTGAGAGCAGAGATTTAAAAACAATTAATAATTGAAAGTTATAGGGTTTTTTGATTAGGAGCAAGATTTGTTAATGCAGTAGGATAACTGATACAGGTAATACACAAATCAATTAACAAGCATTTATTAAGCATTTGGACAGCTAGGTGGTACAGTGAGAGGATCACTGGGCAGGAGTCTAGAAGACCGGAGTTCATATGTGGCCTCAGACACTTACTAGCTGTATAACCCTGAACAAGTCACTTAACCCTGTTTGCCTCAGTTTCTTTGTGTGTAAAATGAGCAGGCACTGTACAAGATGCTAGAAACAAACAAAATGCACAAGGCACTGTGCTAGGCAATGGAGATAAAAAGACAAACATGACATCATTACTGTCCTCAATTTTACATTTCAGTGTGGGAGGTGGGAGCGTGGGCACACACACACACAATCCAAAATGAATACAAGGTCATTTTAGAAAGGATTGTTCCTGTAGCTGAGGGGATCAGGAAAGACTTGCTGTTGAAGGTAACACTTGAACTGAGTCTTAAAGGGAACTATAGGTTCCTGAGGGCAGTGATGAGGAAGGAGTACATCCCAGGTCTGGGGGACAGTCTGAACAAAGGAAAAGAGGTTGGACGTGTGGAATGGAACAGTGGCAGGCCCGGGTGGCTGGATCTCAGAGTATGAGAAGGAGAATGATGTGTAAAAGGAATGGAAATGTAGGAAGGGACTAGGGAGTGAAGAGATTTAAACATCAAAGTTTTTATTTGATCATAGAGTCAATAGAAAGACACTAGAGTTTTGGAGAATGGAGATTGCTATAGTCAGACCTACTGTTCAGGAAAATCACTTGGTGGTAGCTGCACAGAGTATGGTTTGAGGCAAGGAACTTTCAGTTAAACAAACATTTAGTAAGTGCTTACTTTGTGCCAGGCGTTGGTACACTATCTCCCATTTCTCTGGTGATTTAATATTTACTGGGAGATTTTCTCCCAACCAGCCTGTGAAGCAGGGAGTACAAGTTTTTTGAATTCCCACTTCACAGCTCAGGCTTAGTGAGGTCAATTAATATGTTCCAGAACAAACAGCTGCTATACATCAAGAATTTGAACGCAAGGCTCCTGAACCCAAGACCAGTGTGCTTTTTGCACTTCTCCTTAGAGAACCCATCAATATTTTCAAGATGCTACTTAAGTACCTCCTTCTCCACAAAGCTTTTCCTGATGCCCCCAAATGCTAGTGCCATCCTGCTCAAGCTAGTGTTTGTGCTTATTCACGTATGTATGTTTTTACATATTTATTCCCTATATGTGTATCTATGTATATGCCTTCTCCTCTAACAGAAGGTAAGCTCCTAGATTAGGAGAGGGATTGTTTCACTTTTTTGGCTTTGTATCTCCAGCACTTGGCACACTGCTTGCACGTAGTCACTTATTAAATGATTATTGATTGATTATACCATGAATGTTGTGTGCCATTCTCTGAAAAAAAAAAGAGAAAGAAAAATTCCTCTATTTCTCCTTTGTGTCTTCTGAATCCAAGACCAAGTTTCTTTCTATTTCATTATGCTTTCTCCCATCTGTCTCTGAAACACAGAGAAAGTAATAAGTATCCAGGTAACTAAGCAATGGATTGGACCAGTATAAAGCACTCAGGAGTATCCTTTTTGAGAATTTGAAGTAAGCAACTCATCAAAATACTGGCACTATAGACAGTCTTCCCGGATATGGAAGTTGCTTTGGGTAAAGAGCCCTTCTTTGCATCAATGTTTACTATATTAATTTTGTAGAACAGGTCTTAGGAGATCTGAGCTCTAGTACTGGTTCTGCTGCTGGCTAGCTATGTGACTTTGGCAAGTCATTTACTCTAATTGCAAAATCTGGGGGCTGGTGGTCAGCCCTCCACGTCCTTGACCTTTCTGCAGCTTTTAAAAATAATTGTCCATCCTGCCCCACTGGATATTTTCCAAGAGCATAAGAAATTCTCTTGGTTCACCTCCTACCTCTTCGACTACTCATTTGTTGCATCCTTGTCCCTTCCCTGATCCCTTTGTGTGACTATTCCACAAATCCATCCTTGACCCTATTTTCTGTTTAATTCACTTTTATGCTTCCCCTTTTATGAATCTTTCAGCCTCAGCTCTGCAAGACTCTATTCTGAGCCCCGATCTCTCTTCAGATCTCCAGACTCGTATTTCCGGGTGTGCCGACACTGTATCTTTACCTAAATGTCCCTTCAGCATATCAAACTCAAAATGGAGTTCATCATCTTTCCCCCTAACCTTGTTCCTCCTTCTAACTTTATTAGCTCTTTCTATGGTTATCTGTGGCTCCACAATTCATCCAGTCTCCTGTCTTCTTGAACTTAATCTTGACTCTTCCTCTTCACTCACCTATTATATCCCTTGTGTTAATTACCTCTGTGACATCTTTTCCCCCGCCTCATTTCTGTCTATTATTACCCTACTACAAGTCCTTCATTATCACTTACGTGGACTTTCAAAGTAATCTCTGCACAGATTTTCTCACTTCCATCTTCTTCCAATCTATCCTTCATATCACTGCTAAAATCTAATTTCTTATGCATATAGCTTGTCATTTCACTACTGCTCACTGTTGCCTTTCAGATAAACTATGAAGTCTACAGCCTGGAGATCAGATACCTCTTACCTTGGCCCATACTGTTTTTCTCAACCCATTTTATATTCCAACTAAGCCAGACCACATCCTCTGCCTCTCAAATACAGACTGTACTTATGTACCTCTGTAATTTTTTTCACAGCATTCCCAATGCCTGGAATACTCCATGTCCCCATCATTGCCTTCCTTTAAAGTTTAGTTCAAATGCTGTTTCTAGCAAGGTTTCCTTGATTATCTGTTCCCCCTTTGCTTTGTAACTCCACAATAATGTTATCCTATAGTATCTTCTGTTGTTGTTTTTCAGTCGTTTAAGTCATGTCTGACCCTTTGTCACCCTATTTAGGGTTGACTTGGGAAAGATACTGGTGTGGTTTTCCATTTGCTTCTCCAATGGATCCAGTGGATCTGTTTTGTCAGGGAGTCAGAGGTTAAGAGACTTGCCCAGGGTCACACAGTTAGGAAGTGTCTGAGGCTGGATTTGAACTCAGGTCTTCCTGACTCTAGTTCCAGTGCTCTATCTACTAAGTCATTGGCTGCCTCATGACATCTTGCATTATAGCTATTTGTGTATTTATTGTTATTATTGTGTTGTATTAAGTTGTATACTTTTGTAGCACATGTTGCAAATAAAGCTCTAGGTCCCAGGTTTGGGGCCTGTTAGTTTCACCATGTCCTAGGGCAATATTCTATGTACATCCCTAACTTCAGCCATTTTTCTCAAAAATATGCTATTTGTCACAAGGGGGATTGGTTACAAAGGTGTCTAAAGCAGTCCATCATTAGGTGGCATAGTAAATAAAATTTTAGACTTGGAGTCAGGAAGAACTAAGTTTGAATTCTGGCTCTGATACTTAGCTGTGTGACCCTGGGCAAGTCACTTCACAGCCTCAGTTTCATCATTTGTAACAGCACCTACCTTACAACATTATTGTGAAGGTTCAATAAAATAACATATACGTATATATATATATATAATATATATATATACACATATATTGCTTTGCAAACCTCAAAATGCTATATAATTACTAGCTGCTATTATTATTTCTATTGCAAAAATAATTGAGCATGCAAATCCTTTGTTAGTGGTTTAGTAGCCTCTACCCATTTTGAAGGATAGTGCATCTTTGAAACCTTAAGAATAAATCTGCATGTCCATTTCACACACACACACACACACACACACACACACACACACACACACACGTAAATGTTATAAGGAGCCTTCCTGCTTTAGAAACTTTAGAAAGGCACAGACCAAAAATCCCATAACCTAAATTACTTCTTTACTTTTGCAGATCTAATTCTGGCCCTTCCTTCCCCCAGTTTAATTCCTTCCTCCCTCCATGACACCACACCCCACAGAGGTGTGAATGAGGCTTGGTTACTGCTTTTGCTCTTAGCAAGGTTTCTAGTCTGGTTATCTTGGTATTTGCAGCTAGTGTAGAGAAGGGGAGCAGCAGGGTTTCTGCTTGTATTGAAGAACCATAATCCTATTACACCTACCTTGAATCTTTCATATTAGCTGCCTTTAAAATGGGGGGATGGATGGGAGGTGACTCAATTGACTTTTAAATCCTTAAGGGTCCTACTTCCAAAATCCCCATGTGTAAGTCAAGTAGTAGATTAGGTTCCCCACTAAGAAGGCCCTGGCTGCATTAGAGACCTAGCTATTGAGCCTTGTCCTATAGGTATGTCCCCATATGGGGCCTGTACCTTCTAGGTCCCACCATGTCACATTAGATTGGCATGTGATTATGTCTTTCACTGGAGATCCTTGGCAGAGCCTAAATGGGGTTACCTCTTATTGGATCTCAGATCCATTGGCTTATTTTTGATCCCCTTATGGAGAATGAACTAGGAAATGCAAATCAAGCTGGATTTCAGTACCATAGCTTTTGATTTGCTTTGAAATCACTGGAAAAATGATGAGATCTAAAGTGCACCCTTGCCTATACAATTCTCTGTCTGTCACCACACCCACAAAAATATATATTAAAATGTATCTTAACCCAATTTTCTATTATGGGATGTTTTGTTTCACCTTTAGTCATACAGAGGTTTTAAAAACATTTTATTGCTATCTCAGCAACAGTCAGACTCAATCAACTGATGCAGCAACAAAGTCTTTGTCACATTTGACATTTATAGTTATCTGGCCTTCGAATTCAATGTTGGTCATTGTATTTATTCTAAATTCAGTAACCATGTTGTTTTCCTGGTTCTGCTCACTCCACTCTGTATCAATTCATATTTGTTTTCTTGTGTTTCTTTGAATTCTTCATGTTCATCATTTCTTATAGCTCTACAATATTCCATTGTATTCATTATCATCACTCAGAAAATAGTAATTGTTATTTCTCATCACTCAGAAAATATGATGCCTCACAATACTTACTTCTCTGAAATTCACAAGGGACCATCCTTTCTCTTTTCCTTCTCCCTTACTGTTACTATCTTTGCTCTGTTTATTATTTTCCATTTATTCTGTAAATAGCTTGTTTGTTCAACCATTCCCAAGTTTATGGGCAGCCACTTGTTCCCAATTCTTTTCTCACCACAAAAGTGCTCATAGATTGTCGAGCTATTTGACTAAGCACTGGACAAATATAATCTTATCCCCTTCCAATTTTTATAGGTGATTTAGTGGATAGGTCACTGGACCTGGATTCAGGAAGACTGGACTTCAAATTTAGCCCCTAGATATGTAACCCAGGGCAAGTCAGCTTCCTTATCTATAAAACGGGGATAATAATAGCACTGTTTAGCACTGTAACACTCAGGGTTATCGTGAAGATAGAATGAGATAATATTTGTAAAGTACTTTGCAAACCTTAAAATGTTATATGACTGCTAGCTATAGTTATTATTATTATTATATTTATATTCTTTTCATTTGAGGTTGCATTTCTTTTTATACCTCTGAATCTAGCTTATCTGCTTTCTCAAATCATCATTTAATATTCCTTATTCATTTCTTTAGAATCTCCCTCCTGCTCCTTTCTCCTTTCCTCTGAATAATTCTAGATGCCCTCTTCTCAGAAGTGAAGGGAAATATTGAGGTTTTTAAAACCATTTTGACCCCTTAAGTCAAATAAATGGTCATCATTATTTTTATTATTATCCTATACTAAAGGAGTAACAAAGGATCCCGAGGAATTAAGGTTGAGTAAATACAGATCTAGATGCTTTTCTCAATTAACTTTTGTGCTATTTCAAGTTTTTATTGATAAAGAATTAATATCTATATCCTGAAATAATCAGTGACATCATGTGGGAGGTGACTTCTCATGCTGTAGCCTGAGTATGGAGTCAGGAAGACCTGGGTTCAATTCCCACTTCTCAGACACTTACTAGTTGTGTAACCCTGGGCAAGTCATCTCACCTTTGAGTGCTTCAGTTTCCTTCTCTGAATAATGAAGGGGCAGGAAGTGAAGGTCTCTCAGGTCACTTCCAACATGAAATCTATGGTTCTATGGTCCTGGGTGTTTTCTTTTCTAAGACAAAGGAAGAGAAGAGACTGGGTTTTTTTTTTTCTTTTTTCATTTGATTTATTTCATTTCCTTCCACCAACAAGCATGTTTACTTCAACAGTTCCTTTAGGAATTGTAATGGCATAAATCTCTCCCTCTGTTGATTTCAATTTAATGAGAAGACATTCCCAACCACTTTACTGGCTTGTAAATCTATTTCCATAAACAGCATATTTCAGTCCACTCAGATTTTTTTAATGTATTCTTTCCCTTCATCACTTCCTTTATGCTCTTCCCTTGCAGGCCTGGCCAGAGGACTGTAGATGATCTGGAGATTATCTATGAAGAACTGCTTCACATTAAGGCCTTATCACATCTTTCCACAACAGTAAGTTGCCTTTTCAATTCAGTAACATTTTTGAGTCAACAGAAATGGTCAGGAGATGATATATGAGACCTTTGCTGCCTAGGACTTTCTTATCATAATATTAATATTTCATTACTACTACTATTCCTACTCCATTTACAAAAGCTGTATATGCCAATACAAAGAATCAATCAATAAATGAACAAGTATGCATTTATTAAGTGCCTACTGTGCACTGGGCTAGATGCTGGATACAAAAACAATGACATAATCGTTACTCTCAAGGAATTCATCTTACATTTTGATGGGCAAGACCACAAATACATATATAAGTATATACAGAATAATTACAAATAAATATAGAGTAATTCGGTATAAATTCAACACTATAACTCATGCCTTGAAGGAGCAGATATAATGTGATAAAGTCCTTAAAGAGTGTAAGCTCCATGAGGGCAGAGACTGTCTTTCAACTTGCATTTGTATTCCCAGAACCCAGCACAGTCCTTGGCACACAGTAAGAATTTAATAAATGCTAGTTGACTGGTTTTTAAATGAACTCTTGTGGGAACTTTTAGAAAGGAAAGGAAAATTTGCCCTGAAGAAGCAGGCAGCAGAGTACCAGGGGAGAGAGGTCTGTGGATCAAGAAAGCATAGGATTAGCCTCACAGAGAAAAGCAAATATAATTTAAATAAGCCTGCCTTTTCTGAATTTTCTCCTCTGTTTCTTTTAGGTGAAACGAGAGTTAGCCGGGGTTCTCATCTTTGAGTCCCATGCCAAAGGAGGGACAGTATGTAAGTAAGGCACCCTTGTTGAAGGTGCTGACTAGTTTGAGATTCTTAAAAGCACCCGCCCTGGGAAGCTATTTGTGGAGGATAGTGGCCATTTGGGAGAGAAGGGAGGGGTGGTACATGAAGATTTTCTATTTCTGGCGCTCAGCTTGAGTAATTTCTACTAGTCATTAAGATTCTAACGCATTTGGCCTACAAGTACTCTCACTTCCTATCCAGATCAGCTACAGAAATTGTGAACAATACCTGAAGCATGGGGGAACTGGGCAAGTTACCTCTATGATTCTTTCGTTGTCATTGCTGTGACTCTTCGTGACCCCATTTGTGGTTTTCTTGGTAAAAATACTGGAGTGGTTTATCCAGCACATTTTACAGATGAGGAAACTGAGGCAAACAGGGTTAAGTGACTTGCCCAGGATTACACAGCTAGTAAGTGTCTGAGGTAGGATTTGAATTCAGGTCTTCCTGACTTTAGGCCTGATGCTCTATCCACTGCACCACCTAGATGCCCCATGATTCTTTTGGGAGCATCTAAACTAGCTCTCCTTGCCTACCTCTGCCAATAACTAGCTATTTTTTAAACCTTAAGCTCTGGTCGTTCCACCTCCCCGAGGCTCTTATTCTTTATCTATTAAATCCTGTAGTTGGAATAGATGGTCTCTAGCACTGAGAGGTTAAGGGACTTGCCTAGGGTCACACAGCTATTTTGTGTCACAGGTGGGACTTGTACCCAGGTTGACCTGGCTTTGGGTCTGGAATATTATCCACAATGGAAAGGGTTATTAACCTTTTTTTCCCTTTCTTTTTATGCGAAGGACCCCTGGCCACTCTGAGGAAGGCTAAGGACCACTTCTCAGAATAATGTTTTTAAAGGCATAAACTCCCTTCTAGTTCTAATACTTCTGTGACTCCATAGTTCTCCAGTTGAAATGATATACAAAACCCTCCCTTCCTCCAGATAACTAAACTCTTTAAGCTCTCTGTGTCACAGCTGCCTTGTTTGGAAAGTGGGGATAATAGTCGTATCACTGACCTCACAGGGTGGGTTGTGAGGAATGCACGTTATAAGCCTCAGAGTGTTAGATAGAAGTGTCCCAAAAGGGCACTTACAGCAGTTAAACCTCAAACTATCATAAGACTTTTAGGACATCCTGTATAAAGGTGAGCTTTTGAGTCATAAGAACTGAAGCTCATCAAGTCCTTAGAGATCATCTAATCCAAACCTCTTATTTTCCAGATGAGGAAACTGAGGTCTAGAGATGCTAAGTGATTTTTCCCAATTTCACACAGCTGCGGACAGGATTTGAACCCAAATCCTTTAACTCTAAATCGAGTGCCAGTGGAGTCAGGAAGAACTGAGTTCAAATCCACTCTGGGACATTTACTGGTTCTATGACTCTTTTTTTTTTTTTTTTTTTGGTAAGGCAATGGGGTTAAGTGACTTGCCCAGGGTCACACAGCCAAGTGTTATGTGTCTGAGACCAGTTTTGAACTCAGGGCCTCCTGACTCCAAGGCTGGAGCTCTATATACTGCGCCACCTAGCTGCCCCTGGTTCTATGACTCTGAACAAGTCACTTAGTCACTGTGTGCCTCAGTTTCCTCATCTGTAAAATGGGGATGATAATGATAGCAATTACATCTCAGGGTTGTTGTGAGGTTTGAATGAGATAATAATTGTAAAATGCCTGGCACATAGCAAGAGCTACAAATGTTAGCTGTAATATAATTTTACATTTCCTTCACAAACTATAAACTTATAAACTTTTAAAAAATTCTTTGGAGGTGTACTGATTTTTCCTGCTTTATGGAAACTAGCATCTATTTGGAAAATGAAGGATTACTGGTAAACTGACATTTAATAAAAAATAAATTAATGAATGGATGAAGAATAGATAAATAAATAGATAAAAAGATAAATAAAGGATAGAACAAATGGAGAAATGGTTCTGTTCCCCTTATATGTATTATACTTCAGTATATAAAGGACTCATGATTTCATGAGTGTAGGTACTCCTTTCTACTAATGCCAATTGCAGTCCTTCTATACCATGATACCCTGTGGCATGAAAGCATTTATACCTTTATAACCTTAATGTGACCTGGTGGCCAATCTTCTAATGATGAGCCTCTCCATGCAGGTAGGCTGGCCCTCAGGCAATGGTCATACCCAGCCTCCATGGTCTATACTTGAAACATTTCCAGCTTGAACAGAACCTTCTAGACTTATATTCTGAGTCTAGAATAAGGATTGGCAAATCATGGTCCCCAGGTCAAATCTGGCCTGCTGCCAGTTTTTTTAAGGTCCTCAAACTAAGACAGGTTTTTACATTTCTAAATAAAGTTTTTTTGCTTTTTAAAACATACAAACCATTCTTAGCTCGCTGGCTGTACAAAAAGAGACAGAGGTAGAATTTGGCCCTCGTGCCATAGTTTGCCAACCCTTATGCTAAATAAATAGTTATTAGGGGGAAAAATACGTAGAATAATATTTGAGAATTTATGACCCCCTCCATGCCAGAATGAAGTACCTGGGCAGGAGGTCAGTGGAAATTCAAACATTATAGAAACATTTTATTTTAATCTCCTTGAATAGGTTAAAGTTTTGTAGTAATGTTTTTCCTTCTGGAATAAATGTATAATGTTGTCAGGGTGGTGATTTTAAAAAAAATTATAATTGCATAAACTGCAATTTATATTGATGTACTTCTATTATTATTATCAGTATTTTCTTTCTTTTCTACTTCTTCTTGCAGTGTTTAACCAGGGTGAAGAAGGTACCTCCTGGTATATTATCCTAAAAGGATCAGTGAATGTAGTCATTTATGGCAAGGTATTTTCCCCCTTTTTGAAACCTTAATATGCTCCATTTGCTGCTGTAATTGTAAGAATTAACACTAAAGTACTAGCATTGAGCTTGCAACAACACGGTTATCTGATTTAATAAAGAGAATATAGCTTCTCTTATAGAAATGATCCCACTTTATCATCGTGCTGTATGGTATTATCTTTTTTGGTGCTCTCCTCCCTGTTGATTATAGTGTATGAATTTCTTAAGGTAGGTCCTAGACCATGTGAATATAACTCAATGTGGTTTCATCTGTTAGAGAAAGCTAATCTAAAACAGTGTCGAAAGGAAAATGAAATTGAATTCTTATGATACATCCTTCCTCAAGCACCCTGAGACAGGTCAAACCCAGGAAAATGCATCTATGTTCTTGTGGTTTGAACACCAGATGGACTAGGGAGGCTCTGGGGGGTGTGGTGGGGGCAGCTTTCCTGTTCTAACAGTCTCTTTAGAATCTCCCATTGTGTTTAGGGAGTGGTGTGCACCCTACATGAGGGAGACGACTTTGGGAAGTTAGCCCTGGTCAATGATGCACCACGAGCGGCCTCCATCGTTTTACGCGAAGATAATTGCCATTTCTTAAGAGTGGACAAAGAAGATTTCAACCGGATCCTAAGGGTGAGTGAAGGGCAGGCCCCTGAAAGTGGGGAATCCTATCTTTGTATGGTCACTAGGAACTCCTTTCCCCACAAAATACATGTATATTTTGAACCTGGATGATCATACTTTGACAAATTAATACTCTGGGAACAGGTCTCTATTATGACAAATTCAATCACATTTTGAAAAGGAGAGAGAACAGATTTAGAAAGATAAAGTAGAACGGTATAGTGGAGGAGAACCAGCAGCCTTGAGGCCACATGTGGCCCTCTAGGTCCTCAAGTGTGACCCTTTGATTGAACCCAAACTTCACAGAAAAAAAATTTGGATTCAAAGGGTTGTACTTGAGGACCTAGAGGGCCACATGTGGCCTCAAGGCAGTCAGTTCCCCGCTCCTGACTATATAGTGGTATGGGCGAGTAGCTTAACCCGTCTGGGGTGCAGTTACCTCACCTGTAGAATAAAGTGCCCAACAATGCAGGATATTTGATTCATGTGAATACAAATACAATTCCTTTGTAAAATATTAAATTGATATATTTAGTTATATTTGGAATATATATATATATATATATTATAGATAAGAGAACTCTAAGGTTCCTTCCAATTCTAGATTTCTAATCCTATAAGGGAGCAACAAAGAAGAGGGAAGAAATGAAATCTTCACATTATGAGAAGCAGAGGCATATAGTCAGGAATGTGCTAGAACTAATTTGAACTGTCATGAGAGAGAGCTGATGGTTAAATTTTCAGTGTGAGCATTTAGATTTCTGAAATCAGCAAATCAGAGCTTGATTTACTATTTAGTTGACTGTCTAGAAGATTTAAGAAAGTGATGGAGAAAATGTTAATAATGTAGATGAAACTTAAAAGTGTGTCATGCATACTTTCCCCCTTCTTGGAGTGCCACTTGTTAAATATTGACCAGTACACCCACCCCTGCATTTGGTTCATCATCATCATCATCATCATCATAGCTAGCACTAACATAGTACTTTAAGGTTAACAAAGCACTTTACAAATGCTATCTCAATTTAACTTCACAACAACCCTGTAAGGTATTACTACCCCCATTTTACAGATGAGGAAACTGAGACTAAGAGGTTAAATGACTTGCCCAGGGTCTAAGCCCAGTGCTTGAAGCCTGTGCTTTATGTCCTTTCCCCACTTGGTAGGGATCCTTCCTCTCCATCTCCTTTCTGTATCTCAGTGCTTCCTGTTTTCTAACTCTTTCCCTCTCGTGCAAAGTAGGAAGGACCTGATATGAGGTCATTCAGCCTTCATCCTTACCATTCTCTCCACTCAGTACCTCACACCCTCCATGCAGGACCCAGGACCTTTCCTGATCTCCCTAGCTTCCTTTATGAAACCCAGAATTAACCTGCTCTTCGTCATTCAGGTCAGAAGTTCTTAACCTGAGATCTACTCACTTGGCCTTTTTTTTTTTTAAATAGCTTGATAATGATTATTTCAATATAAATGTATTTCCTTTGTAATCCTGTATATTCTTTGTTATGCATTTAAAAACATTTAGTCAGCAGTCAGTCAGCAAATATTTACTAAGCTATTATTGTGCTCCAGATCCTCTGTTATATACTGGTTAATCATCTTCCCCAGAATACTAAAGGAGGTCATTTGTGTTTTCTTAACACAGAAAAGATTAAGAGCAACTGAATTAATGATAGGGACCAGGACAGCATTGAGACACTGAAGGACTTTCCTAGGGTCACAGAGCTAGTGGCAAAGGAAGGATTGGCTTTGTGGATGCTACTTTATACACTATTCTGGAACTCAGACTTTTTTTTGTCATGGATCCCTCTGGCAGTCTGGAGAAGCCAATAGACCCCCTTCTCAGGATAATATTTTAATGCATAAAATATAAAGGCTTGTAAAGGAAACAAATAAGTGAAATACGGTGATAAAAATATTTTAAAATCAAATTCATTAATCGCAGTTGAAGAACCCTTGCACTATAGCAAGATATCTTTCTTTCATCATTTATACCAAGTTAATTGAGCGTCAGTCTCCACTGAAGTCCTACTCCACTAACGTGCCTCTTCATTGCATGGAGGCAATTCTAGGGAACACAAGCCCTGGAAGACTGGATACAGTGACAGACAGTGCTTGCTGCCCAATAAATGCTCTCTTCATCAGCAAGTTGGCCACTAACTAATGTATTTGTGGGCCAATAGCTGCCCATAGGGAGCAGTTGAGAATCAGTTGTTAGCTATTCCCTAAAAATCAGTTTAACTATTGGTACTCTCGCTGTAGGCAGCTAGGTGGTTCAGTGGGTAGAGTGCTGAGCCTACAGTTGGGAAGACTCATCTTCCTGAGTTCAAATCTGGCCCCAGATGCTTACCAGCTGTGTGACCCTGGGCAAGTCACTTAATGCTATTTGTCTCAGTTTCCTTATCTATAAAATGAGCTGGAGAAGGAAATGGCAAACCACTCCAGTATCTCTGCCAAGAAATGGGGTCTTCATGACATGACTAAAAATGATTCAACAACAACACTCTCAATTTGAGATCATTACACATCAGCCAGTGAGTTGATAATATTGTTTGGTGTTAGAAGCCCTAGGTTCCAATCCTGACTCTGACATTTATTACCCGTGTTACCTTTGACAAATCATTTAACTTTTCAGGGCCTCAGTTTCCTCATCTGTAAAATGAGAGGTTGGACTAGATAGGCTTTGAGGTCCCTTCCAGCTCTATAGTGAGGATCCTCACAAGCCCCAATTGAGCATCCGAAGGGTTTCAATTATTTTTTGTCATTTTCTAAATAAATGGCAGCATTGGTATGTGATGTGATTTGTATTTCTAGGATGTTGAGGCGAACACAGTAAGACTTAAAGAACATGACCAAGATGTCTTGGTGTTGGAGAAGGTCCCAGCAGGAAACAGAGCTTCTAATCAAGGAAACTCACAGCCTCAGCCAAAGTATGTTTTCATCCAACCCTGCAATTGCCAGGCAATGATTAACCTTTGCACGTGGTATCATCATTTCTATAATAGCATATTCTCCTCTGTGGAAGACTGCCGGGCGTATCACTTTTCTTTTTAAATTTTTTTTAATGTTATAACCTAAATTACACATCTTGTAAAGCATAATGTATCCATTTCTGATCATGTATGAGGTCTAGTGCTATCTGAAATCATTCTCTAAAGAATATTGCCTTAGACTAAAAGCTCTCACTCTTTGCAGTGCTTTAGAGAGATAGTTTTATAGAAGAAAGCATGTGAGAAGGGAGAGAAGAAAGGATATCAATCGTCTTAGATGACCAGTAGGTCCCTGCACAATAGGAAGAAATGAGATTTGGCTCAGAAACTTGGGAATGCAAAGAAGCATTATTGTTTTTGTCAACAGAATGGATGGCTAGAATTAGAATTCAGTGTTTAGAATTCAGTCTGCTGAGCATGGGACAGTAGGTGTCAGTGATTCATGTCAACACCCACCTGCCTGTTAAATTCAAAACTGCATTTGATTCTTATTCCTCTGACCCTCTATCTGACTCACAGTCTCTTAAAAATAATCTGTTTTAGTTCTGCTTTTATCTGCATCTTCCTACACAAGATGTCTATCAAATGTATTTGTTTTGTGGGGTTATAAGAAATGTTTGGCTTCCTTAGTAGACTCTAGAAACATGTTTATATAGAATTTGAATTGAAAAGGCATATTCTAATATGGAGATTAGTATCAAATTTCTGAATGAAAGTAAATTCATGCAATAACCAGGAGCAATATCACCAAATCCTGATGTGGTCAGAAGGAATGAATTACAAGTATTTGGGATCATAGAGTCACAGAATGGTAATAGTTAGAAGGAACTTTCAAGGTCATCTACTGTTACCTCCTCATTTGTAAGATGAGGAAATGGAGGCTTAACAAAATAAAACAGTTTACTTAAAGTCCATCAGCAGAACCAGGACTAAAACTGGGAAATCCAGATTCTGCCCCCAAAAAACCCCAAAACCCCGAAACATAAAAACCTATCTTCGAGCCTTCTCTGACATATATAAGCCATTATAATGTATTATAATAGCACTGCTAGGATGTAAAAATGCCAGCATAAATTTATTTTTAAGTGTTAAGAATAATATAGGAGTCATTTCTATGGATATCTGTACAGTTAAAGTACCAGTCTGTTAAAACAAAGATAAAAGTCCATATCAAACTCAAAGAATAAAAATAAGAAGCTATGGTATATACTTGAGGCAACTCCAACCTGACTTATTTAAACTATCTGTTGATTCCCTCAAAATGGGAAATGAATAAAAGAAAAAACATTGGCACCGCTATTATGTTTCCTAAGCAATGTAATCAGTTATCACAGTGAGGAAGCTGAAGGAGCCCAACTTGATTTCCTTGTTAAGCAGAGAGATACTACAGTCAAAAACACCAAGTTAGACTAGATATGCATTTGTACAATTTTATGGAAAAGGATGGTGAAACATTATCAACAGTATTGTTTCATAAGGTAGCAAGGAGAAATTGAGTAAAAATCAAATTTGCTAAAATCTTGATGAGAGTAAATTTAGCAGATGTACCTCTTCGACAATGAGAGATAAGACTGGAAGAAGAACAACAAACAGATCAAATATAGAAAAGATCTTTAAAGATTTTTATAACAAACCCTTTTCTCCATCAATTACAGTGGAGCCACCACATTTGGACTCTAACATCACAGTCCCTGATGTGCTTCATGAAATGGCAATAAAGAAAAGAAAGATGAGAAGAATGGCTGGACTAGACCAAGTTTACAGACAGGAGGTCTGTGCTGAAGATGACATAATTTTGAGGTGGTTAGGTAATGATTCTAAAAGTATTTAAAAGAGGGGAGAATAGCAAAGGTTAAAATCTGACTTTTTTTTAACCATCACCTAAAAAAGTGATCAAGAGAAGATAATAACTACCCAACCATTTGCCTCTTTTGTCATCACTACAAAGTTTTTAGGAGAATACCTGTACACCAAGGAAATCCTTGATGAAGTATGAGAAGGGAATAGGAAGGCTTTCACGAATGATACTTCATAGCAGACAACATTTTTATAGTCATGTGTTTGACTGTGTTGTAAACAATACAGAATCTCCTGTTTATATTTCTTATTAACTATAAAAATGCATTTGATTTGATAAGGAAAAACTCCACCTTAAAGGCTCTCCTCAAAAAAAATGTCTTTCAGGCATATATCAAAATTATACAAGATTCCTTGAAGTATCTAACATCAGAAATAACTTTGATAACTCACTGGTTATTAATATCAAGCAAGGCATAAAACAGGGAGATAGTACTCACTATAGGTATCTACCACTGTCATGGACGGAGGATGTCTACCACAGAGTCCAAATGGAAGAGGGATTTCCTAAATGATGAGGTGCTCTCACTGTTACCATTTGTGGATCACATTGAATAAAGTATACCTTGCAGATCCTCCTCAAGAAGATGTATGGTGATTGTTTAAAGAGTTCAGTGGAACCAGACACATAGGGAAAACCAAGTGAATAAAGATTGACTATCGTCCAGAATGACATTCATTTGGGTGGACAACTGATAGAGCTGTCGCATCAGTATGTAAATGATAGAGAGATATATCACATATATGGGCCTAGGAAGACAGCAGGCTGAATTGCCTTTGGGAAATTGCACAATAATACAAAGATAGAGGATAGGCTGCTAGGTGGTACAGTGGATAGATCACCAGGACTGGAGTCAGGAAGCCTCATTTTCCCTGAGTTCAAATCTTGCCTCAGATACTTACTAGTTACGTGACTTTGGCCAAGTCACTTAACCTTGTTGGCCTCAGTGTAGAAAGCAGGACTCTTCGCCAGGAAGAATCACCTCTGACACAAATTGACTGAATTTCTGGGCAAATTATTTAACCTCTCAGGACTCTATGATACTCTCTATAAATTGCAGAGAAGCTGCCAACCCATATTTTTAGAGGACATTTCCTCTGCTAAGAATTTCTTATATGAGTGAAATCACAGGTCCAGGCCCTATCTTTAGTCTTTTAATAATCTCAATTTTCTCCAAGAAACAAAGGCCCATCTTATAAATAATAGTATTCTTCCAATGATTCTGTATAACTACAAATCATGTGATGCCTCTACCTCCAAAGAATTAAAGCTGAGAGTCACCCAAAGGGCAATGGAGAGGTATAGGGTGAGCATGAGCAGACTGTAATACAACACAAATGAAGAACTGTTCAAGAGAAATGGGGTGAAGGACTCTCATCAGAAAGATGCCTGACTGAGAAGGAAGAGCCAATCACGTGGTAAGAGCACCAGACAACTGATGAACAGGCCAAGTGCTCCACTGGTACCCATGCAGCATCAAGATGTATTGAGGAAAGAGCCAACCCGGAACATTGGTCAAACCCCTTTTGGAGGATGTATATAGATCTAAGGGTCATGTAGGTTGAGACGACAGCGTGGATGTCTGTCTGCGTTGTCGGAGGGAATCCACAGATCTTCTGAGATCACAGATCCATCTAAGTGTCAGAACATTTTATGGTCTGTACCTTGTCTTCAAGAAGTCCTTACTCAAATACTGTTTTTGAATGAGCCTCAACTTCCTAGAAGATTAAAAGCAAAGAGACATTTTCTAGTTTCAATGTTGGGGCACCTGCCAATGATTTTCTTCAATCCTAAAAATAAAATTGAACCAACTACCCAAGACATTTTTATATTCCAGTGTGTTGTTTTGTAATGACCTGGATGTCATAAGAAGCCTTATAGGTGATTTGTCTTTTAACCATTAGACTTTCAAAAATTGGCCTAAAACATTTGGGTTCAGATCCTTCTTCCAACTCTCATTGTATTGCCAAGAGTGAGTCATCTCAAACTCTCTGAGCCTCAGTTTACTCCTCGAAAAATGAGGATATTAATACCTGCGTCTCCTGTCTTCCACTACTGCTGTGACACTAAAGGAGCTAATGCATGCAAAGAGCTTCACAAATGTTAAGCTGTAAAGTGCTATGTAAATGTCAGTCATCCTCATGGCCCAGCCCTCTGCTCCTGTGTAGTCATCTCTCAATTATCTATGCTGTTGGAGGGGGACTGTAGACTAGAGCTTCTGAAATAATAGATAATACAGAATTATATTTACCTTTGTAATAAATAGCATGAATTTTTCCTATGCTTGTAAAATTTTCCTCCCAATTTATGATTTTGGTCTGTTTTATGTGGTGTTGGTTTTAATTTGTTTTTTTTTTAATTACCTTGCATTCTCAAAGCTCAAAACAGTTAATAGTGAGAAAAGCAATACAGAAGTGGATGGAAGGAGCCAGTGTGGAATAAAAGAATTCCTATAAATCAGTCATGAATGGATATTCCAAAATTGACCTGGCTAACATCTTCTCTTCTCCTCCAAACGTCTGCATTGAATCGAACTGGGACTTAAATGTATTATTGCATCATCCTCCAGAACATTCTTGATCTCTCAATTCTTAATCTTCTAATGTTTGGCTTTTCTCTGGATCCTTTTAATCCTTGCAGCCAAAGAGTTTGGGTTTTTTGGAAAGAATGATCAATCAGAAATCTGCTTCAAATGGTTTTACCATTGCCTTTTGGTTTGATTTTCGAATTACTTTATCTCTCTATAAAGTGAGATACTATTGAATTAAAGTTTGATAAGGTTCTTTGAGTTTCTCCAATTTAAAAACACCTCTAACACACCACGAATGATTATACAACACTTCTTTTTCTGCTTTGGAAAAAGCTAACTGCTTTTTTCTCCTTCTCCAGGTACACTGTGATGTCAGGGACACCTGAGAAAATTTTAGAGCATTTCCTAGAAACAGTACGCCTTGAGCAACCTTTAAATGAAACAACAGGTATGTGTTTTCATAATTAGATACATCTATTATAAGTGTTTATAATGTAAACAGGATGGGCCCAAACCAGAGTTCAGTCTGATTTTTTTTAAACCTGACTGGAATGTCCGTGGTGAGTGGAATGGTGGTGATCTCTCTCTCTCTCTCTCTTCCTTCTCCAGTATTCTATTCTCTCACTCCCTCCCTACCCTAATGATTCTTGCAGACTACCTAGATTTAAACCATGCATGTGAGGGGTTGCCTTACACAATTCAAGAAGATTTGCTCTAATCAGTATGGATTCTTGGGCAGCTTCAGAGCGTAAGGAATCTCACAGTGCGGTGGACCAGGCCCCTATGTATGTTGCAGATACTCTCAATATTGGACTAATAGTTCAAAATTAGGAAATTTTGGCTTCTCTTCATTACCAGCTTACTAAGTGACTCTGTTCATGCTATTTAATCTCCTTAAGCCTTTGTGCCAAGAGGAGTCTACTTCTTAGGGAACATGGCATAATGGAAATTTGGAGTCAGAATACCTGAGTTCAAATATATCTCTTCAATTTACTATCTGAGTAACTTCTTAGAGACTTAATTTCCTCATCTGCAAAATGAGGGGGTTAAAGTAGGTAATTTCTCAGGTCCTTTCCGCCCTTATGATCCTGTGAGTTCACATTTGTTTCAAAGAACATTAAATCCTGTGGATGAAAGTTACAAATATAATAGGCTTATTGCAAAGCTCTTTATGGTTACAAAGTACATTTCCACAATTAAATTTTCCAGTATCCTTGAAGGATGACCTATTATTGTTATTGTTTAACTGCTCAAAACATCTTTGCCACTTCTTATTTCCCTCTCCTATTCCATTTTCTGATTTTGTAGGTGGATACCCTGACACTCCATTCATACAAATTAAGGAGTGAGTAATGTAACAGAAAAAGCATACCTGCTGGATCCTAGACCACATAACCTACTAAATAAATATAATCAGGATAACTCAATTATCAGAGATGTGTTGGTCAATACTTCAAAATTTTATGATTTCGTAAGAGTACTCTCCCCACCCCCAAACCATTGATGAGAATCATACCCCATCTGTAGCTTACTTACCACATGGTCTTCCAAAGTTGTTCTGAAAAATATATTACCTTAAAACACAACCTGATGCTAAACTTAATTAGGCTGGTACTTGCACACCCAATCCATCACCAAGCTTGAACTCAGAGCGCTTCTAGCATGGTAAAGTCTGCTAGAGCTTGTGCTCCACTGACATAGCTTTTGAGAATCCTTTAGGGTAACCTCCGTGTCAGGAAAAGGTATTAGAGTGGGTAGGATATTAGTGGCATTTCAGTTACATGTCCATAAAATGCTACAACCTTTCCTCCCTCTAATATGGCTTCTATATGTATGTATGTATATATGTATGTATATGTGTGCTGGGAAGGTTTTTATTTGTGTGCATACATTCATATGTACACATATATACATATATAAATACACATATGCATATATATGTATATGCATGCACACATGTATGTGTATGAATGTATATGTGTCTGGGGCGGGTGTACAGCTAGGTGGTACGATGTAAATTGTTGGACTTGGGAGTTGGTATGACTTGAGTGCAAATCCTGTCTCACATACTTACCAGCTATTTGACCCTGGGCAAGTTACTGAACCTTTCTCTACCTCCATTTTCTCATCTATAAAAATAGGTATAATAATAACAACACTTACATCACAGGGTTGTTGTGAGGATTAAATGAGATAACACATGTAAAGCTCTTTGCAAACCTTGGATTGCTATATAAATGTCAGCTTTTATTCTTAGCTATTATTTATTTTATCATTTCATGGATTTCATGGGTATGTCTACATCTCTCGGTTTGGTACAAGACACAGACCTCTCTATAATCTGAATATTGTCTGAAAAGAAAGTTTCTGTTTACATTGGCAAGTACCTTATCTAAGAAGAGATCTGTAAGGTTTTTACTGTCTATGATAAAAAAAACAGTACCTTTCCTTTTAAGGTCTCCTCTGAAGGGACTGTTCTTTTAAGCAAACCTAATTGTACTGGCTTTTGAACAGTAAAGAATAGAAGTCAAGAAATCAGTCTATTTTGTAGCTGTTACATAGATCATTAACCTTGCCTCTGACCAAGGAAAAGATGCAGAATGTTCTCATTGACATTAGTTTTCTGATTCAGTCCTTGTAAATAAGAAAATGCTACATAAAGTACAGTTGCCCTGATTTAACATTTCAATATCCTTTTCTAGGAAGCCTCTGGTATTAGGCCAGTATTACAAGCAGTTAAACAGTCTGGGAAGAGTCATGCATCAGAGTTACTGCTAAAAGAAAGATAAACAAATGCCCAAAGTGCACCAAAGAACTAGGTTAAGTAGTGGGCCAGACTGACATTCATTCATTAAGTCAGTTAACATGCAACTATTAAATACGTTCTGTATGCCAGGCACAAACATTTATCAAGTCCCAAGCAATAATCTGACAAATGAAAATGAGCCTTTTTGTATTTATTTTTTGCTATAGTTTGTCAATTTTTTAACTTCATGTAAATATTCATTCATTAAAAAAAATTCATTCATTGCATTACTTTGATGTTTTAAAACTATCTACCATTATAGTACCATTATATTCTGTTCTCAAAGCAAGACGCCTATTAGCTAATCATACGATAATTTTGAATACATAAAAAATTATAATAATACCAAATATTAACTCTACTCTTCCTTTTCTCCTCTTTCCCTTTTGCTTGTCTAGTATTGTCTAGATTTACATATAGAAAAATTATTTGTTCATCATTTCAACTTTGGCCTAGGTTAGATAATAAAATTATGTACAATTATTCAGTAGAGAGACTTAACACATATTTGATTGATTTCCTGATGATCTTATACATTTTCTCAGTGATTCCATTACCCACCAAGGATTCAATTATCTTCTCTATACACAGGGAGTCCTAAAAGCCTTAATGGATTTTTAGATTCTCACAGCTCAAAACTGCACTAAGACTTTTGGGACTCTCTCTCATTCATATTTGTACATATATACACACATATATATATGTATATGCATATGCATGTATATATCTATAATGCACATGTGTGTATGTATATGTATGTGTGTTATGCCTTAACTGTGGGTAAACTGAGTCCTTTGTTTCTTCAGTGGGTCCTTGATAAACACTTTATGGATTTGGGGGCAGTTGCCCCTAAGACAGTACAAGGAAGCTATTTTTTTTCTATTTAGAAAGGTTCTCTTTGTCAATGTTAGAGCTACCCTTACTGACATGGAGATAATTCCAAAAGTAGACTTTTTTTCTCGGATTCTGGCCACATATTTCTCTTCTAAGACTTTAGGGATTTGATGAAGCATGCAGCAAGCTTTCTTGATATGTTAGTAAAACAATAATCATTAGTAAGCTGGAAGCAGTGGCCAAATCATTTTGATGAATGAAATGCAGCATTTTGGACAACTGATCTCATCAGCATCACATGGGATCATATATTTAGAGACTGAGGAGACCCTAGAGGTCATCTAGTCCAACCTGCTCCTTTTACAGATGAGAAAATTAGGGTCTAGAGAGGCTAAGTGACTCATCAATTTCAAAGAACTTTCAAGTTACAAACTCAAGTATCTACTCAGTATGTGCCTGACTCCAAGTCCAGCATTTTATCCACTATGCCTACTGCATTGTAAAAAATAGTGCATATGTTGAATGCAGAAAGGCATAGAAAGACTTACATAAACAGATACAAAGGTAAAATTTGAGCTGAGATCCTCTGACTCTAAATCCAGAACTTTCCCCACTGCACCACACTGCTTCCACAATTCTTGTGCAACAAATGTAGAGGATCATTTTAGGGTTCTAAACATCCACCATCTGACCAAATAGTGAGGGGTTAAAAAGAGGTCAGTGTTACAGATAAGGGATGGGAAGGATAAGGAGTAATGTATCATAGGCGTTTTAGACTCAGTGTGTCCAAGATGTAATTACTCATGCTTCTTTCAACACTACTCTTTCCAAACTTGTGAATAAGGGATTAGGAAAGGACATTACAGGAGTTGTAGAAAGACAAGTTCACTAATGCACTACTGGAGGGGCAGTGAATTGGTCCAATCATCTGGAAAGCCATTTGGAATTATGCAGAAGAAGAGACTAAAATAGTCATAGTCTTTAACCCACAGATCTCACTGCCTCAAGGAATAATAATCCTCAGGGAAGTTCATGACAAAAATAAAGGTCCCCTATGTTCCAAAATATTTATAGCATAAGTTTTTGTAGTAGCAAAGTATTAGAAATAAAGCAGATGGTCATTTTTTGGAAAATGGATTATTGATGATGATGATGGCAACAATGATGATTAGCTGGCATTTATCTTTAAAGTTTTCAAAGTGCCTTATAAACACTATGTAATTTTATCCTCATAACAACATCCAGAGGTTTCTTCTTCTTGTTCAGTCATTTCAGTCGTGTCCCATTCCTCATGACCCCATCTGTGGTTTTCTTGGCAAAGATACTGGAGTGGTTTCCCATTTCCTTCTCCAGCTCATTTTACAGATGAGGAAACTAAAGTAAGCAGGGTTAAGTGACTTGCCCAGAGTCACACAGCTAGTAAATGTCTGAGGCAGAATTTGAACTCACAAAGGTGAGTCTTCCCACCATTCTATCCCCTGTGTCATCTAGCTGCCCTGTGAAACATGGGAGGTAGATTCTATTATTATCCCCATTTTACATATGAGGAAACCAAGGCAGACAGGTTAAGAGATTTTCCCAGGGTCTAATTGCCAGAAAATGTCTGAGACTAGATTTGAACACAGGTCTTCATAACTCCTGACTTCCTTTATCCACTGTGCCTACTGCATTATAAAAAAAAATAGAGCATATGACGAATTCAGAAAAGCATAGGAAGACTTACATGAACAGATGCAAAGTGAAGAAAGCAGAGTCAAGAAAACAATGCACACAAGAACTACAATAATGTAAAAATAAGGGAAAAAATAGAAAGACCAACCACTAAATTTAAGCAGAAGGCTGCGACAGTTTATAATGACTAAGCTTGTCCCCAAAGAAGAGATATGAGAATGTATCTCCTTTCTTTCTTGCAAAGCTTGAGAACAATGAGTATGTGAACACTGAACGTGTTGTTGGACTTGAATGATATGTTAGTTTTGCTAAGCTAATTTTTTTTTATCTCTTTTTGTTTGCTCTTATGAAAGATAGCTGCAAGGGGAGAAGGGAAGGAATATATTGGGAAATTTAAGTGACATAAAAATCAAATATATAAATATAAAGAGACAGCTTAATGATGTAGTAATAGAGTGAGGGACTTGGAGTCAAGAAGACATGAGTTCAAAATCTACCTCATATACTTACTAGCTGTGCGACCCTATGCAAGTCACTTAACATCTGTTTACTTTAGATTCCTCATTTTATGGGCACAATAATAGAACCTACCTCTCAGGACTATTGGTAGAATTAAATGAGATATCATATGTAAAACTCTTTGTAAACCTTAAAGCATGATTTAAATACTAGCTATCATCATTATTGGGGAAGCTACATGGCACAGTTGATAGAGCACTAGGCCTGGAATGAGAAAGACTCATCTTCATAAGCTCAAATCTGCTTCAGATACTTACTGGATATGTGACCCTGGGTAAGTCATATACCCCTTCTTGCCTTCATTTCCTCTTCTGTAAAATGGGCTGGGGAAGGAAATGGCAAACCACTTCAATAACTTTGCCAAGAAAACCTCAAATGGGATCACAAAGAGTTGGCCATGATTGAACAAAAACAAAAATTATCATTATTATTTTTATTAAAAACAAAATAAATAGTATTAATTCCTCTAAATGGAAGGCACTCTCTAAATGCAATGCTGAGATACATCATACACCCTTTAGAGTTGCAGGTGGCATTTAATAATGCCATCATTAAATTTTCTGGTATACTTGTGAAATGAGATGTCTTATAATTTACTACTTTACTTTCCTCAATGCTTTACCTTTGTGGTTTACTCACTGGAATAACTTCCCTCTGGTGGAGGGAATTTTGGGCCAGTTAGGCACGAAGGGCAGTCTAGGGCAGCATGGGGAGCAGCAATGTTCAGGCTTGCAAGCCTTGCTCCTGTGCTCCTCAGCTCATTCATTTGCTTGCTCTTTTATTCATCCATTCATTCAGGAATGGTTTCTGGAATGTTTGAAATGTGCAAGTTCCAGATCAAAGCAAGAAGACTAGTAAATGCTTTTCAGGATACCCTGGGACTATGCTGTGTTAATGAATTGAGAATCTTTCCATCTCCAGGCCTGTCCATGAGCTGTGAAAAGCTGCTTCCAAAACAAATTTCTAAGAAACATTGGAATGGGAGCTGTTTACTTAGTGTTTCTAGACCAAGGATTTTTACAAGCTAATTCTTCCATTTTGTTCTTGTTTTTTTCCCCTCCAGATTCAGCTTTAAATGACTTCATCATGATGCACTGTGTTTTCATGCCCAATTCTCAGCTTTGCCCAGCCCTGGTGGCCCAATATCCTTTTATTATGAAAAGTCACTTCCCTTGAGAACCACCTTTCATAGAAAAGATTCACATTACCGTGATGCCCTCTAATCATCCTCTGGTAAGTCATGGCCTCAGTTTGAGGTCTGTACTGTAAGCCTATACTAAAATCCAGGGATTTTTCCCAATCACAGAACTTTGGAACCACCTACAATTACTCTAACCAGCATGCGCTGGAGGAGTTCCCCAATTGATTTATATTGATTTCAGGAAAGATATTGATGATAATCACATTGGATAAGAAGGCATGCATGGGCTATGATCTCTACAGCATATAGCACATAGTACGCACTTAAGAAATGTTTGTTGACTGATTAACTAACTATACAGGTGGAGGAAGTACCAATGATTCATAATAAAATATGGGTCCATTGATGTTTTGAAATACTATCCATTAACCTGTTTTATACATAATGAAATGTAGTGAATATCAGAGATTACACGGGAAGAAAACAGAAATTGAATCCAGAAGAATGTGTATGACTGCATAGGTGGCAGAGCCAGGGGGAGAGAGAGAGAGAGAGAGAGAGAGAGAGAGAGAGAGAGAGAGAGAGATTCAGAACAGTTTTCTAACTCAGTGATGTTATGGAGGACTGCTACCACATCATCCCTTGGCACCCCTTCTAGAGATAGAATGACAACTCAGGCTGTTACAGAAAAGTGTTATTACTGCTAATTCCTGACATGCTTGAATAGCCAGATGTGGAAAAACAAACCTACCAGTGTAGTATTATTCTTGCCTTCCTATCTGAGTTGTGTATCACTGGGGAGAGTAATCATATCAATTAGGCCACAGATCCATATGTGTATTAGAGTTTATCACAATCCCTCTCTGCCCCTCTTAGATATTTATCAACTGCTTTATCCTTTCACTAAGGATTTTTTATTCAAATATCGATTTTTAAAAATACTGTGCATTTTAATAGTGACACATTGTCTCTCCTAGAAGACAACTTGGTAATGGTTTTTGTTTTAGGCAATTGCTTAAGGTCCATTAGTGAAGCTGGCTGAGATGATGATATTAACAAGTCCCACATCCCAACACTGAAATACGAAAGGGGTAATTTACCACTAGCAGCAACAAAATTTTGAAATTAAAAGCAAGTTGATTTTGGGTAGCAAAATGTGTTGAAGAATAGAGAATGGCTTTGACTGATATTCCTTTCCTTATTCCAAAGCAGTCCAATCGCTGTTGACATGCAATTTTTTTCTTTTTTGTTACAATTAATCTGCCTGATTCTCATTTTCCTGCATACCCATAATTCTCATTGAAATCAGCAGAATGCATGAGGGTGAGAGATTTGAGCTGAATATGTTACTCAGTGGGAGCTGCAAGAGTGAGATTTGAGTGTTTATTTGTCTGGGAAACTATCTTTCCAAATAATGACAGCTTAATGAGACTTACATATATAATATGGTCTTTCTGGCTCATATTCAATTTTTTTTCTGAGACAAATGGACAATTCCATGCTCACACTGTTCTCTTTTAACTGTACACATAGGAGTCATTATTAGACTCGGGGTTGTAGAGAAGACTGAAAAAAAAAACCTTTGAGAATAGGCATTTCCCTTGCCATAGTTGGCTAGTGTTGTATAAACATGAACCAAAGAAAAACATAATCAAACTATGTGCAAGGAGGAATATAGGAAAACCATTTCCTTTTCCTTTTTAAACCCCCAAAACTCCAATATTCAAGCTTAGACATTTTGTAATTTTAAAAATTTTGTTTGTCCTCTTGCCTGATCTCTTACAAAGATGCATGTTAAGATACCTATTTCACAGGTCTCTCTTAAAACAGGAGTACCTACCAGGTGGGTATCCAATTTACTTTACTCTAAGTACAATGTTATGCCCACATAGGCATTTAACAAATACTTTGTAATGGAAAAAATAAGGAAAAAAGAAACCTATAGAAATGTGAACAACAGAATCAAAAGGTAAATTGACACCAGCATTTGATTGTTAAATCCAGGTGGTCTCTGTATCTTACTGTACACACCCCTTTATTTCTCAGCCTTTATAGAATCTTTAGATCTCTGATGTAAGTTAATGCCTGACATCAAAGAGATAACAAAATTAACTTAGAAATACACCTTATATGACAGAGTTTTACAGCTCAGATATCATGATACATAAGTTCCAAGTGATCCTTTCAAAAGATCCCAATGGAAGTTTCTTGTAAGGTTAAAGAAAGTGTTCATGAACAGAACAACAGCAGCTCGTACGGTCAAGTACCAGCTGTCCTCCATCCCCAGCACCTCTGCTAACCTTCTGTACCTATGCTGGTAGTGGGGCCCTTGTACCCTGGATTTTAAATTCAATTAGGATCATTTCCTTGCAGTCCACCAATCTTTGCATCCCCTTTCTCTCCAAAAAATTCCAATTCCCTGCCTTCTAGGTGTTTATATTCTACTAGAAAGAAATAATATGCTTCCGATTGTTACTTGTTCCTCCCTAGATTAACTAACTCCTGGAAATGCATATAATAGGTGGACTAATTTAATCTTCTTTCCAATGATTTTGCCACATAGTGCCTTCTCCTTCTTTCTCTAGGCATTCTCATGCATGGTCCACTGCCCACAAAGTTAATTTGGTGACAGTGTAGTCTAAATGGAGCATTGAATGAGGAAGAGAGGGGAGTGTTCTGAGCAGACTGACTTGTCCATTCCACTCTACCCTTGTTTTCTATCAGACTCTGCTGCTGCTACCCAGTTATTCAGTGAATATTAGGCTGTGTGTGTGGAGGGAGGCAGGGTAGTGGTAAATTGAAGGGGCTAAGGACCCGGTACTGGTTGCTACTAATGCTGGGATTTCCAGAATCTTACTTCAGGGTGTCAGAGTGGTAGTGGTGCTGTTGCCTGTAAAGTTAGAGCTGGATATTTGTTTGTATGATGACAATAAGGGGATCTGATGGATAGGGAGAAGCTCACCCCTAGCATAACAGAACCTGGCCTTTCATGGCACTGAAGCCATGGCCACTCACAAACTTGGAGGATTTGTCTGAGCCCTGATTTATAAGTCAATAGCAAAAGATTGTGTGAGGTTAAGCAGCTAAGTAAACCTCGTTGTACCTCCATTTTTCATCTGTGAGATAAAGAGAATAGAGAATATTTCACCTACTATAATATGACATGCAACCTCAACCCTTCCTAATGTCTAACAACCCTTCTACTCTATCACTTTCTTTAGTCTCCAAGGGAGGTACTTGAACATTTATATCCTCTTCTGAATTCCACTCTCCCCCCATCTAAATGTACACACCTACACACGCGTGCTCGAGTGTGGGAACTCACACGCGCATGTGCACACACACACACATACCCATACACACCCACACCCACACACACACACCCCACCACCACCACCACCACCACCACTACTACCACCAGGACCAGCACCAGCACCACCACCACAACCACCACCATCATTGAAGCAGATAGCTTGGCTTCCTATTTCATCAAGAAGATTGAGGCCATCCAACATGAATCCACATGAACCCATCTCTCTTCTACTATTCCTCCAGTCTGATCAGCATCATCACCCTCTATTTCCTACTTCCCTCTTATCACAGGAACAGAGTTATAAGTGGCCAGTTCAACAAATACTTACTAAATGCCTGCTCTGTGATAGGCACTGGGACTACAAAGACAAAAATGAAACACATTTTGCCCTCAAGGAGCTTACATTCTACCATAGGGAAACAACATTTATACAGATAAGTTTACAAAATATGCAAAATATATTCAAAATAATTTCAGGCCGCTCACACCTGGAGGAATCAGCAAAGGACTCTTAATGAGAGAAAG
Source organism: Vombatus ursinus (assembly GCF_900497805.2). NCBI lineage: Eukaryota > Metazoa > Chordata > Mammalia > Diprotodontia > Vombatidae > Vombatus > Vombatus ursinus. The sequence goes on along the minus strand of NW_020954557.1, from coordinate 43,678,076 downwards.
TACTAGAGCTGAGCTTCAAAGGGAAGTAGGGATTACAAGCTGGAAGTGAGGAAAAAGTATTCCAGGCAGGAGAACAATCTATGCAAAAATACAGAATGAGGCGATGGAGTGTTATTACTGGGACAATAGGATCATTGACATAATAACCAGAAATTACTTAGCTAGTCTTTATCTAGTCCACCTTTCTCATTTTACAGTTGAGAAAATGTAGGCCCAGTGGCCTGAAGTGATTTGTCCAAGGTGATCCAGATAGTAAGTAACAGAGCAGCAAGTTGCCCAGTTTAGCTGGAACATAGAGTATTCCAGAGGGGGAGTAAAGGGAAATCAGTTTAGAAAGACAGGTTGAATTAATTTTATAGGGCTTTAAAGGCCAGAGGAGGTTGGATTCTATCCTAGAAGCAACAGGGAATCACTAAAGCTTTTTGAACAGAGGAGTAATATCGTCAGTTGTATGCTTTTGGAAAATCAATTTGGTAGCTGTGTGCGGGATGGAAAGAGTGTGTCAAACTGGTGTCAAACGAATAGAAATCGGGGCCACCAAACCATGCATAAAGGTTCCTGTGGCTGCATATTGACTTAGAAAATCATATATTAACATTGCGCTCTATTGTGAATTTATTTATTCTGTTATATATTTCCCAATTACATTTTAATCTAGTTCAGCAGGTCATGTATTTGACACCTCTGGTTTACATGATAAGCGATGAGGGTCTGAAGCAGGAAAAGTGACGATGAGGGGAAAGGATACAGATAATAATAATAAGTAGCATTTATTTAGTGCTTTGATATTTGAAAAACACTTTACAAATATTTCGTTTTATCCTCACAACAACCTTAGGAGATAGGTGATATCATCATCCTCATTTTTCAGATGAGGACATTGAGGCTGAGAGATTAAGTTGCCCATGGTAGGTAA